>NW_006922115.1:1316422-1321439 GCF_000298275.1 Orycteropus afer afer | reverse complement strand
TTTTTATAAAATACAATTAAAATAGGTAAAGGAAGTGAAAACAATTCATGAGAAGAAGACACTGTCAATACATGTAATCATCTAAGATTTGTGACCAGGATATATTAACTGAAATAAATTAAATGATGATAAGATTTGAAACCTCACATTTCACAAGAAGTTATCAAATGATCTATAAATGTATTTAAGTATGTATAACCTCATCAACAATAAGGGCAAGCCAAATTAAATGTACTATATGCTTGTACACTACTTGACAGATGATCTGTGTTCTCATACTATGGTGTATTATGTGTTGCTGTGAGGCTGGAGGTTATGATACTGGTATTTAAAATACCAGCTGTGTCACCCATTGTGGACAGGTTTCAGTGGAGCTCCAAGATTAACACAGACTCCGAAGAAGGGAGGGGATACCCATGTCTTAAAGAATAGACCAGTGAAAACATTATGAATAAGATATTAATGGAAAATTTATTAATAGCCCTGTAACATTGCCCAACATAATGTGGGAAGGTGAGCCCCTCAGGTTGGAAGGCACTCAAAATATTACTGTGGAAGAGCTGCCTCCTCCAAGTAGAGATGACCTTAATGACAATAATGTATTAAAGCTAGTGGAACCTGCCTTCGCTAATGTGGCATGAATCAAAATGAGGAAAAAGAAAAAAAAGCTCCAAACATCCATTAATAATTGGAATGAGGAATGTACAAAGTATGAATATAGGGAAACTGGGAGTTGTCAAAAATGAAATGGAATGTATAAAGATCAATACCCTAGGCATTAATGAGCTGTAGCAAACTGCTTTTGGCCATTTTGGATCAGAAAATAGTGTGATGTATTATGTTGGGAATGGCAAATTGAAGAGGAATGGTGTGGCATTCATTGTCACAAAGAATGTTTCAAGATCTATCCTGAAGTACAATGCTACTTGACAAGATAATATCCATATGCCTACAAGAAAGACCAGTTAATATTACCACTATTCAAATTTACATACTAAACACTAAAGCCAAAGATGAAGAAATTAAATATTTTTACCAACTTCGGCTGTTTGAAATTGATCAAATATGCAATCAAGATGCATTTCTTACTACTGCTGATTTGGATGTAAAAGTTGGAAACAAAGAAGAGTGAATCACTGGTAGTTGGAAAGTATGGCTTTTGTGATAGAAATGATGCTGAAGATTGCATGATAGAATTTTGCAAGACCAATCACCTATTTATTGCAAATACCTCTTTTCCGACAACATGAATAGTGGCTATGCATATGGATCTCACCAGATGGAATACGTGCAATATCACATCAACTATATCTGTAGAAAGAAGCAATAGAGAAGCTCAATATCTTCAATCAAAATAAGGCCAGGAACTGACTGTGGAACAGACCATCAATTGTTCATATGCAAGTTCAAGTTGAAGTTAAAGAAAATTGAAACAAGGCAGAGTTCAGGTAAGATGGCAGAATAAACAGACAAACTACACAGAACTTTTTCAACAAAGAAAAGGAGAACCAATTAACACAGATACAGAAGATAATCTAGGAGCCCTAAATTTTGAAAGGAAAGATAGAGAAGTAGACTAAACTCCAAGTAGTGGAAGAACCTGTATGAAAACACACAAAAAAAGGAGACATATGGAACTGCAGTTTCTAAGTGATCCTGATGTGACGGACAGCTTTGATACTACCAAGTGTTGTTAGGATCTAAGAATTAACCTAAAAATCAGCCCTTCTAGCCAACAGCTGCATGAAAGACTGCACGAGTGGCTGGTGAATAGAAGAGGAAACAGAGAGAGGCAGACAAGCTAAGCTGTGGACTTCTGGCTAACCCAAGGGTGCAGCCATTTTGAGTTTACAAGCTGTTTGACCATTTTAGATATTTAAAATGGCAGCCTTCTCTCAGATTCCAGGGACCTAAAAATAAGAACAATTAGCGAGGGACCACAAGGACATTCCAGACATGAATGACTGGAAAGTTAGCAGAGCTTTAAACACAACAATGTCACACTGATGTCTCAAAGACAATGGACAATGACAGTCCACAAAAATAAGCAAGATAAAGCAGGAGAAACAAGGGAGCAGGATACAGAACCAGAACACATCCCTGAGGAATAAGAAGTATTGGAAATCTCTGACTTCTAATTCAAAAGAATTTTACTTAGGTATCTTAAAAGAATTGAGAGACAGATCAAGGAAAACTCTGACAAAATTAATGAAAACACGACAAAACCCTTGAAATATTTTGGAAGAAAATATAAGAACCGAATGACAAAATAAATGAAAAATTAGTAGTGTTACAAAATCCACAGATAGAAATCCAGAATATTAATAGTAAATTTTCAAAAATAGATAACACATTGAAAGGGAAAAGAAGTAGAATTGATGCAGTGGAAGACAGAATTAATGAGATTGAACACAAATACCTGAATATTTCTTTGCAAATGGATCAATCAGAAAAAAGATCAAAACAAAATGAAGATAGTGTAAGGTTCATGTGGGATACCATCAGAAGGAATAACCTACACGTAATCAGAATTCCAGAGCAGGGAAAGAAAAAGAAAACCACTGAGAAAATTGTCCAAGGTTTGTTGGAAGAACACTTCCCTGATAAGATGAAGGATGAGAATATATCCACGGAGGAAGTTCAACAAACCCAAACAGGAGAGAACACAAAAGAAAGCCACCTAGACATATCATCATCAAACTCATCAAAACCAAAGACAATAAAGAATACTGATAGCAGCATGGAAAAAATGAAAAATTATTTACAAAGGACAACAAGTAAGAATAAGCTCTGATTTCTCAGCAGAAATCATGCAAGCAAGAAGGCAATGGGATTGTATATATATAAAATCCTGAAAGAGAAAAATTTCCAACGAAGAATTATATACCCAGTAAATTTTGTTCCTCAAATGTGATGGTGAAATTGGGAGATTTCCAGGTAAGCAGAAATTAATGGAATTTTTAAAAGCAGATCAACCTTACAAGAGATACTGAAGGGAATCCTATGAACAGAGAACCAATAATAGCAAACAACAACCAACCATTAATACACAAGATGATATGACCCAGAAACCAACACAGCTGTGGAAGTATCCAAAGTAAAATAAGCTTCCTCTTGTTGTTGCTATGTGCTGTCGAGTCAGCCTTGACTCATAGTGACCCCTCTTTGGGTTGCCAAGGCAGTATCACTACTGAAGTAGATTGTCCAACCTTACTTCCGAGAAGTAGCTGGTGGGTTTGAACTGCCAGCCTTCTGGTTAGCAGTCAGGTGCCTTAGGCACTACACTACCAGAACTTACAAGATTGTAAACAGGGAATCAGAGACATCAATTGGAAAATGAATACAACTACAAACCAAAAAAAGGGAAAATACTGTGTAATTGCAGAACTTCTAACTGGTGAGAAAGTCAAAGAGTTGCAAGACAGAATGCACTGTTCTAAAAGTGGGGAGAAAATTATAAATCACAAGGTAACCTCAAAGAAAAATGATAAACCTTCACATCAAAATAAAAAAGAGGACAAGCACAAATATTTAGCAAATACTAAAACAATAGCAACAGAGGAAATTATAACACAATTCGTAAACAAAAAGATCTCAGCATAGAAAATTATATGGAATAAAGAAACCAGGAATACCATGAACAAAACACATAACAAAATGACAGCAACTACTTTGTACTGGTCTATAATTACACTGAATGCCAATGGATTAAATGAATCACTCAAGAGATGGACAGTTGCAGACTGGATAAGAAAACGCAACCCATCAATATGCTGTCTACATGAGACACATCTTAGAGACAAAGACAAAAAATAGACTAAAAATCAAAGATTGGAAAATATTTATCAAACAAATGGCACCCAAAAAGAGCAGATGTGGCGATATTAATTTCTGATAAAATTGACTTTAAGACAAAAAACACCATAAAACACAATGAAGGACGCTATATAATGATTATCGAACCAGAAGAAAATAAATATATATGGACCCTATGAAAGAGTCCTAAAATACATAAATCATCATTTAACAGAATTGAAAAGACAAATAGAGGACTCCACAGTCATAGTAGGAAATGCTATCAAATTAGAAATCAACATTAGGAAGATCAATGGGAAACGGGCATATGATGGGAACTGAACAACACACTCCTTAAGAACAACTGGGTTATAGAAGAAATAATTTAAAAAAAAAAAAAAGAAATTACAAATTCCTTGAATCAAATGAGGATTTAAACCCAACATACCAAAATCTTTGGGACACAATAAAAGCAGTGATCAGAGGCCACTTTGTAGCAATAAATGTTGTTGTTGTTGTTAGGTGTCATCGAGTCATTTCTGGCTCATAGTGACCCCATGCACAGCAATAAACACACACTTCAAAAAAGAAGAAAGAGCCAAAATCAACACTTTAAACCAACATCTGCAACAATTAGAAGAAGAACAAAAAGAAAAGCCTACAGCATCCAAAAGAAAGGAAATAATAAAGATTTGAGCAGAAATCAATGAAACAGAAAATAGAAAGACAGCAGAAAAAATCAACAAGACTAGAATTTGGTTTTTTTGAAAAGATTAATGAAATTGACAAAACACTGGAAAACTGAACGAAGGAAAAGAGGGAGAGAATACAAATAACATGAACAAGAAATGAAATGCATGACATCACAACAGAACTGACTGAAATAAATAGGATAATATCAGGAAGAACTGTACTCTTGACAAATTTGAAAATTTGGGATAAATGGAGAGATTTCTAGAAAAACATTACTTACCTAACTAATGGAGCACTGGTGGCATAGTGCCTAAGGCATTTGACTGGTAACCAGAAGGCTAGCTCTTCAAACCACCAGACATTCCTCGGAAGGAAGACAGGGCAATCAAATTCCATAGAGATACTGCCTCAGAAACCAAAGGATGGGTCACTATGAGTCAGGATCAACCGGAAGGCAGTGAATTTTTGTTTTGTTTTGTTTTTAATGTGGGGGGATATATAGCATAAATAAACTATCAAGCATAACTCA
>NW_006922115.1:1307229-1316322 GCF_000298275.1 Orycteropus afer afer | reverse complement strand
ATATTCTAACTCTGTTTTTTTTTTTTTTTTATTTGCTTCCTGAGACTTCTCCAAAAGAGTCAAAAGAGAACCTACAGATTGGGAAAAATATTCAGCAATGACATATTTGACAAGGGAATTATCTCTAGAATTTGTAGAAAACTCCAACACTTAAACAACAAAAAGACCAATAATCCAACTAAAAAAATGGGCAGAGGCATGAATAGACACTTTAACGAAGAGGATATTCAGGCAGCCAACAAACATAAAGAAATGCTGATGATCATCAGCCATTAGAAAGATAAAAATCAAACCAATAATGAGATACCATCTTGCCCAAGCAATAGTAGCAAAGTTTAACAAGACAGAAAATAAAAATACTGGTGAGGATGTGGAGAAATTGGGACTCTCATACACTGCTGGTGGGTCTGTCAAATGATACAACCACTTGTGGAGAACAGTGTGGCAATTCCTTAAAAAGTTGGAATTAGAAATACCATTTGACCCAGCCATTCTATTACTAGGTATATACCCTAAAGAAGTGAGAGACAGGACAGGAACAGAGATATATGCACATTCATGTTCATCACAGCATTATTTACCATAGCAAAAAGATGGAAACAACCTAGGTGCCCATCAACAGAAGGATGGATAACCAAACCATGACACATACACATAATAGAATAGCAACCCTAAAGAATACCATAGAATCTGCAAAACACTGCATAATGTGGATGTACTTGGAGGACATTATGCTGAATGAAATGACTCTCTCACAGAAGGATAAATATTGTATTAATACGTTATTGTAAAAAGTCAAGGAAAGTATTCTATATGGAAGGAAATTTTCTTTGTTGGTTACCAAGGGTAGGAGGGGAAGGGAGGGAACACTGTTAGATAGATAGAGACAAGTACTGATTTGGGTGAAGAGAAGGGCAATGTATCAAATGTAAGTGATAAACACAGTGGCATTGAGATGAAGAAAATATAGAGAGGTGCATGGAAGGTACAGACAACAAAGATGAACTCTTTTGCACATACAGTACTGTGTTGTCAGTGATCACAAACATTGATACATAAGTTGATAGATGAGTGGACAGGCTGATGTATTAGGTATGTCTATGTAGGGGAGAGTGTGCCCAAGACCATGTGTAGGGCTGGCAGACAATGATTCTACAAGTATATTTGTATGTTCTGTAAGAATTCCCAGGTATATATTAGAGCTGACAAGGGAGAAGTTGGTAGTCACTTCTTGGCCTCAGCCAGCTACCCAAAGGGTATGAGTATTTGGACCTGTGTGCTCAGAACCATAGTCAAAGGGAACATCAAGTTCAATTGGTATAACATACTACACAAAAACATCGTTCCACATCCTACTTTGGTGGGTAATGACTAAGATCTTAAAAACTTGCAAGCAGTAATCTAGATGCAAAGATGGGTGTCTCCTCATTCAGAACAGAGAAGAATGAAAGAAACCAAAGATGCATGGAAACAATTAGTCCAAGCAATTGGTACACCATGAGATCCTCAACCTATATGACTGAGACCAGAACTAGATGGTGCCCGGCTACCACTGTCATCAACCACTGGGAGGGGAATATATGTAGGAGATCCTAGATAGAGTGGCAGAAAATTAGGGAACAAAATTCAAAATCATTAAAAAAAAAAAAAGGGGGGGCCTCGTTTGCAGGTCTGACAAACCCTGATGGAACCACTGAGACTATGGCCCCTAGCTGCCCTTCAGTTCTGGAATTGACCCCACTCCTGTGGCTTCCAGCCAAACAAAAGACAGGCATATGAGCTGAGTACTTATATTAGTTAGATACACTCCTTGGAGAGATAAATCATGGGAGGATAGAAGGGCTGTATATGCACAGGAAGTCAGCTTGAGGGGGAAGGAGTGCATGGGAGGGAAGGACACAAGGAAGGGATAAATAACTATGAGGAGAAAGTGGAAGGGGAACTCTTGCATTGTGTGAAATTGCAGTCAATGTTGTCCAACGAAATGTGTGTGAGCTGCTGTATGGAAAGTGAGTTTGCTCTGTAAACTTTCACCCAAGTCATAATAAAAATTAAAAAAAGAAAGAAAGAAAAGAAAAGGAACAAGTCCACGATAGCAAAATATGACCTTGAGTATATACCACTTGAGTTTAGAGACCACCTCAAGAATAGATTTGATGTGTTGAATGCCAATGACTAAAAAACAAATGTAACAAAAGCAAATGGAAGAAATGAAAAGATAAAAGAGCTGAACAGATGATTTCAAAGAGCAGCTCAAGAAGAAAAAGTCAATTATTGTGATGGAATATGCAAAGACCTAGAGTTAGAAAACTAAAAGGGAAAAACATGCTCAGCATATCTCAAGCTGAAAGAACTGAAGACAAAATTCATCTTTTGACTTGTAATATCAAGAGAGTCTCTGGGCAAAATATTGAATGATGCAGGAAACATCCAAAGAAGATGAAAGGAATACAGTCACTGAATTGGTCAATGTCCATCTATTTCAGAAGGTGGCATTTGAGCAAGTCAAGCTTTTGCATGGAAGGAATTGGTGAAAAACAAGGCTCTGGGAATTGATAAAATGCCCAATGAGATGTTACAACAAATGGTTGGCACACTGGAGTAGCTTAGCCATCTATGCCAAGAAATTTGGAAGGCAGCTACCTGACCAACTGACTGAAAGAGATCCATATTTGTACTCATTGCAAAGAAAGGTCATTTAACAGAATGTGGAAATTATCAAGCTGTGTAATTAATATTACATACAAGTAAAATTTTGCTGAAGATAATTAAAAAATGATTGCAGCAGTATACTGACAGGGAAGTTCCAGAAACAGAAGCTGAATTCAAAAGAGAATGTGGATCGGGAGATATCATTGCTGATGTCAGATGGATCTTGGCTGAAAACAAAGAGTACCAGAAAGACGTGTATGATGTTTTATCTTCTGTGCAAAAGCATATGACTGTGTGAATCATGACAAATTATGGATAACATTGCAAAGAATGGGAATTCCAGAACACTTAGTTGTACTCATGATGAACCTTTACATAGACCAGGAGGCAGTCTTTCAAACAGAACAAAGGAATACTGCATAGTTTAAAATCAATAAGGGTGTGCATGAGGGTTGTGTCCTTTCACCATATTATTCTATCTGTTTGCTGAGCAAATAATCTGAGAAGCTGGACTATATAAAGAAGATTGTGGCATCAAGATTGGAGGAAGACTTATTCACAACCTGTGATATGCAGATGACACAACCTTGCTTGTTGAAAGTGAAGAAGACTTGAAGCACTTATTTATGAAGATAAAAGTCTACAGTCTGCAGTATGGACTATACCTCAACATAAAGAAAATGAAAATCTTCACAACTGAAACAATAAGTATAATCATGGGAAATGGATAAAAGAGTGAAGCCATCAAAGATTTCATATTAATTATATCCACAGTCAACACCAATGGAAGCAGCAGTCAAGAAATCAGATTGGACTGGGCAGATCTGCTGCAAAAGACCTGTTTAAAATGCTGAAAGGCCAAGATGCTTCTTTGAAGACTAAGGTATGCCTAAGCCAAGCCATGGTATTTTAAATAGCCTTATATGCATATGAAAGCTGGACAATGAATAAGAAAGATCAAAGAAGAGTTAAAGCTTTTAAATTGCAGTTTTCACAAAGAATTTTGAAAGTACGATGAACTGCCAGAAGAAGGAACATATCTGTCCAGGAAGGAGTGCAGCCAGAATGCTCCTTGGGTGCTAGAATGGCCTGACTTTGTCTCACATATTTTGGTCACATTGTCAGAAGGGATTATTCCTTGGAGAAGGATATCATGCTTGGTAAAGTGGAGCTTTCCTCAAAAAAGGGGAAGATCCTCAATAAAATGACTTAATGAGATTGACACACTGGCTGCAACGATGGGCTCAGGTATAGCAAGGATTATGAGGATGTCACAGGACCAGGCAATGTTTTGTTTGGTCATATGGGCATCGTGAGTCAGAGCCAACTCAGTGGCACCTAACAACAAATGACAACATTTATTTTACTTTGTACACTTAAAGTTATTATTGTTGTTATTAGGTGTACATAGGTGACCCTATGTATAACAGAATGAAATGCTGCCCTGCCCTTCACAATCCTCACAATCTTTGTTAGGCTTGGTCTCATTGTTGCAGCCACTGTCAATCCATCTTGCTGAGGGTCTTCCTCTTTTTGTTGATGCTCTATTTTCCCAAGCCCTTCTCCAGAGACTGTTCCCTCCTAAAGATAAGTCCAAAGTACTTGAAACAAAATCTTGTCATCCTCTCTTCTAAGGACAATTTTGGCTTTCAAGACAGATTTACTTGTTCTTCTGGCAGTCCATGTTATATTCAACATTCTTGGCCAACTCCATAATTCAAAAGCATCAATTTTTTGTTGGTATTCCTTATTCATTGTCTAGCTTTCACATGCATACGAGGCAATTGAAAATACCATGTCTATGCCAGACACCCCTTAGTCCTCAAAGTGATATCTTTGGTTTTTAACACATTAAAGAAGTCTTTTGCAGTAGATTTTCCCAATGGAATATTTGAGAAATTTGATTTCTTGACCATTGCTTCCATGGGCATTGATTGTGGATCCAAGTAATATGAAATCCTTGACAACTTCAATGATGTAATACATTTCAATTTTTATGACCTCTAATTTTTCCAGATCCATACTTCATATATTCCATATTTTGATTATGAATGGATTTTTGCAACTGTTTATTCTTATTTTCAGCCATGCCACATCAGCAAATGATGCTCCTGGAAGCTTTACTCCATCCATGTCTTTTTAAGGTCAACTTTATTTTGAGGAGGCAGCTCTTCCTCAGTTTTGTACTGAATTCCTTCCAACCAGAGGGGCTCATCTTCTGGCACTATATTAGACAGTGTTTCACTGTTATTCATAAAGTTTTCCCTGGCCAATTTTTTTCAGAAATCATTCACCAGGTCCTGCTTCCTAGTCTTTCTTAGTCTGAAAGCTCCACTGAAGCATGACCATCATGAGTAACCCTTCAAGTATTTCAAATACTGGTGGTATAGTTTCCAGCATCAAAGAAACATGGTACCACTACAGTATGACAAACTAACAGATGAGTGGTGGTTATTTATTTTATTTTATAAGATCTGAAACAGTAATATCTTTTTCACTGGGCTATTAGAGAAATTATGAAATGCACATTTGCAAAACATTTAGAAGACTGTAAAACACTGTATAAGCATTTGTAATGATCATGTTGCTCATGGAGTAGAGAATATAAAGATACCAATGATGATGAATATATGGGGTTTTCCTGAATCCAAATCTTTCTCTTACAATAAAACCAACTATTATGGTTAGAATCATATCCTTCAGAAATATGTATCTATTTGATAAGGCTGTCATTCCAAGTATTTTGTGATTATCTTTGGTTTTGTCATGAGTTGCAATTCCTAACCTCTGCCTGTGGTTAATGAGGCAGGATTAGATTATGTTCAAGAGGATTAGGCTATGTTTGTTATGTTAATGAACCCAAATTAAAACGAATGTGTCACCCTTACTTAAGTCACCACCCTTACTCAGGTTATAGCCCAGGTGTGATTTAAGGGATGTTTTCCTGGGGTGAGAATTGCCTCACTTTTTGTCTTACAAGAGAGCAGAAAGAGAAGAACACAGAAAAGAGGGACCTGAGTCCTAGCAAGAAAGAAGAGCTGAGAGTGGAGTCCATCTTTTGGATTCAGTTTTCCTGTGCTGAGAACATCCTAGACCCAGGTGAAGGGGTCCTCAGGGAATGCCAGACCCTTCCTCTAGATCTTCTTCCACACTGGGACCTTCCCTCAGAGCAGACAGAGACAGAAAGCCCTCCTCTACAGCTGACTCCCTGAAATCAGACTTGTAACCTCTAAAACGGTGAATCAATTTCTGTTTGTTAAAGCTTGTGGTATTTCTGTTACAGCAGCATTACATAACTAAGCCACCATCTATAAAAAGCACTTTGTGAAATAATGAATGTAGAATGAATATGTGCTCTGGCCTGAAGTGTAGTTTTGTGCAAAAGAACAGTTCATCTGAAATACTTATTATAGGCATACATTTGTATCTAAGCGACAAACTAAAATTAGTCAGGACTTGTACTGCCCAGTTTACCTTCACTTCATTAAATAAAATGCTTTCAAGTCCACCTTGATTTTTTATTCTCTTTTTTATGACTTTCTGTGTTGTTTTGAAATGGCTATGTACTAATATCATGTTGCAAATCAATGTTGAGCTATATTTTTAAGTGAAGCATACACAGAAACAACATATTGATACCTAATTGAATGAAAGGTCCTGTTTATACTGGAAGCATTAGATTATTTTATCTATACTGTGACATAATTTGGTTTCCATGGGAACCTGGATGCCAATCAAGCCAAATAGGACACCATGTCATTTATTTTCAATTCAGCAGGGCTTGCTAAATTCTTTACCTAAGGTGTTCACTAAATATAATCATTTTAATTTTGTGGAGATGAAGCAAACTGTCTAACTGAGAAGTTTTTTTTTTTTTGGGGGGGGGCACAATTTGGTTTAATTCTCCCTAAATGGAAAGAGATATTTGCCTAAGAAAAAGAAAGTAAGTTTAAATAATACCTTAGCTTTGAATTTATGAATGGTAGCTAATTGTCAAAGATCTCTGAGCAAAACAGATATTTAAGTCAACCTAAAGATTGCACACTGTAATGTCAATTTCCAGTATGTTCAATATATGTAAATTCTACAATAGACTGAAGTAAAATTATTCTCTCTAACACTGAAACCAAAACAAAGGGAATATAATAGAAAAGCAGAATGGAATAAATTTCTTGTCATCTCTTTACCTCATTACATTATGCATTCTGTCATTCATTTGACTCTGTGGATGAGGATATATGTTTACCTTAAATTTAATTTGCAGTGCCAGTTCACAGATATTTTCAGAGTATTACTATGCCTGGTGAAGGAGACAAATATGACATAGAACTAATGACAGAAATATTTGAAAATGTGCGCCCCAGATATCTTTTAAATTAACACAAAAAACTAAATACTCTAAGTATATATTGTTCACATGCCTCCTATGTTACACAAATCATACTAGATTATGAAACAAGAGGGGAGCAAAAAGAGAAGACGTTGTTTCCCTAGGTTCTAGGAGCTAATAACAGTACACACACAGTCCAATATACATACATGCACAAAATGCACAGACATGCATCATATAAACATCATTGCTTAGAGGTAGAATATGTTAAATGTTATAATTGATTAAAATAATATAAATCAGTGTGGTCACATGTCTATTTTTCTATTGATTTTCTGTCAGAAAAGAACTGTGCTCCAAAAGATATTCAAAGGCTATTTATTTGGAAATATATTGCCAGGCCTTTCTTCAAGCTGCCTCTGGTTGTACTCAAACTTTAAAACTTTTTGGTACCAACTAGACATTTTAATCATTTGCAACACAAAGTGATATAAAGCATCTGATGTCAAAGAGAAAAAGACAGTGGAATTAATATTTGTTCAATACTCTGTATTTGTTTATTGTTATGTATGTTGCTGTAAACATGTGCCTGTGAGACTAATTAAACAGCTACAGAAATAAGGATAAAATGTAAAGAATATGACTATCATACTTTGATTAATGTGTTTTATGCTGGAAATTAGGTACTCCACAGATATTTATTGAAAAGATTATTGTGTAGGTGATCTTAAGTGTCATCATTCATACTAATGATAATGTTTAGATGTGTCTTTATTTCTGGTGTGTCATTTTGCTTTGCCAACACTGAAATCTTCTTCAGTTTTCATCATGATGACACTTCAACTAAGTAACAGCTGCCTTACATATTGTTAAAAATAATACTGATATTATAATTAACCCTACACATTTTTTTCCTTCCTTCCTTATCATCATCACAAACTGCATCACCTTTTCCATCACTTTCATTTACATTTCCTTTATATCAGAAAAAGTATTATTTACTCAATTTGAGTTTCTCTTCACTATAATTTACAGGAGAGGCTTCTTTTTCCATTTTGATGAGAAATATTTACATTGTCATTGGAAATTAATTCATCTGTCTTGTCTATTTATCTATTGATTATCTAAATATCTACATATCTATATATCTGTGTTTCTATTATCTCTCTCTATGAATATAGTTTTAATAAAATAAGGGAAAGATTTATTTCATGAATGCTTGTTGAAAGTGTCATGTGAGTTTTGATTTTGAAAATGGATAACTATGAATAAAGAATTAAGAATTCTGGGCAGAGAGAAAGCTTGAACAAAATTGTTGGAGGCAGGAGAGACCATAAGGTCATAATGACTTGTATTCTCCTAAAATTTCATTCTTTTCATTGCACCCTTTATATGCTCTGCATTCTGTCCCAGTAGATACTGATATCACCACCTCATTCACAAAACTATGTCAGTACACATCCTTCCACCTTTTTGTACTTCATTGTCTTCTTCTTATTAAATAGTAACTCCCTGAAAAATACCTATCTTGACAAAAGCACCCTTACACTGAAGTTTTGGAGATTTACATCATTTAGGTATAGAAACAAATATTTTTAAAATGTGTGCCTAGTACTGGTACACAATAGCCATGAAGCCAGTTATTTGTACATCATATTGTGTGCCTAAGAACATACAATGAGGATCCCTGGTTATGCAGTGATTAAAGCATTCATTTGTCAACTGAAAGGTTGGTACTTTGAACCCATCAGCCACTCTTCTGTAGGAGAAAGACATGGTACTGTTTCTTCAAAGATTTACAGTCTTGGAAAAAATATGTCAGTTCTACTTCATCCTATACAGTTGCTATGACTTGGAATTGACACAATGGCAATAGCTGAGTACACACAATAGCAAATAAAAACATTTATTTATTTGTATTTTTAATTAAATTCAATGAAAAAGAGTTTCTGCATCTAGTGCATCATAAGTTAACATGGAATATAGACAAAACAATGCAAAATAAAAAGTTAACATACTTACATATATAAAGTAATTAGAAAGTGAAAAGATACTTATGGACAAATCTCTCAGAAATTATACACACAAATTGTTGCTATTTTAAAACAGAA
>NW_006922115.1:1303444-1304529 GCF_000298275.1 Orycteropus afer afer | reverse complement strand
GCTTTTGGGAGATAGAATTCAAGCCAGAGCACAATTCTTCATAATATTATTCACAATATTTTTTGTGATCCACACAGTCAAATGCAGTTGCATAGTCAATAAAATATGGGTAACATTTAGTCAGGTCAGAAAAAGAAATTTGACACTACTGTATAAATGTCACACCTCTAGTTTAGAATCTTACAAAAGTCTCACTATGAATCATGAATGTTGTGATAATCAGTTCCTTACTTATGTTAAATATGCACCATAAGAATTAAAATCTCATTTTACATGCTTATTTTTAAGCTATATGGACTTATTTGTACCTTTCTTCTCACCTTAAGAAACATGTAAGGTGCATCCATGTTTAAGTGAGCTTGTAAGGTGCATCCATGTTTAAGTGAGCAAAGATAATTCATAATAGAAATGACAATCTACAGTCAACAAATGCTTGGGGGACAATTGGACATCTACATGCAAAAATTTGGCCTAGATATAACACCACTCTTTTCACAAATAGTAACTCAATGGATCACTGACCTAAATATAAAAGGCAAAACTATATTCATTTTGTAATAAATTTTTGGATACAATACCAAAAGCATAATCCATATAAGACAAAATAGATAAATTGAACTTCATTAAAATTGAAAACTTCTGCTCTGTGAAGGACACTGTTAAGTGAATGAAAATTAAGTCACAAAGTGGGAGAAAATATTTGCAAGACACACGTTGTGAAGAACTTATATCCAAATATATAAAGAATGCTTAAAACTCAACAATAAAAAAAAAGAGTTGAGAGAGAGAGAGAGAGAAGAACTAAACAATTATCTCACCAAAGAGAGCGTAAAACCAAAAACCAAACTCACTGTTATCAAGTGCATTCCAACTCACAGCGACCCTCATTGGGTTTTCAAAGTGGTAAATCTCTACGGAAGTAGATTGCCCCAACTTTTTTCAGTGGAGTGCCTGGTGGGTTTGAACTGCCAACCTTCTGGTTAGCAGTCAAATGCCTTAGGTACTGCACCACCAGAGCTCCAAAAGAAAGGACATACAGGTGGCAAATAAACATGTGAAATGATGCTCATCATCACAAGGCATTA
>NW_006922115.1:1301570-1302129 GCF_000298275.1 Orycteropus afer afer | reverse complement strand
AAAAAAAAAATCTTGAAAGTATACAAACAGAAATTGTGACACCATAGCACCTGCACATTTTAATTAAGATGACAGCAGAGTTTTAAATAAATTGAACAGTAAAGATGTTGGTATCCATTTGGCAATGTACAAAACATCTATAATCAGTTAACTTTAAGTAAATAAGATTATCCTCAGTAATCAAGGTGGACATCACTAAACCAGTAGATAGGCCTTAAGGAGCAGAACATAGGTTTTCCTGAGAAATAAGAAATTGCAACAGTAGAATGCAGTGTCAGCACCTGCCTGGAGTTTCTAGCCTACTTTTCCTTATGATTTGCCCTAAAGATTTTTTTACTTATTTAACACTCCCCAAAATTAATTGTAAAAACAAATTCCTTGAAATAGATGATAAATAGATAGAGAGATAGATTACATAGATTACATAGAGATAGATAATAGATATCTACATACCTACCTATACGTGCCATCAGGATTGGAGGAAGAATCAATCATTAGCAACCTGAGATACGCAGATGATACAATTTTGGTTGCTGAAAGTGAGGATGACTTGAGGCAC
>NW_006922115.1:1298641-1299592 GCF_000298275.1 Orycteropus afer afer | reverse complement strand
GATGATAAATGGGCTCAAGTATAGCAGGGATCAGGGAGCTGGCATGCTTTCAGGCAGTGTTTCATTCTGCTGTACATGGGGTCACTATGAGTCGGAAATGACTCCATGGCACTTAACAACAACAACACCTACCTACATATTTACATAGATATTCTACAGATTCTGATTCTTTGCAGAATGCTGACTGAAAGATTTTAGAACTGAGAGTGTTTCTAGAGGAAGAAACTATTAAGGGTGACCTTTCAGGATTTGTTCTAAATTTTCTAGGATGAATTTTCTAATCATATTAGATTTAAAGATGTTGTTGGTATTGTTGCTGTTGTTGTTAGATACCACAAAGTCATCTCTGATTCATAGCAATCTTATGCACAACAGAAAAAAACACTGCGTGGTCTTGCATCATGCTCACAATCATCGCTGTGATTGAGCCTATTGTTTCAGTCACTGTATTAATCCATCTCATTGAAGGTCTCCTTTATCATTGACCATCTAATTACTAAGTGTACTAACCTTCTGCAGAGATGGGTCCCTCCTGATACCGTGACCAAAATATAACAGATGAAATCTTGCCATCCTTACTTGTAAAGAGTATTTGGCTGTGCTTCTTTCAAGAGAGATTTGTTTGTTCATTTGGTGGTCTATTGTATATTCAATATTCTTTGTAAACACCATAGTTAAAATGCACAAATTATTCTTCAGTATTCCTTATTCATTGTCCAACTTTCACATCATATGAGGCGATTGAAAACACCTTAGCTTATGCCAATGGTACTTCAGTCTTCAAAGTGACATCTTTGCTCTTTAACACTTTAAAGAAATCTTTGGCAGCCAATTAGCCCAAATGCAATATGTCATTTGATTTCTTGACTGCTCCTTCTGTGAGCATTGATTATGAATCCAAGTAAAATAAAATCCCTGACATTTTTTACCTTTTCCCCATTTATCATGATG
>NW_006922115.1:1297151-1298206 GCF_000298275.1 Orycteropus afer afer | reverse complement strand
ATCTGTAATGATTCACATAATCTAATGTCTCTCAACACTCAATAAAATATGGGTAATCATCCTTCAGGTATTCCCTGCTTTCAGCAAAGGTTCATCTGATATCACAATAATAGCCCTCATTCCATTAATGTGGTTTGACTTTCTGGCTGTTCTCTGCTATGAACTGCTGCAAACATATTTGAATTATTTTCAGCAAAATTTTATTTTCATGTGATATTATATACTATTGTTTGATAATTTCCACTCTCTGTTGGATCATCTTTCTTTGGAATGGGCACAAATATGGATATCTTCTAGTCAGTTGGCCAGGTAATTTTCTTACAAATTTCTTGGCATACAAGACTAAGTCCTTCCTGTGTTGCATTTATTTGTTGAAATATCTCCTTTGGTATTCTGTCAGTTCCTGGAGGCTTGTTTTTCACCAATACCTTCAGTGAAGCTTGGACATCTTCCTTTAATACCATTAGTCCTTGATCATATGCTACCTCTTAAAATCACTGAATATTGACAAATTATTTTTGGTACAGTAACACTATGTATTCTTTCTGTCTTCTTTTGATGCTGCTTGCATCATTCTATATTCTGTCCATAGAATCTTACGATATTGCAGTTTGAGACTTAATTATTTATTTATTTTCCTTCAATTCTTTCAACTTGAGAAATATGAAACATTGTCTTCCCTTTGGATTTTGTAACTCCAAGTCTCTGAACATTTCATTTCATTATAATACTTTACTTTGTCTTCTTCAACAACCTTTTGAAATCTTCTGTTTAGCTCTTTTATGTCATTATTTCTTCCATACACTTTAACTACTCTCCATTCAAAAGATTTCAGAGTCTCTTCTCACACTCATTTTGATCTTTTCTTTCTCTCCTTTTTAGTGACATTTTGCTTTCTTCATGTATTATATCCATAATGTTTCCCTACTAGTCATCTAGTCTTTGGTAATTGGTGTTTAATGAATCAAATCTATTCTTCAGATGGTCTCTAAATACAACTGAGATATACACTAAGTTGTACTTTGGCTCTAGTGGACTTGTTTTAATACTTTTCT
>NW_006922115.1:1280825-1281275 GCF_000298275.1 Orycteropus afer afer | reverse complement strand
ATTTCACAGCAAAATACACATCTAACATGATATCAGATTCTTTTAGTACTAGCAATATCATATAGTTAGTCATGTGGTAATCTAAGTATTCCCTCAGATTATTTAGGTTTAAAAGATAATAATATTGTAGGAAACATTAACTCCCTCTTACTGCCTTCACATCTCTTTAAAGATACCTGCTGCTTAGATTCTTTTACAGTAGAATTTGAATTCTTGCATCTTTCTTTGTCTTTATATTTTCTAAAAAAAATATACAAGTTCAAGCTTTAATTATCCCACTGTTAAACTGTTCTTCAGAAAAATCATCTCTAATTGCTTGCACAAACATCAAATTAATTTTCTGAACGTACAGGTCTGATCGTAGTTTTTTCCTGCTCAATAATCTTTAATGCACAGCCAGTATCTACTGAATAGCATTCCAGTTTCTTATTTTCAATCTAATTCCAACCA
>NW_006922115.1:1278470-1279455 GCF_000298275.1 Orycteropus afer afer | reverse complement strand
TTTATTTAAGATTATTATAAAAGGTAGAAACTTCAAAGACTGATTGAAAGAGTATATTTCTTTTTACCCTTAATATGATCTAGTACATTGTAAAATTACAGATGAACAAAAATCTGAACTTGAGGCTGATCTATTGAAATGCAATTGAAAAACTGAAAATTCTAGAAATTATTTGAAAATAAAGATCATGTCTTTTGATACCATTGTTAAATATAAACGTGGTCAGTTATAATACAAAAATATTATATATATAGTTAAGCAATATATAACTTTTTATTGTATTAATTGAGTTGGTTAACTCACATCACTGCTGCTATTCTTCCTCCAATAATTTCTTATTCTATTTCTAGCATCTCTTTGTTTTTCTTACAACCTTCCCTAAATATAAATATATTATTATGTACAAACCTATTGAATGAGGTCAAGATTAAGCCCTGATCCCAAACCACTGATTCTTACTGAGGACTATGTTTGCTTCATTTGTGAAATAACTTCATAATATTTTACTTTTTATTTAATGTTTTGTTTCTTAATAGTTTAAAATGCATGGTTATTGCAAAGATAGTGCAGAGAGTTTCCACACTCAGTTTTTCCTATTATTATATTACACTAGTGACTGAAAAACAGATGAGTTGTGGGATTACCTCAAGAACATCATACATAAAGAAAGTAAAAACGTCATTAAAAAGATAGGAAAGGAAGAAAAGACCAGAATGGATTTCAAAAAATACTCTGAAACTTGCTCTTGAATAAGGAGTAGACAAAAAGAATGGAATAAATGATGAGATAAAAGACATTAATAGAATATTATAAACAGGAGCTCGAGAAAGCAAAGTCAGTCATTTTAATGAAATGTGCAAAGACCTGGAGTTAGAAAACCAAAAGGGAAGGGCATGTTCATCTTTATCAAGCTAAAATAACTGGAAAAAAAATCAATCCTTGAGTTCCAATATTGAAGGTTTCAGTAGGAAAAATATTGAATGAT
>NW_006922115.1:1276576-1277520 GCF_000298275.1 Orycteropus afer afer | reverse complement strand
GGCACATAACAACAAAAACAACATAACAAATTAACACACAGTGATGTGCAGATGACACAACCTTGTTTGGTGAAAATGAAAAAAACTTGAAGCACTTACTGATGAATATTAAAGACTACCATTTGCCTTGTGTATAATCTCACAACATGAAGAAAAAAAAAAGTCCTCACAAATGGACCAATAAGCAGCATTACAGTAAATGAAGAAATGATTGAAGTTGTCAGTGATTCCATTTTACTTGGATCTACAATCAACATCCATGAAACTAGCAGTCAATAAATCAGACTTCATATTGCACTGGACAAATCTTCAAAAGACCTCTTTAAAGTGTTAAAAACAAAGATGTCACTTTGAAGAGTAAGGTGCTCCTAATCCAAGCCATGGTACTGTCAATCATCTCACATGCATGTGAAGGTTGGACAAAACGGAAGAAAAAAGAAGAGTTAAATAATGGTGTTGGCAAAGAATACTGAAAATACCATGGACTGCCAGAAGAACTAACAAATCTGTTCTGAAAGATGGACAGCCAGAATGATCCCTGAATGGGAGAATGGCCAACTTCGTCTCACTTACTTTGGTCATATTGTCAGAAGAGACCATTCCCTGGAGAAAGATCTCATGCTTGGTAAAGTAGAGGGTCAGTGAAAAAGGGGATGACCCTCAGCCACATGGATTGACACAGTGTTTGCAACAATAGTCTCAAGTATAACAATGATTGTGAGGATGGCACATGATTGGGCAGTGTTTCATTCTGTTGTTCATAAGGTCCTTATGAGTCAGAGTCAGCTCAACAACATCTAACAACAACAACAATTTATTTTAGATAGAAGACTACAGAGGTAAAATGTCATTCATAACTTACTATATAACGGTAAGTACTGTCACTGTTAGCTCTGATTACCTGGCTTGGGATAGGTTTTGTCAGTTTTTTTTTTTTTTTTTTT
>NW_006922115.1:1270889-1271712 GCF_000298275.1 Orycteropus afer afer | reverse complement strand
TATATTCTTGCAGTTTACTTTTAGATGTATGATTAATTTTGAGTTACTTTCTATGTAAAGGGTAAAGTCTGTGCCTATGGCCATTCTTTTCTCTTTTTTCACATATTATTATTTTATTATTTTCAAAACCATTTACTTAATAACTATACTTTCTCCACTGAACTTCTTTGCAACTTTGTGAAAGTTAGGTTGACTATACTTGTGTTGATTAACTTTTGGTTCTCTATTGTGTTCTGTTGTTCTATGTGTAAATTATTTTGCCAATATCATGTTGTCTATATGATTACTATAGTAATCAAGTAATAGTAAGACTTCAAATTGATTTGGTCAAATGCTATAACTTTGATCTTTAGTATTGTGTTTACTATTCTTTAGATTTTTACCTTTCAATACAAAGTTTGGAATAAGCTTGTCAATATTTACAATATAGCTTGCTGGGATTTAACTCTGATTATATTAATCATACAGATCAAATTTGGAAGAAGTGACATCTTAACAATATTGAGTCTTCTGATCCATGAACCCAGAGTAGCTTTCTGTTCATTGAAGTGTTCTTTTATCTATTTCATGAGAGTTTTATATTTTCCCATAATTGATCTTGCATTTATTTTTTTTTAGATTTGTACCTGAATATCTCAATTTCTCAAGCTAATGTAAATATCATTTTTATTTTCAAATTCCAAATATATACAGCTGTTATGCTGTAGTTGTTGTCGGATGTCATTGAGTTGACTCTGACTCATACTGACCCTATGTACAACAGAACCAAACACTGCCTGGTTCTATGCAGTCTTCACAATTGTGGTGCTTAAATCCAATTTTG
>NW_006922115.1:1267674-1270369 GCF_000298275.1 Orycteropus afer afer | reverse complement strand
CCTGGCATGTTGCTACCTGAAAATTTTGGATCTTTCAGCCTCAGCAGCCTGCAGACTGCTATTGCATTCCAACTTTGAGCTCATCAATCCCTATAACTGTGTGAGTCAAGAGAAGCTACAGATTGATATCTGATCCATGGAATTAGGATTTGCCAGCCACAACTGTGTGAGCCATTTAGTTGAGATAAATCTCTCTCTCTCTCTCTGTCTCTCTCTCTGTCTCTCTCTCTGTCTGTCTCTCTCTCTCTCTCTATATATATATATCTGTTGTTGTTGTTGTTATGTGTTCTCAAGTTGGACCTGACCCATAGCAACTCCTCCTTGGGTTTCTGAGACAGTATTACTATAGAAGAATATTGTCCAACCTTCCTTCTGAGGAGTGACTGGTGGGTTTGAACCTCCACCCTTCTGGGTAGCAGTCAAGTGCCTTAGGCACTACACTCCCAGAGCTCCCATCTCCTATATATAGTTTTGTTTTACACCGTTCTCCAAATCCATCCAGGATCTCCTACATAAATCCACCTCCTAGTGGTTGAAAGTGATAGCCAGGCACCATCTAGTTCTGGTTTCATGGTCTTGTAGGCTGAGAATAGCATGGTGTACCAGTCCACTGGACTAATTTCAACTTTTTCTCCACTTCCCCATTTAATGGATTTCAACCCTTTTTCAAAGATCAGCTGACCATAGGTGGATGGATCTATTTCTGGGATCTCAATTCTATTGCATTGGTCTGTGTGTCTGTCCTTTTACCATTGCCAGGCAGTTTTGACTACTGTGGCTGTACAGTAGGTTTTGAGCTAGAGTTCACATGATAGAATTTTGCAAAATCAAAGACTTATTCATTACAAATACCTTTTTTCAACAGCACAAAAAAGGTTATGAGACCTGGGAGTGTGAGACCTCCAACTTTATTCTTCGATAGTGCTTTGCTTATCCGAGGTCTTTTATCCTTTCCACATAAATTTTGTGATTGTTTTTTCCATTGCTGTTTTTATTGTTGTCATGTGCCATCAAGCGGTCTCCGACTCATAGATACACCTTCCTGGGTTTCTGAGACAGTATCACTATGGAAGAAGATAGCCACATCTTCCTTCTGAAGAATGGTTGGTGCGTTTGAACCGCCAACCTTCTTGTTGACAGTCAAATACCTTAGGCACTATGCCCCAGATGGGATATGGATTGTGATTGCATTAATTTTATAGATTGCTTTGGGTAGAATCGACATTTTCATAAATTTCAATCTCTTATCCATGAGCTTGTTGTGTTCTTCCATTTATATAGATCTCTTCTGGTTTCTCGTAGTAGTCTTTCGTAGTTTTCTTTGTACAGGTCCTTTGTGTCCCTGGTAACATTTATTCCCAAGCATTTTATTTTATTTTGTTAGCTATTGTAAGTGGTATTGATTTCCTTATTTCTTTTTCAGCAATCTCTTTGCTGGTGTAGAGAAATCTAATTGATTTTTGTATGTTGATCTTGTTTCCTGCCACTATGTTAAATCTCTCAATTTATTCCAGTAGTTCTTTTTATGGAATATCTTGGGTTTTCTAGGTATAGAATTATATCATCAGAAAATAGAAATAGTTTTACTTCTTCTTTATTAATTTGGATGCCTTTGATTTCCCTTTCTTGCCATATTGCCCTGGCTAGGAATTCCAATACGATATTGAATAGAAGTGGTGAGAGCATCCTTGTCTGGTTCCTGTTCTCAAGGGGGATTGTTTCAGTCTCTCTCCCTTGATGGTAATGTTGGCTGTTGGTTTTCCATATATGCCTTTTATTATGTTGAGGAATTTCACTTCTATTCCTGTTTTGGTAAAAGAGTTTTTATCAGGGATGTGTGTTGTATTTTATCAAATGTCTTTTCTGCATCAATTTATATGATCATGTGGTTCTTTCCTTTGTTTTATTTATGTGATGGATGGCATTGTTTGTTTTTCTATTGTTGAACCATCATTGCATAAATGATATGAACCCCATTTGTTCACAATGTATTTATTTATTTATTTATTTATTTATTTTGATATGTTCTTGGAGTCTATTGTCTGGGATTTTGTTGAAGACTTCTGGATCTATATTCATGAGGGATATTGGTCTGTAGATTTTCTTTTGAGTGATGTCTTTGTCTGGTTTTGATATCAAGGTTATGCTTGCTTCATAAAATGAATTTAGGAGGAGTCCATCCTTTTCTGTGTTCTGGAATAGTATGAGTAGAACTGGTGTCAGTTCTTCTCTGAATATTTGGTAGAATTCTCCAGTGAAACCATCTGGACAGGACTTTTTTGGTTGGTAATTTTTTAATGAACTGCTCAATTTCTTCTTTGTTATGGCTTTGTTCAACTTTTCCACCTCAGTTTGTGTTAGTGAAGATAAGTATTGTGTTCCTAGAAATCTATTTTTTTTCTAGATTTTCATATTTGATGGAGTACAGTTTTTCATAGTTATCTGATATTATCTTTTTATTTTTTATTTCATTTGGTTCTGTTGTGATTTCACCCAATTCATTTATTATTACTGTTATTTGTATTGTCTTCCTCTTTGCCTTTGTTAAATTTGTCAATGGTTTGTCAATTTTATTATTCTTTTCAAAAAACCAACGTCTAGTCTTGTTGATTTTGCCTATTGTCTTTTTATGTAATGTTTCATTGATTTCTGCTTGAATCTTTATTGTTTCCTTTATTTTGGTTACTGTAGGCTT
>NW_006922115.1:1264123-1265659 GCF_000298275.1 Orycteropus afer afer | reverse complement strand
CCCTCTTTTTGATTTGTAGTTGTCCTCATTTATCAATTGATATCTCTAGTTCCATGTTTAAAATTTTGTAAGCTTATTTTACTTTGGATACTTCCATAACTGTGTTGGTTTCTGGGTTATGTCATCATATGTATTAATGGTTGGTAGTTGTTTGTTATTATTGGTTCCTTGTTCAAAGGACTCCCTTTAGTATCTCTTGTAAGATTGGTCTAATCTTAACAAATTTCCTTAATTTATGCTTATCTGGAAGTTTCCTAATTTCACCATCATATTTGAGGAAGAATTTTGTTGGATATATATCTCTTAGCTGGGACATGGCAGATTGAGCATCAGGGATCCAGGCAAGAGGAGGGATGCAGGCCTCATTCCCAAGAGACAGAAAAGAAGGATAAAGAAAAGCCAGGGTGTGACAGACCAAACAGCAGGGATCTAGGTAAGGGGAGGGTCACAGGCTCCACTCCCAAGAGGTAGGAAAGCAAGGGAAAGAAAAGCTGTGGAATGACAGATGGAGTGGCAGGATCTAGGTAAAGGGAGGGTAGAGAGGTTTAGAACAGCTAAGAGAGAGACAAAATTGTCTGTCAGCTTGTTGTACAGTAGTGGCTTGCACATTGCTGTGAGGCTTGAGGCTATGCCATTGGTGTTTCAGACACCAACAGGGGTACACATGATATACAGGTTTCAATGTAGCTTACAGACTGAGAAAGACTAGGAAGAAGGAATAGGCCATCTACTTCTCAAATAATTGGCCAGAGAAAACATTATGAACAGAAAAGAAACATCGATACATTACTCCACAACTTTACAAATACTCTGAAAACACTGTCTAATGAAGTGCAGGAAGACAAATCCCTTAGGTCAGAAGGCTCTCAAAATATGACTGGGAAAGAGCTACATCGTCAGAGTAGAACCAACTTTATTGATATGGATAAAATAAAGGTTTTGAGACCTCCATTTGCTGATGTGGCAGGAATTAAATTGAGGAGAAGCAGCTGCAATCATCCACTAATAATTGGAGCATGAAATGTATGAAGTATGACTCTAGGAAAATTGGGAGTCATCAAAAATGAATGGGATACATAAAGATTGATATCCTAAGCATTAGTGAGCTGAAATGGATCAGTTTTTGTCATTTTGAATAAGACAACCATATGATCTACTATGCTGGGAATGGCAATTTGAAGAGAAATGGTGTGACATTCATCATCACAAAGGATCTTTCAAGATCTGTACTGATGTACAATGCTATCAGCGATAGGTGATATCCATATGCATACAAGGAAGATCAGTTAATACAACTATTATTCAAATTTATGTACTAACCATCAAAGCAAAGGATGAGGAAATTGAAGATTTTATCAGCTTCTGCAGTCTGAAATTGACCAAATATGAAATCAAGATGTGTTAATTAACACTGGTGACTGGAATGAAAAAGTTGGAAACAAAGAAGAATCACTGCTCGTTGGAAAATTTGGCCTTGGTGACAGAAATAACGCTGGAGCTTGAATGGCAGAATTTTCCAAGACAAATGACTTATTC
>NW_006922115.1:1257818-1262818 GCF_000298275.1 Orycteropus afer afer | reverse complement strand
CATTTGAGCAGAACAAGGAGACATTGAATGGTTTAAAATCAAGAAGGGAGTGCATCAAGGTTGTATCCTTTATCCATACTCATTCAATCTATATTCTGAGCAAATAATCCAAGAAGCTGGACTATATGAGGAAGAACATGACATCAAGATTGGAGGATGAATCATTAACAGCTTGTGATGTGCTGATGGCACAATTCTCCTTGCTTAAAGTGAGCATGACTTAAAGCACTTACTGATGAAGATTGAAGAATACAGTCTGCAGTGTGGATTACATCCCAATATAGAGAAAACAAAAATCCTCACAACTGGACCTATAAGCAACATCACAATATATGGAGAAAAGATTGAAGCTGTCAAAAATTTCACATTGCTTGATTCTACAATTGACACCAATGGAAGCAGCAGTCTGGACATCAGACAACATATGTTGTTGTTGTTGTTATGTGTCGTTGAGTCAGACCCAAATCATAACAACCCCTCCTTGGGTTTCCAAGGCAGTAACACTACAGAAGTTGATTGCCTCATCTTCCTTCCGAGGAGTGGCTGGTGGGTTTGAACCGCCAGGCTTCTGGTTAGTAGTCAAGTGCCTTGGGCACTATGTTACCAGAGCTCCCTCAGACAACGTATAGCATTGGTAAAATTGGCTGCAAGGGACCTCTTTCAAGTTCTGAGGAGCAAAGATGTCTCCTTGAGGACTAAGGTGCACTTGATACAAGCCATGATATTTTCAATCACCTTATATGCATGTGAGAGCTAGACAATGAATAAGGAAGACTGAAGAAGTATTGATGCTTTTGAGTTGTGCTGGCGATTAATGCTGAAAGTACCATGAACTTCTAAAAGAACTAACAAATTTGTCCTGGGGGAAGTACAGCCAGAATGCTGCTTGGAAGCAAGAATGGCCGGACTTTGTGTCACCTACTTGTTCATGTTATCAGAAAGGTCCTTTCCCTGGAGAAGGATGTCATGCTTGGGGTGGTAGTTAAATTTGTATGTCAACTTGGTTGGTTCTGGTTGAGTGGCTGGGCAGCTGGTGGCAGTTATTCCCCATGATGAGACTGGCCATCACCTCCATGGTGGGATCTACCACAAGCAGCTTAGTAGCTGCTTTTTGGATGTGGTCTGCTTCCTGTATATAAGGAGAAGGCTTGGGGATAGTCTCTAGCTTATGGCACTATTGGATATTGCATGTTGCCATGTCATTGTTCAGCAGCCTGTCATGCTATGCTGACCTTGGGACTTACAATGGACTTGAATTAATGACCTGCTGTGTGGTAACATTGGGAATGTGCCCAGCCACCAATGCAGCTTTTTGTGCAGCCCCTGGGTACTAGGGCCAATTTTAGGTTAATTCTTAGGTCCTAACTCCACTGGGAACTATCCAAGATGTCTGTGCTGTCCAGATTGATGACAGTCTGTAGCTCTGTATGTCTCCTTTTTAGGTACTTTCATGTAGGTTCTTTTACTAGTTGGAATTTAGTCCTCTTCTATAACCTTCCTTTCAAAGCTCAGGGCTCCATGATTATCTTCTGTATCTGTATTAATATGTTCCTTTTTTCTTTTTTGAAGATGGTCTGTGTAGTTTGTCTGCCTATTCTGCCATCTTACTGGAACTCCACATAAATTCTTTGAGGGCATGTATCAAGTCTGGTACCCAGTAAATATTTGCTACATTGCCCCAAGGCTGAGTTGAGTTGTCTGTGGCACATATCCCTCTGGACCCAGCATGGTTCTCTTGGGCTCTGTTTTCCTATGAATCGTGGATTGAATTTTGTCCTCCAAAAATAGGTATCAATTTAGATGAGGCATGATTCTCGGTTGGCAGTAATGTCATGATTTAATTTAGCGGTTAAGTCATAATGTAATCATCCTCTGTGTTGTGGATGTGATTAGCCAATCAATTGTAAGAGGATTAATGTGACCCTAACTCAAGTCACAGATTTGATCTTATGTAAGGAAAGTTTCCCTAGGGTATGACTTGCGTCATCTTTTTTAACTTATAATAGCTAAAATGAAAGAGAAGTAAGTAGAGATAGAGGGCATTGACAATTACCAAAAACTAAGGGCCAGAAACAGAGTGCGTCTTTTGATCCTAGTCCTCTCCTGAGAACCTCCTAGACTAAGGGGAAAACTGATGTTAAGACACATGTAGATCTCCAAAGAATGCAAGGCCCACAGATGTTGGAAGGATATGAGGATCTTTCCCTAGAGCTGACAGAGAAAATTTTTCCCCTAGAGTTTGTGCTCTGAGTTTCGACTGTTAGCCTCCTAAACTGTGAGAGAAAAAAAAATAAATACGTTTGGTTAAGACATCTACTTGTGGTAATTCTGTTATAGCAACATGAGATGACTAAAACAATGAACAGATTACAAGAAACAAAGTCTCACCATCCTTGCTTCCAAGGAACATTCTGGCTGTACTTCTTCCAAGACAATTTGTTCATCCTTCTGCCAGTCCTTGGTATACTCTTTCCCATCATTATAATTTAAATGCACTAATTCTTCTTTGTGCTTCCTCATTCATTGTCCAGCTGTCACATGCATATGTTGTTGTTGTTGTTGTTAGGCACCATCCAGTCATCCTGAACTCATAGTGACCCTATACACAGAAGAACAAAACATCACCCAATCCCACACCAGCACCTTAATCCCTGCTATACTTGAATCTCTTGCCACAGCCACCATGTCATTCCATCTCGTTGAAGGCTTTCCTCTCTTTTGTGAACCCTCCCCCTTACCAAGTATGGCATCCTTCTCCAAGGAATGGTCTCTTCTGATAACATGACCAAAGTAGGCAAGACAAAGTCTGGTTATTCTTGCTTCCAAGGAGCTTTCTGGCTGTACTTCCTCCAAGACAGATTTGTTAGTCTCTTAGCAGTCAATGGTATTTTCAGCATTCTTCTCCAGCACCACAACTCAACAGCATCAATTCTTCTTCAGTCTTCCTTATTCATTGTCCAGTTCTCACATGTATATGAGGCCATTGAAAATATCATGGCTTATGTCAGGCACGCCCTAGTCCTCAAGGAGGCATTTTTCTCTTCATCAGTTGAAAGCAAATTTGTCCAGTGATATATGTCATTTGATGTCTTAACTGCTGCTTCCATTCATGTTGATTGTAGAATTAAGCAATGTGAATTCTTTAAAAATTTCAATCTTTTATCCATTTATCATGATACTGTTTATAGGTCCATCTGTGAGGATTTTTGTTTTCTTTATATCGAAATGTAATCTATCCTGCAGACTGTATTCTTCAATCTTCATCATTAAGTGCTTCAAGTCATCCTCACTTTAAGCAAGCAAAGTTGTGTCATCAGCTTTCACAGGTTGTTAATGATTTTTCCCCCAATCTTGATGTTATGTTCTACTTCATATAGTTCATCTTCTAGGATTATTTGTTCAACATATATATTGAATAAGTATGATGAAAAGATAAAACCCTGACTCACTCCTTTCTTGATATTAAGCCATGCAGTGCCCCCCTGTTCTATTCAAATGATAGCCTCCTGGTCTGTAAACAGGTTCCTCATGAGTACAATGAAGTGTTCTGGAGTACGTATTCTTCTCAGTGTTATCCACAATTTGTTGTGATCCACACAATCAATTACTTTTGCATAGTCAAAAAAACACCAGTAAATATCATTCTGGTATTGTTTGCTTTGAGCCAAGATCCATCTGACATCAGCAATGATATCCCTTGTTACATATCCTCTTCTAAATCTAGCCTGCATTTCTGGAAGTTCTCTGTCAATATTGTGCTGTAACCATTTTTGGATTATCCTCAGTAAGATTTTACTAGGGTGTGATATTAATGATATTGTTGGATAATTTCTACATTGTGTGGAATCACCTTTCTTTGGAATGGGTACAAATATGGAACTTTTCCAGTCAGTTGGCCAGCTAGCTATCTTCCAAATCTCTTGGCTTAACAGAGTGAGTGCCTCCAGTGGGGCATCTGTTTATTGAAACTTCTCAATGGGTATTCCTTCAATTCCTGGAGTCTTGTTCTTCACCAATTCTTTCAGTGAAGCTTTGACTTATTCCTTCAGTACCATTGGTTCTTGAATATATACCATCTCCAGAAATGGATGAACATCTGCCAGTTCTTTTTGGTAGAGTGATTTTGTGTATTCCTTCCATCTTCTTTTGATGCTTCATGCATCATTCAATATTTTGCCCATAGAATGTTTCAATATTGCAACTTGAGGTTTACATTTTTTCCTCAGTTCTTTCAGATTGAGAAATGCCAAATCTGTTCCTCCCTTTTGATTTCCTAACTCCAAGTCTTTGCATATTTCCTTATAATAATTGGTTTTGTCCCTTTGAGCTTCCCTTTGAAATCTTATCTTCAGCTCTTTAATCTTGTCATTTCTTCCATTTGCTTTAGCTATTCTACACTCAAAGGCAAGTTTCAGAGTATCTTCTGTCATTCATTTTGGTCTTTTCTTTATGGTGACCTCTTACTTTCTTCATGGAAAATATTCTTGATGTCATCACACAATTTTTCTTGTCTTTTGTCATTGGTGTTCAATGCATCAAATCTATTCTTTAGATGGTCTCTAAATTCAGGAGGGATTATATTCAAGATCATAATTTGGCTCTTGTGGACTTGTTTTAATTTTCTTCAACTTAAAGTTGAACTTGCATATGAGCAGTTGATGATCTGTTCCACAGTCAGTTCCTGGCCTTGTTTTGGCTGAAGATATTGAGTATTTCCATTGCCTCTTGCTACAGATGTAATCAGTGTGATACCATGAATTCTATCTGATGAAGTCCACATGTACAGTTGCCATTTGTGTTGTTGAAAAAGGTATTTATATTTAATAAGTCATTAGTCTTTCAAAATTTTCTCATGCAATCTCTAGCATTATTTCTGTCAAAAAGGGCCAATTTTCCAACTACCAGTGATTCTTCTTTGTTTCCAACTTTTGCATTCCAGTCACCAGTGATAATTAGCACATCTTGATTGCACATTCAGTCCATTTCAGACTGTAGAAGTT
>NW_006922115.1:1252237-1257179 GCF_000298275.1 Orycteropus afer afer | reverse complement strand
TCTAATTTGTCTCAGTCTGCAAGATGCACTGAAACCTGTGCACCATATGCATGCAACCCCACTGGCATTTGAAACACTGGTAGCATAGCCACAAACCTCACAGCAACACCTCACCAGAGTACAACAAACTGACAGATAAGTTTGTCTCCCTTAGTTGTTCAAAACCTCTCCACACTCCCCTTACCTGAACACTTCTGCTGCTTTCTCACTCTCTCCTGGATGTCCTGGTTTTCCTTTTCTTTCCCCTCTGCTTTTTCTGCCACTTGGGGGTTGGGCCCTTCATCCCTCCCCTTACCTGGATCTCTCTGCCACTTGTTCCCTCTCTCCTGGATGCCCTGGCTTTCCTTTCCTTTCCCTTCTGCTTTTCCTGTTACTTGGGGGTTGGGGCCTGGGTCCCTCCACTTACCTGGATCCCTCTGCTGCTTTCTTGCTTTCTCCTGGATACTCTGGTTTTCCCTTTTTCCCCCTCTGCTTTTCCTGCCTCTTGTAAGTTGAGGTCTGGGTCTCTCCCCTTACTTGGATCTCTCTGCCACTTGCTCACTCTTTCCTGGATGCATGCATATGAGGTGATTGAAAATACCATCCACTGGGTAAGGCACACCTTAGTTTTGAAGTAACATCTTGCTTCTCAACACTTTAATAAGGTCTTTTATAGCAGATTTGCCCAGTGCAGTATGTCAATTTGATTTCTTGACTGTTGCTTCCATGACCATTCATGGAAGTGAAATGAAATACTTGACAACTTCAATCATTTTTCCATTTATCATGATGCTGTTTATTACTCAAGTTGTGAGAATTTTTGTTTTCTTATGCTGAGGTGTAATTCATATTGAAAAAAGCAGTCTTTGATATTCATCAGTAAGTGCTTCAAGTCTTCTTTACTTTCACCAAGTAAGGTTATTTCATCTACATATCACAGGTTGTTAATGCATCTCTCTCCAATCCTCATGCTGTGTTCTTCTTCATATAGTTCAGCTTCTTGGATAATTTGCTCAGCCTACAGATTGAATAAGTATGGTGAAAGGCCTCAACTTTGACACACACTTTTCCTGATTTTAAACCATAAAGTGTCTCGTCTATGCAAATGACTGCCTGTTGATCCATGTACATATTCTTCATGAGCACAATTTAGTGTTCTGTAATTCTTTTAATTTGCAAAGTTATCTACAACTTTTTTTTTATGATCCACACAGTTTAATGTCTTTGAATAGTGAATAAAACACAAGCAAACTTCTTTCTGAAATTCTCTTACAGCCAAGATCCATCTGAAATTAGCAATGATATCCCTTGTTCTACATCCTCTTCTGAGTATAGAAACACAATTAACTGTTGTTTATTAATTTGTATCTTACAAACTTCTTATAGTCATCTATTAAATCCATGAGATTTGTTCTTAGTTATTTGGAATTTTCTACATAGACAATAATATGATCAGCGAATTGACAGTTTTATTTTTCTCCCTTTTCAAACAAAATATATATATATTAATCTCTGTGTGTATGACTGCATTATCTAAGATTTCCAGCATCATGTAGAGGAGTAGTCATAGAGAATATCCTTGCCTTATGTTGCACCTCACAAAACCAGTGGCATGAGTTGTTCCTTGAGACCCAAGTCAAATCAGAAAAAGGAGATGGTTGATAAAATCTAGCTTTATTAGAGAATTTACAAAGAATAGCATGAGGTTTCTTGCAACGGACAAGCAAAATTTTAAGAGTGACCAGAAATCCTTCCGAGTAGAGGTCTGTGCAGGCTGAGTGCAGTGTGAGTTTGTGTATCTATTGCATATAAGAAAAAATTCATGCAGGGGAGCAGGGAGAAAAGAAAAAATAAGATAAAACATGACAAATCAATCATCAATCTATAATGGATGGGGTTGTTTTTGTACTAGTTAATGAGTTTCAATTAGCACTACCACAAAGTCAGGTGTTTGGTATTTTTGTTGTTGTTGTTGTTGTTTGTTTGTTTGTTTGGCTTAGGACACTGCTTGGTAAGGTACTCTGGTTCTCTACCACAGTCCTATACAGGAAAGACCCATCTTGTACTGCTCATGGACTCACCCTTTGAATTCAATATTATAGAGAAAATGTATAGTTTCTGACTATTAAATATAATGTTGCTATACCCATTATTTTTCTTAGATTCTCTTTACTTGATTGAACAATGTTCTCTTTATTTCATTTTTTTTTTAAATTTTTGTCATTAATGGTTGTCGAAGTTTGTAAAAGAAAAAAAAAAAAAATCAATGCTTATTTACATGACCAGGACAGTGGGTTTTGGAGTGGCTGAGGGAGACCAGGAAGGGACTGAGCCAGGGTAGCAGGTTTGGAGTGGCTGAGGGAGACAAGGACGTGAGTGGAGCAGTTTGGAACAGCTAAGAGAGACAAACTTTTCTGTCAGTTTGTCATACTGTTGTGGTTACTAAGACAGACTTGGAAGAAGGAAGAAGGCATCCATTTCTCAAATAATTGGCCAGTAAAAACATGACTAGCTATGAAAGACTGTCTGATATATTACTGGAAAACTTTATGAATAGCCATGAAACATTGTCTGATATAGTGCTGGAAAACGAGACCTTTGGGTTACACGATACTCAAAATATGACTGGGAAATATCTGCCTCCTCAGAGTACAGCCAACCTTAATGATTTGGATAGAATAAAGCTTTTGGGACCTCCATTTACTGATGTGACACATCTTAAGATGTGAAGAAACAGCTGCAAACATCTATTAATAATCAGAACATGGAATGTATGAAGTATGAACCTAGGAAAATTAGAAGTATGAAAAAATGAAATGGAATGCATTAACATTGATATTCTAGGCATTAGTCAGCTGAAATGGACTGGATTTGGCCATTTTGAATCAGACAAACAAATGATCTACTATGTCGGGAATGACAAACTGAAGAGGAATGGTGTGGCATTCATCATCACAAAGAAAGTATCAAGGTCTATCCTGAAGTACAATACTTTCAGTGATATGATAATATTCATATGCAGACAAGGAAGATGAGTTAATGCTTTTATTCAAATTTATGCACCAACCATCAAAGCCAAGTTAAGGAAATTGAAGATTTTTACCAACTTCTGCAGTCTGAAATTGATAGAACATGCAATGAAGATTTGTGGATTATCAATGGTGACTAGAATGCAAAAGTTGGAAACAAAGAAGAATCACCAGTAGTTGGAAACTATGGCCTTGGAAATAGAAATAACACTGGAGATCAGTTGATAGAATTTTTCAAGGCCAGCATCTTATGCATTGCAAATATCTTTTTTCAACAACACAAAGGGTAGCTGTACACACAGACTTCACCAGATGGAGTACACAGGAATCAGACTGACAACATCTGTGGCAAGGGGCTATGGAAAAGCTCAACATCTTCAGCCAAAATAAGTCCAGGAGCTGATTATGGAATAGACCATCAACTGCTCATATGCAAGTTCAAGTTGAAGCTGAAGACAATTAAAAGAAGTCCATAAGAGCCCAAGTATGACCTTGAGTCTCCTTGATTTGGAGACCATATAAAGAATAGATTTGAAGAATTTAACACCAATGACTGAAAACCACAGGAATAATTGGATGACATGAAGAATATCATCCATGAAGAAAGCAAAAAGTCATTAAAAAGAGAGGAAAGGAAGAAAATGCCAAAATGGATGTCACTAGAGACTCTGAAACTTGCCCTTGAGTGGAGAGTAGCTAAAGCAAATGGAAGAAATTACAAGATAATAGACCTGAACAGAAGGCTTCAAAGCATGGCTCAAGAAAATAAAGTCAATTATTATAACAAAATGGGTAAAGACCTGGATTTAAAAAAAAAAAAAAAAAGGGAAGAACATCCTTGGCATTTCTCAAGCTGAAAGAACTGAAGAGGACATTTAAATCTCAAGCTGCAGTATTGAAAGACTCTATGGACAATAAATTGAATGATGCAGGAAATATCTAAAGAAGATGGAAAGAATACATAGTCACTGTACCAAAAATAATTGGTCGATGTTCATCCATTTCAGCAGTTGGCATATGATCAAGAACCAATGGTACTGAGGGAAGAAGTCAAAGCTGCACTGAAGGAAGTGGTGAAAAACAAGGCTCCAGGAATTGATGGAATTCCCATTGAGATGTTTCAACAAACTGATGCCTCGCTGGAGGCCCTAACTGAGTTATGCCGAGATTTGCAAGACAGCTACCTGGCCAATTGACTGGAAGAGATCCATATTTGTACCCATTTCAAAGAAAGGTGATCCACAGAATGCGGAAATTATCAAATAATATCATTAATATCACACACAAGCAATATCTTACTGAAGGTAATTTAAAAAATGTTTGCAACAATATATTGACAGAGAACTTCCAGAAGTGCAAGCTGGATTCAGAAGAAGGCATGCAATGAGAGATATCATTGCTGATGTCACAAGGATCTTGGCTGAACGAAAATACTATCAGAAAGATGTTTCCTTATGTTTTATTGACTATGCAAAAGTATTCAATTGTGTGGATCATAACAAAATATGGATAACATTGAGAAGAATGGGAATTCCAGAACACTTAATTGTACTCATAAGGAACCTGTATATAGATCAGCAGGCTGTCATCTGAACAGGACAAGAGGATATTCCATGGTTTAAAGTCAGCAAGGGGATGCATCAGGGTTGTGTCATTTCACCATACTTATTCAATCTACATATTGAGCAAATAATCCAAGAAGCTGGACTATATGAAGAAGAACATGGCACTAGGATTGGTGGAAGACTTACTAACAATCTACAATATACTGACTGAAGCACTTTCCTTGCTGAAAGTGAGGATGACTTGAAGTATTTACTGGTGAGGATTAAAGACTGCAGCCTACAGTAGGGATTACTCCTCAATATAAAGAAAACAAAAATCCTCAGAACTGGACCAATAAGCAGCATCATGATAAATGGAGAAAAGATTGA
>NW_006922115.1:1250938-1252137 GCF_000298275.1 Orycteropus afer afer | reverse complement strand
AGACTTCGTATTACTTGGTTCTACAATCAACACCAGTGGAAGCAGCAGTCATGGTATAACACATAGTATAGCATTGGGCAAATCTGGTGCTAAGGGATTACTCCTCAATATAAAGAAAACAAAAATCCTCAGAACTGGACCAATAAGCAGCATCATGATAAATGGAGAAAAGATTGAAGTTGTCAGACTTCGTATTACTTAATTCCACAATTAACACCAATGGAAGCAGGAATCAAGACATAAAACAATGTATTGCAGTGGGAAAATCTGCTGCAAAAGATTTCTTTCAAGTGGTGAAGAGCAAAGATTTTTCTAAGGTGCACCTAACCCAAGCCATGGTGTTTTCAGTCACCTCATATGCATGTGATAACTGGATAATGAATAAGGAAGACCCAAGAAGAATTTATGCTTTTGAGTTTTGGTGTTGGCAAAGAATACTGAAATTACCATGGACTTCTAAAATAACTAAGAAATCTAAGAAATGAATTTGGAAGACAGAATAGCCAGACTTTGTTTCACCTACTTTGATCATGTTGTCAGAAGGGACCAATCTCTGGAGAAGGATATCAGGTTTAGTAAAGCAAGGGTCAACAAAAAAGGAGAAGACCCTCAACAAGATGGACTGACACAGTGGCTGCAATGATTGGCTTAGGTATAGCAAGGATTATGAGGCTGTCACAAGAGCAGGAAGTGTTTTGTTCTGTGGTACATAAAGTCATTGTGAGTAGGAGACAATTCAACAGCACCTAACAAAACAAGAAGTTTATATATGATCAATTCTTCTTTTCATTGGGTTACATTGATTATTGAACCTGTCTTCCATATCTGTAATAAATCCCAGTTACTCATGGGTGGTTCATAATTATATTTTTACATTATTGAATTAAGCAAGAGCTCTGGTGTAGTGGTGTAGTGCCTAAGGTATTTGATGCTAACCAGAAGGCTGATGGTTCAAATCCACCAGCCACTATTTGGAAGGAAGATTGGGCAATCTACCTTTCTAGTGATAATGCCTTGGAAACCCCAGGAGGTGTCACTATGAGTTGGATGCCAATTAACATCAGTGAGTTTGGTTTGGTTATTTATTTATTTATTTTTTTAATTTAGGAGCCCTAGTTGGGAGCTCTGGTAGCATAGTGGCTAAGACACTTGCCTGCTAACCAGACGGCTGGCGGTTCAAACCCACCAGCCACTCCTCG
>NW_006922115.1:1249235-1250838 GCF_000298275.1 Orycteropus afer afer | reverse complement strand
ACTTCCGTAGTGATACTGCCTCGGAAACCCAAGGAGGGGTCGCTATGAGTCGGGGCCGACTCGACGGCACATAACAACAACAACAAAGTGACCCAGTGGTTTGGCACTCAGCTGTTAACCAAAAGGTTGACCGTTTGAACTTAATATCTCCTCAGCAGGAGAAAGATGTGGCAGTGTGCTTCTTTAAGGATTACAGCCTTGGGAACCTTATGAGGCAATTCTACTCTGTCCTATAGGTGACTATGAATCAGAATCAACTCAAGGGAAATATTATTATTATTATTATATTTATTTCACTAATACTCTGTTGAAGATTTTTACATCAGTAAACATTAATGATATTGGATCTGTATATTTCCTTTCTATAATATCTTCACCTAGATGTATACTAGGATGATTTTGTCCTCATAAAATTAATTGGGATTTGGTATTTCCTCTGCTTCTTCTTTCTGGAGGTAATTGTAGAAGATTATTTCTTTTCCTCGTTAAATATTTGGTAGAATTCACTAGTGAACTCACCATCTATGTTTATTGACTTATTTTTTGGAATTTTACAAATTATTGTTTTAATTTTAAAGATAAATATAGTATTGTTGTTGTTATGTGCCGTCAAGTCAGCCCCGAGTCATAGCTAACCCTCCTTGGGTTTCCAAGGCAGCATCACTACAGAAGTAGATTGCCCAACCTTCCTTCTGAGGAGTGACTGGTGGGTTTGAACCGCCAGGCTTCTGGTTAGAAGTCAAGTGCCTTAGACACTATGCTACCAGAGCTCCCAAATATAGTACTATATCCCCTTTTATAAATTGTGGTACATCTTATCTTGCAGGGCATTTGTCCTTTTCATTTAAATTATCAAACTGATGGGGACAGAGTTATATTTGTTGTTGTTGCTGTTATGTGCCAACAAGTCTGCCCTGACTCATAGCAACCCCTCCTTGGGTTTCTGAGGCAGTATCACTAGGGAAGTAGATTGCCCAACCTTCGTTCTGAGGAGTGACTTGTGGGTTTGAACCGCCAGCCTTCTGGTTACCAGTCAAGTGCCTTAGGCACTATGCTACCAGAGGTCCATAGAGTTATATTACTTCATTATTTTTTTAACATCAATTGAACTGTTAGAGATGACGCTTTTTGCATTTTCATTACCAATAATTTTTGTCTGACTTGTATCTTGGTTAATATGGCTGTTGTTGTTATGTGCCATCTAGTCGCCCCGACTCAAAGCGACCCCTCCTTGGGTTGCCGAGGCAGTATCACCAGGGAAGTAGATTAACAAACCTTTCATCTGAGGAGGGCTGGTGGGTTTGAACCGCCAGCCTTCTGGTTAGCAGTCAAGTGCCTTAGGCACTATACTACCAGAGCTCCTGGTTAATATGGCTAGAGGTTCATCAATTTTAATAATCTTTCCAAAAAGCCTTCATATAGCTTCATTGATTTTTCTCTGTTCTTTTTTCTGCTTCAAATTTCATTAATTTCAGTCTAAGCTTTACTATCTGTTTTCTTCAGGTTTTTTTTTTTTTTTTGCTATTCTCTCTCTAGTGTTCCAAGGTGGAAAATTGGGTTATTGATCTTACTTTTATATATGTTGTTGTTGTTGTTGTTGTTG
>NW_006922115.1:1246916-1247965 GCF_000298275.1 Orycteropus afer afer | reverse complement strand
AGCAACTATACACAATTCAAAAATTTCTGTAATATTTTCCATAAAGATTAAAATATACATTTTAATATAAGAAACTTTGAAATATACATGTTAAACTAATCTAATAACTATATAGCTTCATGTGTAGTGCAGGTACTGCATAAAAATTATTTTCAAATCCACCTTCCTATCTTTGTGACAGGGATCTCTCATGGTGTAGTGCCTAAGGAACTTGATTGCAAAGCAGAAGGCTGGCAGTTCAAACCCACCAGCCACTCCCTGGAAGGAAGATGAGGCAATCTACTTCCGCAGTGATACTGCCTCAGAAACCCAAGGAGGGGTTGCTATGAGTCGGGTCTGACTCGACAGCACACAACAACAACATACTTGTGACAATATTGTCATTTCCTTATAGATATGCTGTTATCACCCAACAGATGGATAATATTATTACCTTAAAAAACATTTTTTAGATCAACTAATAGTAAGAAAACAAATTTTATTTTACCTTCATTTACCTGTTTTTTTCAGATGTTTTCTTTCCTTTAAATAGACACAAGTTTCTAATTTGGGTTATTTTTCTTCTACCTGAAGAAAATAATTTAACATTTTATGCAGAGAAAACCTGCTGAAGATAAAGCACTTCAGATTTGTCTGAAAATATCTTTATTTCTCCTTCTCTTCTGAAGAAAAACAATAGCTCAATAACTGCATTTAGATTTATGGATACTTTCTTTGAATCTTTTAAATATTTCAATTCACTTTCTTCTTGCTTACATGGTTTCTGACAAGAAGTTTCCTATATTCTTGTCTTTTTCCCTGTAGAGTTAATGCATTTTTCTTTTTCTTTGGCTTCTTGCAAGATTTTTTGCTTTTCTTTTATTTCCTACAGTTTGAATATGGTATTAGTAGGGTTTTTTTTTTTTTTTTTTTTTTTTTAGTAGAGTCTCTGAGTGGTACAAATGATTAATGTGCTCAGCAACTAAACAAAAAGTTGGAGATTTAAGTTCTTACAGGTTTCAAAGAAGAAAGATCTGGCTATCTAATTCAGAGAAATCAGTTAGTGGAAA
>NW_006922115.1:1241709-1242971 GCF_000298275.1 Orycteropus afer afer | reverse complement strand
AATATGGCTTGTGGGAATTTATCACTTGAGCTATATTTCAATAATGTTGAACTTTATTATAATATCCAATGACTGAGTCTCAATCTATGTATAATTAAAGTTTATCTGGAATAATAATTGCAAACTTTCATTAGTATTACAATTAATATTTTGCACTTTGCTTTTAGATCTTTCATTATGAATAGATTGTCAGATGAGGAGGCAAGTTTATTATATTAACAACATCTAATTTTAATTTGTACTTTTGTGAAAAATATGAACACTTATCATCACTAGTGATGATAAGTGAAAAGAATGGAGCAATATAGAAATTCCTCAGTAGCTTACATCTATCATCCCTGACAAAAATTATCTGCCTACATTTGCCTCAATTATGGAGTTAATGTTTTAAATCTTATTAAAGCTAAAAGCTACTCTTTTGATCCACTGTAGTGAGTCTCAAGGTTTTACATTCTATGACTATTATCTAAGAAATCCCATAGCCAAAATCCTAAATATCTTAAATTAATAAGAATAAAAATAAATGCACTTCAGAGTTTCAACCCCAGGAAAGTTTAACTATGCTATATACAAAGATATAGTAACATCTTTGGTATAAGATAGAATAAGTTAATATGTATATTATGCTTAAAACCAGAAACTAAACCAGATGTCTTCAAGTCAGTTCTGACTGGTGACAATCTCATGTGCTACAGAATAAGGCTTTTCTCAGTAGGATTTTCAAGGCTGTGACCTTTAGGAAGCAGATCCCCTGGCCTTTCTTCCAAAGTGACTGTTAGTAGTGGAACGCTCAATAATTTGCTTATCATATAGAGTAATATGGATGTTTCCTGTCACAAATATTGTTGCATCTGTCTTGCTTTTATATTTTTCAGGAATTTTTTGTTATTCACGTCAACTAATTTTCTCCAACCCTCCCCCTGCTGAGGTAAACATTATTACTATAGAGAGTACTAGAGAACAAGAGTGTGATTATTGAAAAGGAGTTTGTTAATATGGATAAACAAGAGAACATTGATAGTATGACATCCCATCAACTAGTTCAAATAGCTATGAGTTATTAGATAACATAATTCACTTTTTAATCTGTTATGTTTATTAACAAACTGTTGCAACTTTATTTAAATTAACCTATAGTAGCATAGTGCTTAAGGCACTGGACTGCTAACCAGAAGGCTGGCGGTTCAAACTCACCAGCCACTCCTCGGAAGGAAGGTTGGGCAATGTACTTCTGCAGTGATACCGCCTCGGAAACCCAAGGA
>NW_006922115.1:1240127-1241149 GCF_000298275.1 Orycteropus afer afer | reverse complement strand
TTACATCAAGGAAACAGGTCACTGAATTGTGAGAAAATTGTTCACATTATTATAGGAGCTGACAAGTCCAAAATTCATTGGTCAGGTGGCAAGCTGGAGACTGTTATTGGCTCAAATGTTGGTGGGTGCTGGAAAATTAAAAATCTGCAGTTTAGACAACAGGCCAAAGACTTCTTCAGGCTTATGTCCCAAGAATTGGAGGTTGGGCTATCAGAAGAGTGCAGGGACAAGAGAGAGAAAGTGAGCTTTACCATAATATCTATTTATATACTGGAGGGAGGTTACACCCTCAAGAAAATTCCTCTTTCAACCAATTAGCTGCAGAATAGAAGGTGATCAGAATAGAAGGTGATCACTAAGGAAGAACAACCAGTCCAGTGTCTCTCTGTGAAACCACTGAAAATCACTGACTACCCAAGTTGACACGCACATTAATCATTACATACTCCTTATGTTACTGTACTTCACAAAACCACAACTCTGATCACATTTGAGTTTTAAATACTCTGTTCCTAACCTCATGCAGCTGAATGTGACTAGGTAAAAACATCCAACACGTGGATAAGTCTCACTTAACCTCAAACTTTCTCATAATACATACTTGTCCTAATAATGCAATTTCTTAATATGTTTACACTCTTATTTTCTAAGATAACTACTTATTTTACCCTAAGATCTCCAATACTTCCCATATTTTCACTCTCAGATAATGACCATATTTTAAATTGGCTGAAAAACAGAAGTGATAGAACAAATTTCCACAAAGCACATCTGTCTGTTAACATTTGTAACCATCTACTCTTCCTCTTCTCTTTCGAATCCCTAGTAGTTGTTCTGCAATTTGATGTGTCTCTTGCCTATATGTCACTTTTCTGCCAACTGCATGATTATATTAACAGGAAAGCATCAGTCCCTTCCTCCATCAGAGCAAACGTTTAGCAACTTAAATGTTTTATAAACCTCTTCCATTAACCTCTCCTGCTATTATTATTTAAATTCAATGTTCTGTTTCCAGGTTTAAA
>NW_006922115.1:1232170-1239061 GCF_000298275.1 Orycteropus afer afer | reverse complement strand
CATATAGTCCAGCTTCTCGGATTATTTGCTCAGCATATATATACATATACATTTACATATACATATGTGTGTGTGTGTGTGTGTGTGTGTGTAAATTAGGAGCTCTGGTAGCATAGTGCCTAAGGCATTTGACTGCTAACCAGAAGGCTGGTGGTTCAAATCCATCAGCCACTCCTCAGAAGGAAGATGGGGCACTCTACTTCCATAGTGATACTGCCTCGTCAACCCAAGGAGTGGTCTCTATAAGTCGGGTCTGACTCGATGGCACACAACATCAAACAAAAATAATATGTATATTATTGTGATATTCAAATACATAATTTTCATTTGGACTTTGGGTATATATTTTCTATTTATTGATATTCTCTACTTAAGGAGTCACAATTATCATATATCCCTTTATCTAAAGATTGTTTTCTATATTTCTTTGAATGTACTTATAATAAACTAAAAAAACCAAACTCACTGCCATGAAGTTGATTCTAACTCATACCGACTTTGGATTTCCAACACTGTAAATCTTTACAAAACCAGACTGCCTCATTTTTCTATGGATCAGCAGGCAGTTTAGAACTACCAACCTTATGATGAGAAGCCATGCCTTAACCACTGGACCATCTGAGCTCCTTTTACTTGTAATAGGTGCTTTGAAATGTCATTCAGCTACTTCCCACTGTGTTGTTCCCTCAAAAGCAGATTCTGCTGATTAGTTTTTTATTCCCCTTATATATTAGTCACATTTTCTTGTTTCTTTGCATGCATTGTAGTTTTTTTTTTTTTTATTCAAACTATAAGTGCTAGATAATATATAATAAAAATTCTAAGATTCTTATCCTTTTAGAATGGTGATAATTAGTTTTTTAATCACTTGCCTGTGTCAATTTTTTGGAGAATATTTTCTCTGAAGTGTGTATTTTCTAAACTCATCCCTCAGTTTGGGTTATTATCGCTTAGTAATAACTCAATGATTAATTAGATTTTATTAAGCACTGTGAGCTACTGACAGGAGCTCTGATGGTGCAGTGCCTAAGGCATTTGACTACTAACCAGAAGGTTGTCGCTTCAAACCCACCAGCCACACCACGGAAGGAAGACTGAGCAATCTACTTCCATAAAGATTTACCACTTCAGAAACCCAGAGGGGGTCACTATGAGTCTTAATCGACTCAATATCAGTACATTGTTTTTTTGTTGGTTGGTTGGTTGGTTGGTTTATGAGGCAGTGAGGTTTTCACCATTGTCTATGGACCTGTGTGTATCTCTAAACTGTCATGGTTTTAATTTCTGCTCTATAATATTGCATATTTAACCAGGAAAGAGTAGGTCACCAGGGTCCAATCTGCTTTTCCAGATGGTCTGGGGTAATTAGCATTTGATCCAAACCCTACTTAATAATCATCTTCTCTAGGACTTGTTAAATCCATGGCTGATTAGCTGGTCCATTGATTACTTTGATGAGTATTGAGACCTCATCCTAGCTGGTATGATAACTATTCCAGATTGTCACTGAGATTGCTATTTTTCTTAATGATGACCTTGTTTATGGAATTTTCCATACTCTGCTACAAAGTAAATCAGCCTTCTTATGCAGTGAATCTGTTAGTTCCCTGAACTTATGCCACCATGTAGAGATGTATACTATATTTCCAGAGAAAGAGGAATGGGAACATTATCAGCCCAATGCAAGGCAACACAATGCAATGCCCTCAAGTCATATCTAACTCATAGCAACCCCTCCTTGGGTTTCTGTGGTGGTCAGTATCACTACAGAAGTAGATTGTCCAACCTTCCTTCCAAGGAGTGGCTTGTGGGTTTGAACCGCCAGCCTTCTGGTTAGCAGTCAAATGCCTTAGGCACTAGACCACCACATATTACCGTTCTTCTTTGCAAAATTCTGTAGATATTCATGATTTTTTTTCTTAATTTGCATATAACTTTAGCCAATTTTCAGAGTTTAAATGGCTATGGTGCAGTGAATTACTTGATATGGCTTTTCTATCCATAGTTTTTGTAACTCCCACCAGATTACTGGGTGGGACCATGCAAATAAGATGTGTAGAACTCTGATGTTGAGATTGGTTAATTTTGTCACTCTGCCAGGCTCAAAATAAGCCTTCCTACAAGCAGAGAGTAGGATCTCACTGCCATCAAGAGAGAAGAGCTAGAGGTGAAGTGAAATGGGTCCTAAGACCTATGATGCCTGCACTGGATTTCTTGGGCCAGGCGCTGGCAGAGAGACTGCAGCAGTAGAACCAAGAGCCAAAATATACAAAGTGGTGGTCTTACCCAGTTCATGGAGCAGGAAAGCTGAGTTCTTTTGGACAGGAGACTTGTGGGCAGAGTGGGGTGCACCTAGGTGTTCTATCAGCAGAGCTAAAAGAGCTTTGTAACATTTGCTCAAGCAGGGCAGGGGCCAGGCCAAGAGGCCAAGGGCAAGAGAGGTGTGTCTGAGGGCAATAGCAGAGGATAAATTGACCTGATCAAAGAATTACATCCTAAGTGTGTTCCTGAACCTGAATTATAGACTGTTACTTCGCTAATAAACTCCATGATGGTAAGTATTGTCTGTAAGTTCAGTGTGGTCATTCCAAGGAATTACTGAACCCAACATAAAAGTAGTGACTGCTAAGGGAGGGACAGTTGTTATCAGAATCTGTAAAAGGTTGGAGGGTAGCAGCATGCTTGGTCTCATAGGAGTAAGCCTTGGGCTGTTAATGATGATTCTGTCTTCCTCTTATGAAGTTAGAGGAGGTCAGAAGATGATGACCACATGCCCTTTTTGCAATGGCTGTTTTTGGTGATTTTGTCCAATGTGAATATGCACAAAATCCACAATCATCTTTTTTTTTTTTTTTCTTTTTGTTCCTCTTAAAATATCTTTATCAGTTACTGGACTTAGAGATTCTTGGACAACAAAACTATATATCACTGACATTCATGCCACCAACACATATCATTTAATATGTACTTAGTAAATGTAGACCCATTCCATTACCTAGCAGAGTTAATCACATAGGTTCAGTTCATTAAGTAACCTTCGGCTACTGGGCTTGACTTTAGTAAACTCGCAATCAGAGAGGACTTTATAAATCTAATTTGTTCATTTTTACCAAAGCAATGCATTGTATTCTTCTATAACTAAAACAGCATGTACACACTTTTTCCAATATGTTGACCATTTAATATTTATGTCAACAGTCTTTTTATTCATTTTCTGACTGAGTTTCATATTTTGGTATGGTCTACCACACTACTAATAATGCTATTGATAGACAACCCATCTTTAAACATTACCCAAAAGTATGGCCTGTAAGTAAGCTGTTGGAGTTAATGATCACACTTACTGAATCAGTTACTGTTGTCTTGAAATTTTGTCTGGTGAAATTTTATGCCTATTTATCAACAATTGTTTGGATGAGATTATGAGTGTAAAATCAAGGCATGTCTTAAATTATCTAAAAAATCCCACTATGGTTTTGTTTTTATAATAGTTTATTTATTTTCTTAAATCTTGTTGTTGTTGTTGTTATTTGCCATCGAGTCGGCCCCAACTCATAGCGACACCTCCTTGGGTTTCTGAGGCAGTATCACTATGGAAGTAGGATTGCCCAACCTTCCTTCCGAGGAGTGGCTGGTGGGTTTGAACTGCCAGCCTTCTGGTTAGCAGTCAAGTGCCTTAGGCACTATGCTACCAGAGCTCCTTTCTTAAATCTAGTTGGCATTAATACTGAAAACTTGAAACACACTTTTAAATCCTTAAAATTTCTCACTGTGCTCTGACATTCTTAAACATTTGGGTACATAAGAGCTTATATAGTGTACACTATAAAAGAGAGTTCTATATTTTGTTTTTCTGATTAGAAAGACCAGTTTACTCAGTAAATTTAGTTATCATATGAAGACAATCAGCACATTTGTGGCTACTTCACTAAAAGACACTTATTAAAAATAAAAGTATATGTAAAGCTTATTTATTTTATAGGGGGAAATGCAGACAAATTTTTGCATCTCTAAGAATTTCTCACAGACCAGAAAATAAGGATAGAAAAATGATATGGGACAGACAAATAATAGAATAGGAACAGATAAAATATGCTCTCAGGTAGTTAAATGTTTACAATTAAGACAACAAACATAAATTTTACACTCTTTGGTCCATAATTTTCTGATCAAGTTTTGTATAAATTGTCAATAATGTGGAATGAACTACAAGATTCTAGGTGATAAAATCTCTGCAAATTTGTGATCTCTTTAACTCATTAAGCTACAATCAATATAAAATAATAATGCATTATATCAAGAAGAACTTACTTCAGGAAGACAAAAACCAAACCACCAAAGCCCCCGCCACTGAGTTGATTCTGACTCAAAATGACCCCCTTTACAGAAGTAGATTTCCCCATCTTCCTTCTAAAAAGCAGCTGTTGGGTTTGAACCACCAACCTTCTGCTTAGTGGTCAAATGCCTTAGGCACTGAGCCACTAGAGCTCCTTTAGGAAATCAAGGATAGTTCAATATTAGAACATACATTGCTTATGTATTAGTTTAATGTTTTATTTTAATAGAATGAAATGAAATACATATGATTATCTCAACACTAATGAAAAATTTTAATATAATTCAACCACTTAGAAAACAAGAAATAAAAGGCACTTATTAACTTGGTGAGGAATATTTGAAATAAATTAGTCATTTTAAGTTCTTCCTTTTTCAAAACCAAGTTAGTCCTGGGTTACTAATGACATTTATTCTTAATTGTGTTTTTAGGAAATTGTAAGTCAATCAGAACAAGTGCATACTTTTCTTATTAGACTTACATTCTTGCAAGAAAAGTTATGAAGCCTTTCCAATAACTTAAAATCTGTAAGTCCAGCAAGTAAAGGTGATTGTGATGAGGAATTTGTTGCAAGTTCAATTGAATTTGGGATTGGTTCAATAATTTCAAAATAAGGGCAAATTTATATAACATTAATGCAGGTCTTCAAAGAAGAACTGCCCTGCTGAAAGAGCTTTGGTGACTGCACTGTTTTGAGTGTGGTGGCTTTCCGCAGTCCTCCCAATAATCCAATCTTGTGCATCAGGCTCCTGAAAAGGCTTATTACACCTTTTCATCGTCTCCTGTTCCAAGGGTACAGGTGACTAATCACTGAAATTCTAAAAATTCAAGTCTGTACCTGTTTTGCTTCATTGACCATGAGAGAAGCACTTTGAAGCCCTGAATTATAGGGCTAGTAGGTGTTGCCTGTAAGTCAGAATTTCATAACCTGGAGACTGTCTATATTATTGACCTAAAAAGATAGCTATGATGATTTAAGGGGTTAATATATTTAAATGCAAAATAGTCTCTAGCACATGGTAAAAGAGCTCTGATGGTATAGCAGTCAAGGCATTTGTCTGCTACACAAAAGTTCGGTTGTTGAATCCCACCAGCCACTCTGCAGAACAAAGGAGAGGCAGTCTGTTTCAGTAAAGATTTACAGCCTTGGAAACCCAAAGGGGTCACTATGTGTTGGAATTGAATGGGTGCCAATGAGTTTGTTTTCAGGTTTGAGCATGGTAAGTACTACAAATGTTTTTAACTTTTTTTAAAAAAATATTATTATGACAATCTATCATGCATCATATTTATCTTTGAAATAAACACAAATTAAAGATATTTAATATGCACAGCACACTGCTGTCAAGTCGTACCTGACTCATAGTGACCCCTCCTTGTGTTTCCAAGGTAATATCACTATGGAAGTAGATCGCCCAACCTTCCTTCCAAGGAGTAGCTGGTGGGTTTGAGCAGACAACCTTCTGGTTAGCAGTCAAATAATGCCTTACGCAGTATGCCAGAGCTCCTTCTTATTTAGCATTTTATGAGGGATCTAAACCATTGGAATAAGAAAAGAGAGTAAAATAAGCATAAATATCAGGAAGGAGGAGATAATATGACTTAATTTTTACATGATAAAAAAAATAAATCACTGCCATCAAGTCGGATCCAACTCATAGCAGCCCCATCTTGGGTTTCCAAAGCATTATCACTACAGAAGTAGATTGCCCAAACTTCCTTCCAAGGAGTGGCTGGTGGGTTTGAACCACCAGGCTTCCAGTTAGAATTGAAATGCTAGTCATCCTAAAAACTCAAAAGGACTGTGGATATCAACATTTTGTTGGATTTAAAATCTACTTACAACAATATATTTAATATAAAAAGCAACAAGAAATTGTATAGTATATTTAAAATGATCTTATCTACAACAGCTACATATCTGTAAAATATATAGGATTATTTTTAAAATTACGTATTTAGTCACCTAATTTTAAAAACCTAGCTTGACTTTTAAGCTTAGTCAAAGTGAAATCCTCATAACTAGATAACTTATCCTACCCAAAATATCTGAGAATTCAGACAAAATACAAGAAACATTCACTTTCAACATGCTAACATTAGACAAAGAAGTATGGTGATTTATCAGATTTGGGAAGTTAATGAGGTGAGGTTTACATTTGCCCCAGTCTACTACTAACAGTTTCCAAAATGTGAAAGGAATTAAGGAAGATCCCTAAAGACTCTAGGAGTTGAGGAACTGGAATTGAGTGTCCAGGGAAACCAGTGGATTTAGGTTTCATAGGAATGAGCATTGGAGAAGAGAGAATTATATATAGAGGGAACATCAGAGATCTGCAGAAGGTCACCATCAAGTAGTCAACAAAGTACTGATCAGTGATTATATGTAAGACAGCTGCATCAAGGTGGAAAAGTATCACCGAAAGAATTAGAGGAAATAATCCCCAGTTCTCAAAAGTTTCAATAGTTGTATTTTCCCATCTACACGAGTGTGAAGTAGCATAGTTCATGAGGCCTGGAGAAGAGTATTCAGAAGATTTTGCCTAAATAGTGGA
>NW_006922115.1:1229389-1230540 GCF_000298275.1 Orycteropus afer afer | reverse complement strand
CAGCAGATTCTACCATGAAAGAGATTAAAATTGCATCATGGTGAACAACTATATCCAGCGGGAAAATCCCTCAAAAATTACAACCCAGACATGTTGACATACAACCTTAATTATAACCCCAAACGATAAGTAATCATCAGCATTATCATTGTTGACTGTCTGTTGAAGAGGAGTAGTGGATGTATAATATAGTATTCCAATATTCAAACACAAATTTGACATATGATAAAATTTAAAACACTATATATTTTCTGAGAAATAAGAATGGGGAGAGATATGGGAAATAGGAAAAGAAAAAAAAAAGATTATCTTTAATGAACAACCTTTTGGATTTATTTTTCCATTTACATTTCTTTGTCTAACCTTTCCTTTCTGCATTAGTTGATATTAACACATAGTAATATTTTTTTCAGAACATAGAAGAAATTTAATATTTAAAATCTTGACTAATCCAAATAGATTACTCATGATTAAAAAACATTAAAACCAGTTTATCTTTTATAACTCTTCATTTATTAAAGGTAATGAAATTTCAAAGAATGGGATGACTTTTCCAAAACCAAATGTCATTACTGCAGGAGAAATAGCTGTTTATTGCACCTCATATGGTTTCCCTCCCACCAGGCATTTTGCAAGCACCTATTAGTCCAGAATGTAGAGTAATACACTTCTACCAAGAAGTATCTTGACTATTAAATTTTCCAAGAATGCTTATGCACAGATTTGTTCGGTGACACATAAGAAAAACAAGTTTTACAATGTACATGAAGACATACTCAAAGAGGATGAAAAACATTAAATTCCCTATTTTTCTTCTGGATCTCTGATTCTAAGATTAATAGAAGTCAAATAATGCTGACCATCAAGATACCTATTTGATTTAATCAATTGTTTGATTCATGCAGATATTCCCAAGTGGACACAAAGAGGGTCAGTGATGTGTTTCCTTATTTTGTTTCTTTATTTTTGTTTTGTGGGCCAATTACTGTTTCCAAGGTAATGTGATAAACTGATTTTCTTTAATCTGGGTTTCTGTAACTCTTCATGACAAATCAGTTGAAGTTGTCATGTTTAGTTTAGAGGTTTGGATTGATTAATGTTCTTCCCAAAGCTAAGGATGGATTAAAGTCCCCTGAGTTCCATGGGCTCTT
>NW_006922115.1:1227464-1229179 GCF_000298275.1 Orycteropus afer afer | reverse complement strand
AGCCACTCAAAATTTGGGTAACTACACCTTTCAACTCTAATGAATACCCTTGTCCCTAAATACCTTCAAGGCAAAATCCTAAATGTGAGAACTTACGGAAAGGTTCTACTTCCAGGAAAGCTAAAAGAAAAATACAATTCAGTGCTGTATACATTTTAGTAAATGATGTCTTTTACAGTTTGGTATAGTCAATATGATAGTCAATTGTGCAGTCAGTTGAAAGAAGAAAGAATAATTATGATAATGAAATGGATCCATAAACTTTCAATGCTAAATGGACATCTGGAAGGGTCTTATTTATTTATTTATTTATTTTTAAGACAGGCTTCACAGCATGGTATCTCACCCTATTGTATGTTTAATAGTACTTTCATTATTTGTTGTAGCTATTTTCTAAAATTATTCAAGCTAACATTTCAATTTGGAAGTTATTTGTTGTAATAAGTTCCAACTAAATTGTCTGTTGTAATTATTTGATACTTTTATAGGCCTTGTAATAAAGAAAATTGAGTACAAAATAAATCAAATGTATTATCTTACACCAGCTACTTTATTCTGATCATAAAAAACAAGAACATCAAATTACCATGAATTAAACATAACAATATTAGTGTCATGTTTTATTTTGTTTTCCCTTCCTGAGAATAATATTATACTGCTGTCATAACAATTGACAGCACAAGTACTGGAAGTGATACACAATGCAGTTACCCAAAATGTATTTACACTTTATGTATTAGAGCACTTAGATATAATTGCTATAATAAATGTGAATATGACCAAAATTCCAGAGTCATTGTCACATTAGCTAATATTTAGGTAAAAAGTAATATATTTTTTAATCCTTAGTGTTTTGGTTGACTTCTTACCTAAAATTTTATTATTTCAATGGAATACATTCATCCTCAAAGAGTGGTAAATCCTCAGAGTTGGATAAAAAGTGTCCAGTTCTCTTTACCTAATTGCTCTAGACTTTTTGTATTGTTGTTTTATTCTTTGTACTTTCCTATATTAATAACCTGTGCAATGAAGATTTCATTTATTACCTGTATTTGCACACATATTTTTTGAAAATAATAGGAAAAATTCTGGTTCCAAAGGTTCCATGTCTCCTGGTCTGTGACCAGGGTGACAGTTCCATCTGTATTATGCTCTCAGTTATCTTCTTCAGTTTGACTTCCTCATGATTGAAAGATGATAACAAGCATCAGATTGGGTTAAGTTGGTACTGTTTCATGTGCTGTGTGAGAAGATACATGATCCACTAATTTAAAAAAACAACAAAACAAAACAAAACAAACCAAACAAAAAAAAAAAACTCTTCAAATCACTACATTAGTAAAATTTTGGTTACTCTTATTTCCTGTACCAATTACTGTTTCCAAGGTAATGTGATAAGCTGTTTTTCTTAAATCCGGGTTTCTATAAATATTCAGGACAAATCAGGTGAACTTGTGATGTTTACTTTAGAGATTTGGATTGATTAACGTTCTTCCCAAAACTAAGGATGGATTAAAGTCCCCTGAGGTCCATGGGCTTTTTAGGAGAGGAATGGATACAAAAAATGAATTAATGCTGTGGTAGGAAAACTAAGTGAGGGAATTTATGTCCACTGAGCCATCTATATATTGAAAATTTCTCTTTGTGCAATTAGTCCAGAATTCTGTTCTATTTTATATCATATTTAGGTGAAAATAATTATCATAAAAATATTT
>NW_006922115.1:1225610-1227209 GCF_000298275.1 Orycteropus afer afer | reverse complement strand
CCTTGCCCTCTTTTGTCGACCCTCCTCCACCTTACCAAGCATGACATCCTTCTCCAGGGATTGGTCCCCTCTGACAACATGACCAAAGTAGGTGAGACGAAGTCTGGTCATCCTCGTTTCCAAGGAGCATCTCGGCTGCACTTCCTCCAGGACAAATCTGTTAGTTCTTCTGGCAGTCCATGATACCTTCAGCATTCTTCGCCAGCACCACAACTCAAAAGCATCAGCTCTTCTTCAGTGTTCCTTATTTATTGTCCAGCTCTCACATGCATATGAGGCAATTGGAAATATCATGGCCTGTGTCAAACCCATTTTAGTCCTCAAGGAGACATCTTGCTCCTCAGCACTTGAAAGAGTTCCTTCATGGCTGACCTGCCCAGTGTTACATGTTGTCTAATGTCCTGACTGCTGCTTCCATTGGCCTTGATTAAAAACCAAGGAATGTGAATTGTTTGACAATCTCAATTTTTCTCCATTTATCATGATGCTGCTTATTGGTCCAGTTGTGAGGATTTTTGTCTTCTTTATATTGAGAAGTAATCCATATTGCAAACTGTGTTCCTCGATCTTCATCAGTAAGTGCAAGTCATTCTCACTTTCAGCAAGCAAAGTTGTATCATCATTGTATCTCAGGTTGTTAATGATTCTTCCTCCAATACCAATGTCACGTTTTTCTTCATGTATTCCAGCTTCTCGGATTATTTGCTGAACATATATGTTGAATAATTATGGGGAAAGGATACAGTCCTGACACACTCTCTTCCTGATTTTAAACCATGTAGTGACCCCTTGTTCCATTTGAACTTCAGCCTCCTGGTCAAGGTACAGGTTCCTCATGAGTACAATCAAGTGTTCAAGAATTTCCATTCTTCTCAATGTTATCCATAATTTTTCATGATCCACACAATCAAATGCCTTTGCATAGTCAATAAAGCAAAAGTAAACATCTTTCTGGTATTCTTTGCCTTGAGCCATGATCCATCTGACAGCAGCTTTGATATCCCTTCTCAATCCAGCTTGCACCTCTGGAAATTCTCTGTCAATATACTGCTGCAAACGTTTTTGAATTATTTTCAATAAGATATTAATTACATGTGATATTAATGATATTGTTCAATAATTTCCACATTCTGTGGGATCACCTTTCTTTGGAACGGGTACAAATATGGATCTCGTCCAGTTAGTTGGCCAGGTAGCTGTCTTCCAAATCTCTTGGCATAACCAAGTGAGTGCCTGCAGTGTGGCATCTGTTTGTTGAAATATCTCAATGGGTATTCCATTAATTCCCAGACCCTTGTTCTTCTCCATTTCCTTCATACCAGCTTCGACTTCCTCCTTCAGTACCATTGGTTCTAGATCATATGCCACCTACTGAAATGGATGAAGATCGACTAGTTCTTTGTACAGTGACTCTGTATATTCCTTCTATCTTCTTTTGATGTTCCCTGCATTATTCAATATTTTGCCCTTAGAATCTTTCAATATTGCAACTCGAGGCTTAATCTTTTTTGTCAATTCTTTCAGCTTGAGAAATGCCGAGTGTGTTCTTCCCTTTTTGTTTTCTCACTTCAGGTCTTTACACATTTCATTATGGTAATT
>NW_006922115.1:1206598-1225285 GCF_000298275.1 Orycteropus afer afer | reverse complement strand
TATTGAGCTTTTTCATCATCTCTTGCCACAGATGTAGTCAATCTGATTCCTGTGTGTTCCATCTGGTGAAGTCCACGTGTACAACCACCGTTTGTGTTGTTGAAATAAGATGTTTGCAATGAATAAGTTGTTGGTCCTGCAAAATTCTACCATGCGAGTTCCAGCATTATTTCTGTCACCAAGGCCAAATTTTCCAACTACCAGTGATCCTTCTTAGTTTCCAACTTTTGCATTCCAGTCACCAGTGATAATTAACACATCTTGATTGTGAGTTCTGTCAATTTCAGACTGCAGAAGTTGATAAAAATCTTCAATTTTCTTATCTTTGGCTTTGAGAGTTAGTGCATAAATTTGAATAATAGTCATATTAATGGGTTTTCCTTATAGGCATATAGATATTATCCTATCACTGACAGCATTGTACTTCATATTCAGGATAGATCTTGAAACATGCTTTTTGATGATGAATACCATTCCATTCTTCTTTAAACTGTCATTCCTAGCATAGTATATCATATGGTTGTCTGATTCAAAATGGCCAAAACCAGTCCATTTCAGCTTACTAATGTCAAGGATATCAATCCTCATGCATTCCGTTTCATTTTTGACAAATTCCCATTTTCCTAGATTCATACTCCGTACACTCCATGTTCCAATTATTAATGGATGTTTGCCAGTGTTTCTCCTCAATTTGAGTGGTGCCACATCAGCAAATGGAGGTCTCGAAAGCTTTACCTTATCCAAATGAGTAAGGCTGATTTTACTCTGATAATTCAGCTCTTTCCCAGTCCTATTTTGAGAGCTTTCTAAACTAAGTGACTCATCTTCCTCCTCTGTAATGGACAATGTTTCTGAACTAGTCATAAAGTTGCACAGTAATGTATCAGACAGTGTTTCTCTGCTATTCATAAGGTTTCTCTGGCCAATTCTTTGAGAAGTGGATGCGCTCCTCCTTCTTTCTAGTCTGTCTCAGTTTGCAAGACAGGCTAACACCTGCATACCATGTGCACCCCACTGGGTTTGAAATATCAGTGGCACAGCTTCAAGACTCACAGCAACACATCATCACAGTAGGACAAACCGACAGACAAGTTTGTCTCCCTTAGCTGTTGGAAACCCCTCCAACCACCCTTACCTGGATCTCTGCAGCTAACTCCTTGATCAATTCTGGTCCCCTTTGCCTTTTTCTGTCCTATTCTGCTTCCCACCTCACTGCTTGTGGTGGGTGGCCTGGGTTCCCCCTCCTTACCTGGCTCCCTGCGGTTGACTCTTCAATCTGTTCCTATCCCCTTTGCCTTTTCTGTCCTCTCCCTGCCTTTCCACCTCGCTGCTTGTGGGGCATGGTCTAGGTTCCCTCTCCTCACCTGTGTCACTGAGCCTGACTCCTCTATCTGTTCCTGTCCCCTTTGCCTTTTCTGTCCTCTTCCAATCTTCCTGCCTCACTGCTTGTGGGGCATGGCCTGGTTCCCTCCTCACCTGGGTCTCTGTGGCTGACTCCTCATAAATCTTTACTCCTTATAAAATCAGAATTTTGAAGATATATTCTTATTTAAATGTTTTATAGAAATTAGTCATGGGAAGAAAATTTGTTTTCTGCCCAGAATAGTTGATGTCAGTCTGAAGCAGATATAGAGCAGATACCTGTGGGCACATACAGGAGAGGAAAATGCCCCAGGAATGACATTATTGTCTTAGAGTTTTGAGAATTTACATAGCTTCATGAACTACCTTTGCACATGCACATCACAAGGGTGATGGGGAAGTAGCAGTGAGCTGTTAGAATAAATGTACAAAGGACATAGAATAGTATCTATTCATGTTTATTTATGTGAAAAATCTCATTGGCCAGTTTCCTACAATCATTAATAAGAATATTTTTTCCCAACATCCAATTATTAAGTCCCACTCTAGGAAGATGGGTAATAGTGTTAAAAATAGAATGTATTACTTATATACTTGATGGAATAGGTGCTGAAAGTTTAAAGAAAAAAGAGAGCAATTATTTACAGAAAATAGAAAAATTATATTAATTGCTTGACTAAATTTGTTGAATCTAATGCACTCTTCTTCCTTCAATCCTGAAGCCGTATTTTCCTTCCTATAGTCTAGCTTCTCTGATTATTTGCTTAACATACAGATTGAACAACTATGTTGAAAGGATACTGCCCTGACTTACACCTTTTCTGATTGTAAACCATGGAGTTTTCCCTTGTTTTGTTAAAGCAACTTCCTCTTGGTCAATGTACATGTTCCTCATGAGCTAAATTAAGTGTTCTAGTATTCCCATTTTTAGCAATGTTATCCATAATTTATTATGGTTCATAGAAACAAATACCTTTGCATTGTCAAAACATAGGTAAATATCTTTATAGAGGAAGACTCATAAACAACCTGCAGTATGAAGATGACAGCACCTTCCTTGCTAAAAGTGAAGATTTGAATCACTTATTAATGAATTTCAAAGACAAAAGCTTTTACTATGAATTACACCTCAACATAAGGAAAACAATAATTCTCACAGCTGGACTAATAAACAACTTATGATGAATGGAGAAAAGATTGAAGTCGTCAAGGATTTTATTTTCCTTAGATCCACAATCAACATCTACAAAACAGCAGTCAAAATGTCAATGTATTGCACTGGGCAAATCTGCTACAAAAAAAAAAAAAAAAAAACAAAAAAAAAAAAAAAACAAAAAAAAAAACTCTTAAAAGGTTTAAGAACAATGATGTCACTCTGAAGACTAAGGTGCACCTAACACAAACCATAGTATTTTCAATAACCTCATATGATCTGAAAGCTGGACAATGAATAAAGAAGACTGAAGAGCTGATACATTAAAATGTGGGGTTGGTGATGAATATTGAAAATACTATCAACCTTCAGAATTGGCACATCTGTCTTGGAAGAAGTGCAGCCTTAGAAGTGAGAATGGCCAAATTTTACATAATGTACTTTGTTCATGTTTTCAGAAGTGACCAGTCCCTAGAGAAGAATATCATGTGTGGTAAAGTAGAGAGAGGATCAGTGAAAAAGGAGAAGAACCTCAAGGAGATGGATTGAAACAGTGACTGCAATGATGGGTTCAAGTGTAGCAAAGACTGTGAAAATGGCAAAGTATCAAGGAGTGTTTCATGCTGTTATACATGGGCTTTCTATGAGTTGGAGCTGACTCAACGGCACTTAATAGCAACAACAATGCATACTTCCTATTTGAGAACAATTTCTCGTTTCTTAGTGTTATGGTTACCTGGTGCCCTCTGACAAGAATAAAAAATGAATGGGATGGCCTTAACAAATAGGAGTTTATTCTCTTATAGTTTTGAGGCTTTAAGTCTAAGTTCAAAAGTCCAGGGGCTGGGTGAAAACCTTTCAGCCTTGGACTTCAGCTCTGCCTCCAGCTCCCAACCCACTAAAGCTAGTCTTTTCTTCACTCAGACAGCTGCTGGCTGCTGAGGCTGCCAAACCCAAGGTTGACAAGTAACAAGGCACAGTCCTGATATTACCAAACCACACAGCAGGTCATTAGTTCAAGTCCATTGTAAGTCTCAAAGTGAGCAGAGCATGGCAGGCTGCTGAACAATGACACAGTTACTTGTAGGGTCCAAGCATGTCATAAGCTAGAGACCATTCCCATAGCTGCTTCTTATATACAGGAAGCAGACAACACACCCAAACACCCAAAGAAGCTACTCAGCTGCTTGTGGTAGATCTCACCATGGAGTTAATTGCCAATCTCATCATGGGGAATAACTACCACCAGCTGCTCAGCCACTCAACCAGGCCCAGCCAACATGACACACAAACATAACCACCACACATAGCTATCAATAAAATATACAAGTATATATATATAAACTATGGGAGCTCTGGTGGCATAGTGCCTAAGGCATTTGACTGCTAACCAGAAGGCTGGGGGTCCAAACCTACCAGCCACTTCTCAGAAGGAAGACTAAGCAATCTGCTTCTGTAGAGACACTGCCTTACAAATCCAAGGAGGAGTTGCTGTGAGTTGGGACCAACTTGATGTCAGTGAGGTTTTTCTTTTTTTTTTTTTTTTAGTTATATAAACTATACAATATAGATAAAAATATACAAATCCACATTTATAATATTCCCTTTCATTCACTTCTTTTTTTCTTCCCCTGTAATCCAAACATGGATGTGTTTCATTCTGTTGTACATAAGGTTGCTATGAATCCGCAATGACTCAAAGACACATAGCAACAACAACAATAAATCCAAACATGATAGTTTCTCACTTGACTCACTGCAATAAACTCCTACAATGTTTTTTTTCATATTCATTCGTTAATTTTTTTTTTCTTTTTTAGTGATTTTTTCCTTTTTTCCCCTCCCACTCCTGGTAACCATAAAAACCTTTTCTTGTTCTTTTACTATAATGGCCTTATACAATATTTGTCTTTTTACTGAGCATAATGAGCACAATGTAAGTAAGACATAGAATAATATTTTTGTATACCATATTGTGCACATTGCCATTGATACCACCCATGACAATGGTCCCCGACATTCAGGCTATTGCTGAGGTGTTGAAATTTTCCATAAATTTTAGGGTTTAGCCCATAGGGAGTTCCGGTAGGGTAGTGCCAAAGGCACTTGACTCCTATCCAAAAGGCTGGCAGTTCAAACCCACCAGCCACTCCTTGGAAGGAAGGTTGAGCAATCTACTTCCATAGTGATACTGCCTTGAAAACCCAAGTAGGGGTCACCATGAGTCCAGTCTGACTTGAAGGCACATAACAACAACAACAACAGCCCTTGTCCAATACATCTGGATGATTATATTATATCTGTTGAATGATTTGGTTAGTATTGACATTTTTGTGACATTAAGTCTTTCTATCCATAAGCGTGGTATATTCCATTTGTTTAGGTCACTTTTGGTTTCTTATAATTGTTGTTAGGTGCCATCCAGTCAATTTCGACTAATAGGACCCAATGCACAATAATATGAAACACTGCCTGGTCCTGCACCATCCTCATAATCCTTGTTACACTTGAGCCCATCACTGTAGCCATTGGGTCAATTCATCTTATTGTGGATCTTTCCTTTTTCCTCTGGCCCTCCACTTTGCTAAGCATGATATCTCTCTCCAAGGAATGGTGCCTTCTAACAACATAACCAAAGTAGGTAAGACAAAGTCTGGCCACTCTTGCTTCCAATGACCATTCAGGCTACATGTCTATCAGGACAGATTGGTTTATTCTTCTGGCAGGCCATGGTAGTTTCACTATTCTTTGCCAAAACCATAATTTAAAGGCATCAACTCTTCTTTGGTCTCACTTGTTCATTGTACAGATCTCATATGTATATGAGGTGATTGAAAATACCATGGTTTGGGTTAGGTGCATCTTAGTTTCAAAGTGACATCTTTACTCTTTATCACTTTACAGAGATCTTTCACAGCAGATTTTCCCAATGCGTATGATGTCTGATTTCTTGACTACTGCTTCCATGGGTTTTGACAGTTGATCCAAATAAAATGAAATCCCTGACAACTTCAAACTTTTCTCCATTTATCATAACTCTCATTTTTGGTCCAGTTGTGAGAACTTTTTTTTTTTTTTTTTAATACTGAGGTGTAATCCATACTGAAGATTGTAGACTTTCATCTTCATCAGTAAGTGCTTTAAGTCACCTTCATTTTCAGTAAGTAATGTTCTGTAATCTGCATATCACAGATTGTTGGTGAGTCTTCCAGCAATCTTGATGCCATGTTCTTATTCATATAGTCCAGCTACTGGTATTATTTGCACATCATAAAGATTGTATAAGTATGGTGAAAGCATGCAACCCTGACACCAATATTTCCTGATTTTTAACCATGCAATATCCACTTGCTCTGTTAGAATGACAGCCTCCTGGTCTATGTACAGATTCATCATGAGGAAAATTAAGTCCTCTGGAATTCCCATTCTTTGCAAAGCTATCCATAATTTGGTATTATCCCCACAATCAGATGCCTTTCATAGTCAACAAAACACAAGTAAACATCTTTCTGGTATCCTTTGTTTTCAGCCAAAATCCATCTGACAACAACATCCTTTGTTCCATATCTTCTGAATTTAACATTTTTTTTTTTTAAATTTTTTTAAACTTGTTATATATATATATATCTTCCCTGTGTTCTTCCCTTACATGCACTTCTGCCTCATGAGCTGTCCCCCTGTTCAAACACTGCCCTTCTGTTCTCCTTTGATTGATTGCACCAAGGAGTGTATCTACTTGATGTAAATGTTCAACATATATGTCTGTCTGTTGTTTGACTGGGATCCACAGAACTAGTTCAATTCCAGACCTGAAGTATGGCTCAGAACCATGGTGTCAAGGGTCTCACCAGGCTCTATTAGATCGGCAAACCTGACTTTTTTTTTTTTATGATTTTGAGTTTTATTCCACATTGTTTTCCCACTCTATCCAGGATCTCCTGCACCAGTCCTCTGAGTGGTTGACAGGGATACCCAGGCACCATCTAGTTCTTCTGGTCTCTCTGTCATATAAGCTGAGGATAGCATGGTCTACAGTCCCTTGGACTAATTGTTTCAGTGTGTCTTTGGTTTTTTCATTCTTCTTTGCTTCAGACAAGGAAAGGTCCATCATTGCATTTAGATGACCTCTTGCAAGCTTTTAAGACCCCAGTAGCTACTCACCAAAATAGGATGTGGAACAATGTTTTTGTGTAGTATGTTATGCCAATTGGGCTTGATGTTCCCTGTGACCATGGTCCCAAAAACAGATCCAACTACTTGCTCCCTCCTAGTATCTGGTTGTGGCCAAGAAGCCACTACAGTCTTGCCCCTTGTAAGCTTTACTATATACCTGGGCATTGTCACAGCACATACAAATACATATGTAGAAATATTGTCTGCTAACCCTACACATAGTCATGGGAACACATTGATTCTAACTTGCATTTCTGGAAGTTACTACTTCTGCTTTCTTATAACTTTTATAATTTTTTATAATTTTCTTTGTATAGGTCTTTGTGACTCTAGTTACATATACTCCTAAGCACTTAATCTTCTGGGTCGTTATTGTAAATGGTACTGTTTTCCCTATTTTCTTTTCAGAAATCTCTTCATTAGTGTAAAGGAAAACAACTGATTTTTGTATGTTGATCCTGTTCCCTGCCACTTTGCTGAAACAATTAACTCACTCTTGTTCAAGTAATTTTCTTGCTGAGTCCTTGGGATTTTGTATATATAGGATCATATCATCTGCAAATACAGATGATTTTATTCCTCTTTGCCAATTTGGATATCTTATACTTCTTCTTCTTTTTTTTTTTTTTTCCTTACTGCTATGGCTAGGACTTCCAATATATTAAAGAATAGTAGTTATGATAAAAGATATCTTTCCCTGGTAACATGTTGTACAGAAAACACTTTCAGTGTTTCACCATTGAAAATAATGTTAGCTGTTGGTTTTGTATATACGATCATTATTACATTTAGGAATTTCCCTTCTATTCTTATTTTTTTCAGTGTTTTTTTTTAATGAGGAATAGATGTTGGCTTTGTCATATGTCTTTTCTACAACAATTGATATGATCACATGGTTCTTTTCTTTTGTTTTATTTATGTGATGAAGTACTTGATTACTTTTCTAATATTGAAACATTATTCCATTCTTGGTATGAATCCCACTTGATCATGAAGTATTATTTTTTGATATATTATTTTATACTTTGATAGTTAGTTAATGATGTGTGTCAACTTTGCTGGGCTATAATTTTGAGTAGCTTGGTAGCTGGATGTAGTTATTCCTCATGATGAGATTGGATGTGGTGTAATCACCTCCATGGTGAAATTTGTTGTGAGCCATTATTCAGTTGAAGGGGAGCTCCCTTTGGGGTGTGACCTGCTTCCAGAATATGTGGATAGGATCCTGCATTTGGTTCATGATTCATCATTGCCTATTCCTGGTTTAACCTTTGTGCTTCAGTGTTACCAGCTTATCTTGGAATAGTTGCCTTCATAGCCCGGGGACCAACAATCTAACATTTTACCTGCTTATCTTGGAGCTCTGGTAGCGTAGTGCCTAAGGCACTTGACTTATAACCAGAAGGCTGGTGGTTCAAATCCACCAGCCATTCCTCGGAAAGAAGATGGGGCAATCTAATTCCGTAGTGATACTGCCTCGGAAACCCTAGGAGGGGTCGCTATGAGTAGGGTCTGACTTGAGGGCCCATGACAACAACAACATCTTGGATTGGTCAGCCTCAGTAGCCAGCAGCTGCATGATCCAGGAAAAGCCTCCACCTTGCTCCAGTGGAGCTAGAAGCAGAGGTGACGCACAAGATCAAATGTCTTCCCTCCTGACCCTAGAGCTGAAATTCTGAGCTCAAAATTCTAGCCTAGAATTTTCCTTTAACTGGTACTCAGACTTCTAGCCTCCTAAATTGTAACAGAATAAATTTATATATTTTTTAAATTCATCTACTTGTGATATTTCTATTATAGGAGCATTCAGGAACTGACACATATTCTATTGGTTAGCATTTTTTTTTTTTTATAATTTTTGAATCTATATATTTGAATAATATCAGTCTATAATTTCTATATTTTGGAATAGTTTGAGTAATAGTGGTGTCAATTCTGAATGTCAGGTAGTGTTTGCTAGTGAGACCCTCTGGGACAGACTTGTATTTGTTGGTAATTTTTTTTTTTTTAGGACATGTTCAGTTTATTTTTTTGTTATCAGTCTGTTCAAATTTTCTACTTAAGTGTGTTTTAGTTTAGATAGTAGTATGTTTCTGGAAATCTGTCAATTTCTTCTAGGTTTTCATATTTGTTGAAGTATAATTCTTCATAGTATTCTGTTACTACCATGTTTATTTCAGTTGGATCTTTTGTGAGGTCACCCATTTCATTTCTTATTCACATCTTTACCTTTTTTTTTTTCTTTGTTAAATTTGCCAGTTGTTTGCTGATTTTATTAATCTTTTCAAAGAGCCAAATTCTTTTCTTATGGTCCTTTCTATTGTCTGTCTGTTTCATTTATTTCTGCTTGAATCTTTATTTCTTTTCTTCTTGTGACCATAGGTTATTTTTGCTATCTTTTTCTATTTGTTGGAGATGTTTATTTTTGCACTTTTTTTCTTTTTTGATATGTGCACTTACTTCTATAAATTGCCCTTTAAGCACTGATATTGCTTTGTCCTAAAGATTATAGTATGTTGTGTTTTATTCTCATTTGACTGAAACTTTTTTTTATTTCATCTTTGTTTTTCCTAATACCCTGTAATTTTTAAACAGTGTGTTATTCAGTTTCCTTCTCTTTGCTTTCTTTTTTTCCATTGATCTCCCTATTGTTGATTTGTAATTATATAGCACTGAAATCTGAGTAGACACTTTACAGTATTTCAGTGTTTTTTAATTTTATTGAGGTTGCTTAGTGGCTTATGTTCTATTATGGCTTGGTAACATATGTTCTATTCTAGAGAATGTTCCATGTGTGTTGGTGAGAAAATGTATGTTTTGCTTTTGTTGGGTGAAGTGTTCTGTATATGTGTATAAGATGAAGTTGGTTACTGTGTTGTTCAGTATTTTTGTGCTTCTGTTTAGTTTCTTTGTACTTCCATTTTTCTTTGAAGGTGGTATATTAGAGTCTCCCAGCATTATTGTAATGTTGTCCATTTCTCTTTTCAGTTGAGTTAACATTTGGTTTAGATAATTTGGGGCTCTTCCACTAGGTGTGGACATATTTATTATAGGTATGTCCTCTTGTATGATTGAGCTTTTCATCATTATATAATGTCCTTCCTTGTCTCTTATGGTGTTTTATTTACTTATTTTATTACTTTAAAATATACCTTAATAGAAATTAATATTGCCACAGAAAATCCAGGGCATTCAGGAGAGAGAGAGCAAGTGGCAGAGGGATTCAAGTAAGGGGAGGGACCCAAGCCCCAACACCCAAGTGGCAGGAAAAGCAGAGAGGGAAGAAAAGGAAAGCCAGTGAGTCCAGAATAGAGTGACCAAGTGGCAGAGGGATCCAGTTAAGGGGAGGGACCCAGGACCCACCTCCGCCAAGGGGCAGGAAAAGCTGAAGGGAAAGGAAAGGAAAGCCAGTGTGTCTAAACAGAGCAAACAAAAAGCAGGGATCTAGGTAAGGGGAGGGTGGAGAAGTTTTGAACAACTAAAGAATACAAACTTGTCTGTCAGTTTGTTGTACTGTGGTGGCATATTGCTGTGAGTCTTGAGGCTGTGCTACCAGTGTTTCAAATGTCAGTTGGGTTGGACATCGTCCACAGGTTTCGGGACGGTTTGCAGACTGAGACAGACTAAGAAGAAGGAAAAGGCCATCCACTTCTCAAAGAACTGGCCAGGGAAAATCTTATGAATAGCAGAGAAACACTGTCCATTACAATACTAGGCAACTCTATGAACAGACCAGAAACATTGTCTGATATAGTGTACGAGAATTAGCCACATAGGTCAGAAGACTCTCAAAATATGACTGGAAAAGAACAGCATCATCAGAATAGAACTAACCTTACTGATATGGATAAAGTAAAGCTTTTGAGAATTTCATTTGCTGATATGACATGACTCAAGTTGAGGAGACATAGCTGCAAACACCTATTAATAATCAGAATGTGGAATGTATGAAGTATGAATCTAAGAAAATTGGAAGTTGTAAAAAATTAAATTGAACACATAAACATTAATATCCTAGGCATTAGTGAGCTGAAGTAAACTGGTTTTGGACATTTTGAGTCACACATCCATATGATCTATTATGCCAGGAATGACAATTTGAAGAGGAATGGCATGGCATTCATCATCACAAACCATATTTCAAGATCTATCCTGAAGTACAATGCTGTCAGTGATAGGATAATATCCATACATATGCAAGGAAGACCATTTAATACAACTATTACTCAAATTTATACACCAACCCCCAAAGCCAAAGATGAGGAAATTGAGGATTTTTATCAAATTCTGCTGTCTGAAATTGACCGAACATGCAATCAAGATGTGTTAGCTATCACAGGTGACTGGAATGTAAAAGATGGAAACAAAGAAGAATCACCGGTATTTGGAAAATTTGGCCTTGGTGACAGAAATAATGCTGGAGATCGCATGATAGAATTTTGCAAGACCAATGACTTATAGAAAACTCCAACACCTCAGTAACAAAAATACAAACAATCCAATAAAAATGGGCAGAAGACATGAATAGACACTTCCCCAAGGATGATATTCAAGTGACCAACAAACATATGAAGAAATGCTCACAATCATTAGCTATTAGAGAGATGCAAATCAAAACAACAATGAGATACCATCTTGCTTCAGCCCTAGCTGCAAAGTTCAACCAGACAGAAAATAACAAATGCTGGCGAGGTTGTGGAGAGATTAGGACTCTCATACACTGCAGGTGGGACTGTAAAATGGTATAACCATTGTGGAAACAGTATGGTGATTCCTTCAAAAGTTCAAACTAGAAATAACATTTGACCTGGACATTCCATTACCAGGTATATATCCTAAAGAAGTGAGATTCATGGCAAGAACAGATATATACACACCCATGTTCATCGCAGCACTATTTACAATAGCCAAATGATGGAAACAACCTAGGTGTCCATCACCTTAGGAATGGATAACCAAACTATGGTACATACACACAATGGAATACTATGCAACACTAAAGAATAATGTTGTTGTTGTTGTTGTTGTTTGCCGTCGAGTTGGCCCCTACTCATAGCGACCCCTCCTTGGGTTTCCGAGGCAGTATCCCTACGGAAGTAGGATTGCCCAACCTTCCTTCCGAGGAGTGGCTGGTGAGTTTGAACCGCCAGCCTTGTGGTGAGCAGTCAAGTAGAATCTGCAAAACACCACATAATGTGGATGAACTTGGAGTATATTATGCTGAGTGAAATAAGTCAATCAAAAAAGGACAAATATTGTATTAGTCCATTATTGTAAAAGTTAAGGAAAGTTTTATCTATAGAAGGACATTTTCTTTGTTGTTTACCAGGGGTGGGAGGGGAGTGTAGGGAACACTGTTAGATAGATAGAGATAAGTATTGATTTGGGTGAAGAGAAAGGCAATGTACCAAATGTGAGTGACCAATATGGCACCGTTGAGGATGAGAAAGATATAGAGAGGTACATGGGAAGTACAGACAACAAAGATGAACCCTTTTGCACATACAGTACTGCATTGTCAGTGAAGGCAAGCATGGGTATATGGATGGATAGATGGGTGGACAGGCTGAACTATTAGATATGTATATAAAATGGGGAGTGCATCCAAAAACATATATAGGGTTGGCAGACAATGGTCCTATAAGTTTATGTGAATGATCAGAATTCCCAGATGTATACTAGAGCTGACAAGGGGTAAGGTTGTGGTCACTGCTTGGTAATAGCCAGCTACCAAGAGGGACCAAAAAGTTGAACCTGCAGGCTGGGGACCATAGTCACAGGGAACATCAAGCTCAATTACATAACATACTACACAAAACATTGTTCCACCTCCTACTTTGGCGAATAGTGACTGGGATCTTAAAAGCTAGCAAGCTGCCATCTAGATTCAACGATGGGTCTCTCCTCATCCAGAGCAAAGAAGAATGAAGAAAACCAAAATTCATGGAAACATTAGTCCTAGTGACTGGCATACCATCTGATCTGCAGCCTATATGACTATGAGACCAGAAGAACTAGATGGTGCCCAGCTACCATTGTCATCCACTTGGAAGGGGATCTATGTAGGAGATCCTTGAGAGAGGGAGAAAAAGGTGGGGTACCAGTTTTGGTGGTCCGATAGAGCCTGGTGGAGCCACTGAGCCTATGGCCTCTAGCTGCCCTTCAGGTCTGGAGCTGTCCTTCAGGTCTGGAATTGAACCCACACCTGTGGTTTCCAACCAAACAAAAGATAGGCATATGAGTTGAACATTTACCTCAGGTAGATACACTCCTTGGAGAGAACAATCATGGGAGAAAGAGGGACTGCTTATGCACAGGGAGACAGTGCAGGGGGCAGGAGTGCATGGAGAGATGGACACCAGGAAGAGATAACTATAGGGAGGAAGTGGAGTGGGAGATGTTGCATTGTGGTCAATGTCATGAGACAAAGTATATGTGAACTGCTGTATGGAAAATAAATCTGCTGTGTAAATCTTCACCCAAATCACAATTAAAAAAAGAAAAAAAAGGAGTGCATCAGGGTTGTATCCTTTCCCCACACTTATTCAATATATATACTGAGCAAATAATCTGAGAAGCTGGACTATATGAAGAAGAACGTGTCATCAGGATTGGAGGGAAAATCACTAACAGCCTGCAATATCTGACGACACAGCTTTGCTTGCTGAAAGTGAGGATGAATTGAAGCACTTACTGACAAAGATTCAAGAATATAGTCTGCAGTATGGATTACATCTCAACATAAAGAAAACAAAAATCCTGACAACTGGACCTATAAGCAGCATCATGATGGATGGAGAAAAGATTGAAGTTGTCAAGGACTTCACAATGCTTGGTTCTACAATCGATGTCAATGGAAGCAACAGTCAGGACATCAGACAACAAGACCTCTTTCAAGTGCTGAAGAGCAAAGATGTCTCCTTGAGGACTAGGGTGCACCTGACACAAGCCATGATATTTTCAATTGCTTCATATCCATGTGAGAGCTGGACAATGAATAAAGAAGACAGAAGAATTGATGCTTCTGAGTTGTGGTGCTGGCGAAGAATGCTGAAAATACCATGGACTACTAAAAGAACTAACAGCTCTGTCCTGGAGGAAGTGCACCCGAATTGCTCCTTGGAAGCGAGAATGGCCAGACTTCATCTCACCTACATGTTATCAGAAGGGACCATTCTTTGGAGAAGAATGCCATGCTTGGTAAGTTGGAGGGTGGACGAAAGAGAGGATGGCAGTCAAGGAGGTGAATTGACACAATGGCTAGGCAATGGGATGAAATATAGCAGGGATCATGGAGATGACATGGGACTGGGAGTTGTTTCGTTTTGGTGTTCATAGGGTCATTATGAGTCGAAGACATCTCGAAGTCACCTAACAACAACAACAGCAAGGACAACAATATTGCCCTTTTATGATTGCCATTTATTTTAAGTATCTTTTACCTCATTTGATTTTTGTTATTTTTTTTATTTTGTTTCTAAGGTGTGTCTCATCAACATATTGATGAGTTACCTTTTGTTATCTATTCTGCAACTCTCTCCCTCTTGACACATGCATTTAACCCATTTACATTCAGTGTAATAATCAATAAGTATGAATTTGTTGGTCTCATTTTTGTTGTTGTGCTGCTGATTTCTTTGTTCCATATAATTATCTGTGTTAAGCTAATTTTGCTTATGGATTTTATTATCATTTCTTTCATTGCTATTGTTTTAGTATTTGCAAGGGATTATTCATTTTCTTCTTTTTTTTATGAGAAGATTTATTAATTTTATTTCAGGTTTGTTGTTGAAATTATTTGAGGTTATCCTGTAATTTGTCATTTTCTTCCCAAGTTTAAAACAGTCTGTTCCATCTTGAAATTTTCTTGACTTGCTCTCCAGTTGGCAATTCTGTAACTATACTTTTTTTTTTTCTTTTGCTGTTGTCCTCACAAACTAATGTCTCTGGTTTTCAGTTTTTCTTTTCTTTCTTCTTTTTTTTTTTAATGGATAATACTTTTTTATTTTTATTTGTTTATTTTATTTTTTTTTACATTTTTATTGTGATTTGGGTGAAAGTTTACAGAGCAAATTCTTTTTCCATACAGCAGTTCATACACATTTTGTCTCATGACATTGACTGCAATTCTCCACAGTATAACAGCTCTCGTCCCAATTCCTCCCCATAATTAGCTCTTTCCTATGTCCTTCCCTCCCATGCATTCTCACTCCCCAAACTGTCTCCCTGTACATACACTAGTTTTCAGTTTTGATGGTTTATTTTACTTTTTAATAGTTATATATTTGGGTTGGTTTCTGGATGATGTTATGAGTGTTAATCTTAGGTTGTTGTCTGCTCCTTTTGGCTTTCTGTCCAAATGACTCTCTTTAGCATCTCTTGAAAGGTTGGTATGGTTTTTACAAGTTCCCTTAATTTCTGCTTATCTGAAAATATCCTAATTTTGCCTTCATATTTGAGGGACAATTTTGCTGATTACATAATTCTTGGTTAGCATTTTTTTTTCTTTTTCCTTTATTTTGTTTATATACCTGAATTAAAAGGCCTGGTTTGGTACTCTGTTCACAAAGGCACTCACCACCTGTCTCTTGGTGGTAGAAGATGAAGATGTGTGCAGGGTTCTCTGTTCTCCATATAGAAAAGTCAATGGTAGGTTGGGTTGGTGTTCTCCATGAACTGTCATTTGTCATTTGGTACAAAAGTAGATGCCGGCCCTATCCCTATGGTTGGGGCTGCAGGAACTGAGGGTGTGTTTGGGTAATATAGGCATGGTTTCTTTCTGGTTTCCAGCTACCAGTGTAGGTGCCTATGTAGTCCTTGAACAAAGCAATCAATTATCATGTTGCTGCCATCATCTGAATGCTGTTCACAAAAACTCAGGATTGCAGGATTACTTGTATCTCTTTCATTTAGCTTCTCATTTCTATGCTGCTGAGGGTCTGGGTAGCTTGTCTACCTATTCTGCCATCTTGCTGGAATTTGCTGCCATCTTCCCCTCCTTTGTATAATGATTGCCTTCTCTGCTTTGAGTGTTAAGTCAAAATCAAAGTGGTAGCAAGGCTGCATTTCCTACTGGAGGCTGTGGGGGAGGATCTTTTCCAGGTACTTTCAATTCAATTCCATACAGCAACAGAACTGAAGCCTGTGTTTCCTTTCTGATATGCAGCTGGTGCCATTAGTTCTCAGAGGCCTCTCTGGTCATGGCATTTTGTGCCTTCTATTTTAGAACCAGCAATGGTGTCTAATCCTTCTCTCACTGCTACCACTCTGATGTTCCTTTTTTTTCACAGCAGCCTTCTCCATTCTTTAAAATTTCAATTCATTTCTCAGATTGTCATTTTTTCAAAATAAATATTTAAATATGCATTTCAAATATGCAAGTCTAATTGCTTTATTTTTCTTTTGAATTAAGTAATAGCTTTTTGTTGAACTTAGGATGCAAACTGACTTCCCTAGCATAGTCTTAGCCCTACATCTTGTTTTTATATAGCTTCATTTGTCATTACCCTTTCAGTGTGCTCTCTATTCTAATTATATTAGCTTTAGAAAAAAAAAAATGTTTATCTGCACTAGAATATTTCACAAATGCTATTACTTGTACCTATAAAGAAAGAAAAACCAAACATATTTCTGTCATTGTGATTTCAACTTACAGCAGCCCTAGAAGAAACTGTGGAACTACTCTATTGGATTTCCACAAACATAAATCTTTTCAGAAACATATTGTTACCTCTTTTGCCCATGGATTGGCTGGTGGGTTTAACCATCAACCTTAAGGTACATGCCCAGTGATTTACCTACTTCACCCCCTGGGCTTATGTGGATATAACACTGCTTCTGTTTGTTTTTTTTTTTTTTTCATAACAAAATTAATTTTTTTTTCAGAAGTCATCTTGGATCAGTTTGAAAGAAAAAAAATCACTGACCATGAGATACACTCATGACCTATCATTCTATGTTCCCTTAACACTATATGTATACCTTTATAACACTCACCATGCTGAATATTTTATTTCAGCTATTGAAACCCTATGTGGTTCATGATTATAACCCTGGCAAGCACCCTGTCATAATAACTAGCAGATAATAAGAATGAGTAATGTGTCTATACCTTGCTCAGATTCATATCATGATTACACTACTAAATTATAATAAGAGATAATGTTGTTGTTGTTATTGTTATGTGCCATGGAGTCAGATACGACTCATAGCGACCCTTCCTTGGATTTCCAAGGCAGTATCACTATGGAAGTACATTGTAGATTGCCTAACCTTCCTTCCGAGGAGTGGCTGGTGTGTTTGAACTTCCAGCCTTCTGGTTAGTAGTCAAATGCCTTAGGCACTATGCTTCCAGAACTCCTAATAATAATAGATAATGACAATTTTTTTATTTTATTTTATTTTTGTTAGGTGCCATCAAGATGAATCCAACGCATAGCAACCCTAACTACAACTGAAGAAAATACTGCCTGGTCATGCACCATCCTCACAATTCTTGCTATACCTGAGCCCATTGTTCCAGCCACTTTGTCAATATATCTCATTGATGGTCTTCCCCTTTATGGCTGTCCCTCCACTTTACCAAGCATGATATCCTTCTTCAGGAAATGGTCCCTTCTAACAAGACAGAAATAAGTGAGACAAAGTCTGGCCATTCTCACTCCAAGGAGCAATCCAACTGCACTTTTACAGGACAGATTTGTTCATTCTTTTGGTAGTCCTTGTTACTTTCAATATTTGTGGTCAGCACATTTCAAAACCATCAAATCTTCCATTTTCCTTATTCATTGTCCAGATTTCATATGCATATGAGGCTATTGAAAATATACTAGCATAGGTTAGAATCACCTTCGTCTTCAAAGGTCTTTGTTTAGTCTCCACCCTTCAGCACTTTAAAGAGTTTTTTTTTTTTTTTTAATTGTGATTTGGTTGAAAGTTTACAGAGTGAGTTCACTTTCCATACATCAGTTTACATACATCTTGTCTCATGACATTGACTACAATTTCCCACAATGCAACAGCTCCCCTCTCATTTCCTCCCTGTAGTTACCTCTTCCCGGTGTCCTTTCTTCCCATGCACTCCACCACCTGAGCTGTCTTCCTGTGCATACACAGCCCTTCTATTCTTCCATGATTGATCTCTCCATGGTGTGTATCTATCTACTATAAAATCTCAGTTCATACACCCATCCTTTGTTTGGAGCCACAGGTTCCAGACCTGAAGGGTAGCTAGGGTCCATAGTCTCAGGGCTTCCATGAGGCTCTATCAGACCAACAAAATTGGTCCACACTTTTTTTTTTTTTTTAATGATTTTGAGTTTTGTTCCACATTGTTCTCACACTCTATCTGGGATCTCTGTAGGAGATAACAGTGGTAGCCAGGTACCATCTAGTTCTTCTGGTCTCACAGTCATATAGGCTGAGGGTCACATGTAACAGTCGCTTGGACTAATTATTTCCATGTGTCTTTGATTTTCTTCATTCTTCTTTGCTCTGAAAGAGGAGAGACGATTGTTACATCTAGACTGCCTCTTGCAAGCTTTTAAGCTTTTAAGATCCCAGTAGCTACTCGCCAAAGTAGGATGCTGAACAATGTTTTGTGTAGTATGTTAAGCCAATTGAGCTTGATGTACCCTGAAACTATGGTCCCAAGCCCACAGGTCCAAGTACTCACTCCCTCTGGATAGCTGGCTGTGGCCAAGAAGTGACTACAACCTTGTCCCTTCTCAATTTATTACATACCTGGGAATTCTTACAGAATATACAAACACACTTGTAGAAATATTGTCTGCCAATCCTATGCAGAGTCTTGGGTACATTCCCCACTGCATGAACATACTTAGTAGTTTGGGCTGTGTACCCAGGCTATCAATTCATCCATATATCAATGTTTGCCTTCACTGACAAAGCAGTACTGTATGTGCAAAAGGGTTCATCTTTGTTGTCTGTACCTCCTCTGTACCTCTCTATGTCTTCCTCTTCCTCAATGCCACTGTGTT
>NW_006922115.1:1205109-1206498 GCF_000298275.1 Orycteropus afer afer | reverse complement strand
TTGATCACTCACATTTGGTACATTGCCCTTCTCTTCACCCAAATCAATACTTATCTTTGTCTATCTAGCAGTGTTCCTTCTCTACCCCTCCCACCCCTGGTAACCAACAAAGAAAATTTCCCTCCACATATAAACCTCTCCTTGACTTTTTACAATAATGGACTAACACAATACTTGTCCTTCTCTGATTGACTTCTATAAATCTGCATATACATCCATACTAGCATTGAAATTTGCTGATTAATTTAATTAAAATTTAAACTTGCGATATGTTTTGAAATGGGTAAAAAACTAGCAAAAGTATACCTCCATTCCTGCTTGGTAACTACCAAGTGAGATCAATAGTTAGCTACTTCCATTCTTCTATGGGACATTTACTCTCCAATGGTTTGGTTACAATGACTCTTTGCTGCCTTCCTTATTCTGGGGTTAATTGGCCATTTATTATTATATGCAGTCTATGTCTATCAAATTGGAAAAACAAGAAATGAACAAAGATAAGATTGTTGTTTTTGTTATGTGCCGTTGAGTCGTCTCTGACACATAGCCACCCCTCCTTGGGTTACCAAGGCAGTATCACTAAGGAAGTATATTGCCCAAACTTCCTTCCAAGGAGTGGCTAGTGTCTCTGAACCACCAAACTTCTGATTAGCAGTTAAGTGCCTTAAGCACTAAAAGTAGTCAGGAACATATGTCTTTAAGTAGTGAAAGACCCATGGGCTTGTCAGGCTTCACTTATTTAAAATAAATTTGCAATATCTAATGACTGTTTTAACACATATTTCTGCTCTAGCGATCCCATTCTGAACAATCTTTTATTTAGTAAGACAGTGCTGTATGTGCACTTAAATCCAAAATTATTTTCTTAGAAGTTATGATATTCTTTATATCCTATATAAAAAATAACTAGATGCTCTACTATAGCTATCTGAAATTCAACTGATATTTGAAATTCTGTTGGAAAATACTTTTTTTGTATATCTGGTGAAATAGTGGATAAGGCGTTTGACAGCTAACCAGAGGTCAGCAGTCCAAACCCACCAGCCATTTCGTGGAAGGAAGATGGGACAATCAAATTCTATAATGAATTACAGACTTAGAAAATCCATGGGGGTTTCTGTGAGTTGGAGTTGACTCGATGGCAGCTACATAGTCTATGCTGTTGTTGTTGTTGTTGTCAAGTGCCATCGAGTCGTTTCCAACTCATAGCGACCCCATGCACAGCAGAACGAAACACTGCCCGATCCCATGCCAGCTCCACAATCCCTGCTATACTTGAGTCCATCATCGCAGCCACCATGTCAATCCATCTCGTTGAAGGCCTCCCCCTCTTTCGTCGACCCTCAACCCTACCAAGCATGACATCCTTCTCCAGGGAATGGTCCCTTC
>NW_006922115.1:1182345-1183964 GCF_000298275.1 Orycteropus afer afer | reverse complement strand
CCGTTTGTTCCTCAGCCACTGTGCACAGTCCTCTGTGCAGTCTCTGGCTGGCAGCGTGATTTTTAGGCTAATTCTTAATTCCTACCACCACTTGGGAGTCTCCAAGCTGTCTGTTCCATCACAATCACTCAGGATGGCTGCCAGACCGCAGCTCAGTATGTCTCCTTTCTTGGTATTTTCACTCAAATTCTTCTGCTAGTTGTGGTTTATTCCACTTCTATATCCTTCCCTTCAAGGCTCAGGGGTCCAAGATTATCTGCTGTGTCTGTGTTAATTGGTTTACCTTTTCTTTGTTGAAGAGGGTCTGTGTAGTCATTCTGCCTAGTCAGCCATCTTGCCAGAAACTCTTCTCAGGTTTTCATAGTCATTGTTATATAAGTCTATAAAATTTATAATTATGATGCAAGAGGTATATGACATATTTTAGAATTTAACTTGCAGTTTCTTTGATGCTCTCATGAGGATGATTAGAGTAGTTAGTTTTTTTTTTTTTTTCATAAAAATATTAGTTAAGACAGTTATATATGTAAAAAGCACACCTTTATCATAAAATTCTCTAAAATCAAATCACTCAACTATACTTATAGAACAATGTAAAATATGAAATTATTAATTATGGTACTCAAGTACTCTATCACACATCTGTCAGTTTGTCCTACGCTGGTAGCTTGTGTATTAGTTTGAGATTGGAGGCTGTGTCATTGGAATTTCAAATACCAATGGGTTCACCCATGGTGGGCAGATTTCAGTCAAGTCTGGGATGGCAAATGGAAGAGTCACAGCATGACATTCATCACCAAAAAGATTTCAAGATCTGTCTTGAAGTACAAAGCTGGCAGTAATAAGATCATATCCATATGAATACAAAGAAGACTAGGTATTATGACTATTATTCAAAATTATGCACCAAACACCAAAGCATGAGATGAAGAAATTGAAGATTTTTACCAATTTCTACAGTCTGAAATTGACCAAACATGCAATCAAGATGGATTAATAATTACTGGACATTGGCATGTAAAAGTTGGAAACAAAGACAGAACATTAATAATTGGAAAATATGGTCTAGGTAATAGAAATGGCACTGGAGATTGCATGACAGAATTTTGCAAGACCAATGACTTAGTCATTGCAAATATCTTCTTTCAGCAAAATAAATTGTGGCTATACACTTGTACTTTGCCAGATGGAATACACAGGTATCAAATTGATTACATCTGTGGAAATAAATGATGGGGAAACACAAAATCATCAATCAAAACAAGGCCAGATATAAGCTGAAGAAAATTAGAACAAGTCAACAAGAGGCAACATATGACCTTGAGTATATCCAACCTAAATTTAAAGGCTGTTTGAATAACAGATTTGATAGATTGAATACCAGTGACTAAAGACCAGAGGGGTTGTGGGATGACATCAAGAACATCATATATGAAGAAAGTAAAATGTCATTAAAAAGATGGGAATGGGAAAAAAAAAAAAAAAAAAGTATACCAGAAGAGACTATGAAATTTTCTCTTTAACAGAGAGTAGCTAAAATAAAAGGAAGACATGTTGAAATTAAAGGGCTAAACAGATTTCAGTGGATATCTCAAGAAGACAAAGTATTAAAATGTAAT
>NW_006922115.1:1168067-1181390 GCF_000298275.1 Orycteropus afer afer | reverse complement strand
AAAGCAAAGAATATGAGAAAGATGTTTACTTGTGTTTTATTGATTATTCAAAGACATTCAACTGTGTCGATCACAACAAATTATGGACAGTATTGCAAAGAATAGGAATTCTAGAACACTTACTTGTGCTCATGAGGAACCTGTACATAGACCAGAAAGCTGTCATTGGAACAGAACAAGAGGATACTGCATGGTTTAAAATCAAGAAGGACATGCATCTGAGTAGTATTCTTTCACCATGATTATTCAATCTATATGCTGAGCAAATAAGCAGAGAAGCTATAATATATGAAAAAGAGCATGGCCTCAGGATTGGAGGAAGACTTTTTAACACATTACAATATGCAGATGACACAATCATGTTTGCTGAAAGTGAAGATAATTTGAAGTTCTTGAAGATGAAGATCAAAGACCACATTCTTCAGTATGGATTGTACCTCAACATAAAGAAAACAAAAATCCTCACAGCTGGACCAGAGAACAACATCATGAAAAATGGAGAAAAAGATTGAAGTTGTCAAATACTTCATTTTACTTGGTTCCACAATCAACACTCATGGAAAAAGCAGTCAAGAATAAGACATCATGTTGCATTACGCACAACTATTGTAAAAGACCTCTTTAAAGTGTTAAAGCAAAGATGTACTTTTTACAATTAAGGTACACCTAACCCAAGCCATAGTATTTTCAATCACCTCAGGTATATGTGAAAGCTGGACAGTGAATAAAGAAGACTGAAGAAGAAATGATGCCCTTGAAATATGGTCTCGATAAAGAATATTGAAAATACCATGGTCTGCCAAATGAACAAACAAATCTGTCCTGGAGGAAGTGAAGCCAGAATACTCCTTCAAATAGAGAATGGCCAAACTTCATCTCATCTACTTTGATTGTGTTGCCAGAAGTTCCCTGGAGAAGGATACCATGCTTGATAGAGTGGAGGGTTAGAAAAAAATGGTGAAGACTCTCAAAGAGATGTATTGACACAGTGGCTACTAAGATGGGCTCAATCATAGCAAGTATTGATAAGATGGAACAGGATTAGGCAGTGTTTCATTCTTTTCTACATAGGCCCACCAGGAGTGAGAACTGACTCAGTGACACCTAACAAAAACAACCCAAATAACTAATAGACAATTGTTAAATACTCAAGGGGGAGAAAAATTTTACATATTAAAAAAAAAAAAAAGAGCAATGAAAGCAGTAAAGTGTGTACTTATACAAACAAATGCCTTTAATATCAGCATTAATGTTAATTCAAATGCTAATTATATTCTTTAAGTGACTAAAAGCTAAAGAATACAATTTCTATGTGAAATAAATACATAGGAATCCATAATAAGATACACATGAGTGTAAATTCATAAGATGGATGACATAAAAAGCTTCAATGCAGTCATATTACCATAAGAACATTCTAAATTAAAACAAAGAAGTAAATCTTCAATGAAAACAAAAGTGAGGCCAGAAAGCAGAAGAATAAAAATTTCAAAATGCTGAGAGAAATATTTTGATTCTAGAAGTGTTGTTGTTGGTGTTGTTACGTGCCACCGAGTCAGACCAGACTCACAGTGACCCCTCCTTGGGTTTCCGAGGCAGTATCACTAAGGAAGTAGAATGCCCCATTTTCCTTCCAAGGAGTGCCTGGTGGGTTTGAACCACCAGCCTTCTGGTTAGCAGTCAAGTGTCCTAGACACTATGATACCAGAGCTCCTTCTAGAAGTATATACCTAGATAAATAATTTTTCAATATTGAAAAGAGATAAAATCACTTACAAAAAGTAAGAATATAAATGTCCAGCGTGAACAAACTTACTCAAAGAAATTCTGAAAAATGTACTTCCAAAAGAAAAATGATCCGAGGATGATAATATGAGACTCAAGAAAGACTAATGAGGAGAGATGGAGAGAAAGAGACAGAGACAGAGACGGGGAGAAAGAAGGAGAAAAGGAAAGAAAGAAGGAAGAAAAGGAGGGAGGGAGGGAGGGAAGGAAGAAGGTAGGAAGGAAAAAAAAAAAAGAAATTATAGCATATCGAGCCATCTGATCTTGATTCCTACTACCATTCTCCAGTAAAAAGAATGTACCTTGTAGATATGGTTGATTTTAGCACTAAGATAGTGAGTTTCATCATCATCTTCTTAAGGGGGCCAGATAGTAACTATTTGGACTTGCTGGCCACAAGTTTCTCAAAGCTACTGAACAATATGGCTATTGGATGAAATGAACCATAAACAATACATAAACAAATGAGCATGGTGGTGCTTCAATAAAACTTTATTTATCATCATATGATATCTGCAAACTACATGCACATGCAACACAACAAATAAATATTCAAAAAATGTAAACTCAAATGGCAAATTAATGAAAAATAAAAGAAAGAAATTCACAAAATAAAACATATAAGCAATCAGTAGGCAAGTACAAAAATATTCAGAATAACTAGTCATCAAATTCATATAAATTAAAATAACATACCTAAATATTTTATGTCAAATAAAAATAAACATTACCATTGTTTTTATTTATTTCTGTTTGTATGATTGTTTTAAAATGCTTGTAATTTTAGCTTATGGTTTGATACATAGAAACCTTCAGATTAAAGAATATTTAACATTTCCAGAGATAAATATATAAAAGAGAACTAAGAGCCCAAGAGTTAGGATATACTTTCATTCTGCAACCTCTCTTTGTGTATTGATTCCTAGAGGAAACCTGTTTTTGTTTTCTTTTGTTTTAATCAATTACTGATTCATGAAAAACTACTAGTCCAGTTGTGTTTAACCTCTAGCATGTAAAGAATTAGGTTTGTCTGTAATTCAAATAAAAATACCCATCCCTTTCCCAACAGGGATATCAAAAGTAATGTAAACATATGATTGAATTGTTTACATTTATAATGATAATCCCCCCCCCAAAAAAAAAGAAACAAAAACCTCATTGCCATCAAGTCAATTGTGATTCATAGCAACCCTCACCGGCTTTTCAAGACTATAAATCTTTACAGAAGCAGACTGCCTCATCTTTCTTCCACATGGCAGCCGGTGGGTTTGAAGTAGCCACCTTTTGTTTAGCAGCCAAATGCCATTAACACTACACTACCATAGGGAGCTCTGGTAGTGTAGTGGCTAAGGCACTTGACTACTAATCAGAAGGCTGGAGGTTCAAACCCACCAGTCACTCCTCGGAAGGAAGATGGGACAATCTACTTCCGTAGTGATACTGCCTCGGAAACCCAAGGAGGGGTCGCTATGAGTCAAGTCTGACTCAATGGCACATAACAACAACAACCACCATAGGACCTTTTAGAAAAATGTTGGTGTATAATTATTAATGCATGCTGAAAACTCTGATAAATCATTAATTTAACAATGCCAGTTATGAAATGACATTCAGTATGTTTTGCTATAATTGTTTTTATATATATCCATGTATACACTAATGAATTTTGGTGGTGTAGTGCCTAAGGCATTTGACTGCTAACCAGAAGGTTGGTGGCTCAAACCCACCAGCCACTACATGGAAGAAAGATGGGGCAATCTACTTTTGTAAAGATTTACCCTTGGAAACCCAATGGGGGTCACTACGAGTCAGAATCTACTTGATGGAAGTGAGTTTGCTTGTTTTTTGTTTATGCATATATTCAGAAACATATCTGCTAAATTAACTGTGTTTGTAGTGTGTATCCTCTCTTCTACATCATGAAGCCAAAAGCAAAACCAAACTCATTGTCATTGAGTTGATTCCAACTCATAGTGATCATATAGGACAGAGTACAACTGCCCCCAGAGGATTTCCAAGGCTGTAAATTATTATGGAAGCAGACAGTCTTATCTTTCTACCATGAAGTGGCTGATAGGTCTGAACTGCTGACCTTTTGGTTAGCAGCCAAAAACTTTATAACCACTGTAGCACTAGAGCTCCTCTTCTACCTTATACTCATATTTTATCATAGCAGTTACTGCTTTTTTTGACACATAAAATTCTATTTTAATAAATAAATAGTTAAAGCATACATATTCCTCACAGAAACCTCCCTGGATAGCACAAACCTTTAAATGCTCTATTACCAGCAAAAAGATTGGAGGTTTGAACTCACCCCAAAGTACCTTGGAAAATATGTGTGGTGATATGCTTCTAAAAAATCAGAATATTGAAAAACCTAGAGAGCAGTTCTAGTCTGTACACATAGAATGAGATGAGTAGAAACTGACTCAAGGAAGCTAATAACAAGGGTATATATCCAAAGAGATTACTTCAACTACAGACATAAATACTGATTTAGTAAATTTAGGATTTGCCTGAGAGAAAACATGGACAGTGAGATAAGTAACAGTATGAAACAGTATAATCCATTATCTCTATTATGAAAATAATATTTGAGAAATGTTCTTTCATATATAATCTTGTTTATATGGATTAATACTTTGGTTTAATGATTTATTTTAAAAACTGAAAATGAAATGTGATTATTAATAAGTTTTTACATTTTTAATAAAGATAATTATTAATTACTACACAATTCTACATAATTTTACATAACTGTATATAGTACTATTGCGTTGCAAGATAGTTAGTTATTCCAGGATGATTTTCTTTTAACTGTAAATATTATAAAATTTACTGAAATACATAAAAGGAAAAAGCAAAAGGTCATTAAAAAGACAGGAAAAAAAGAAAGGATCAAAATGGATATCAGAAGAGACTGAAACTTTCTCTTGAATGGAGAGTGTCTGAAAGGAATAAAATAAATGATGAAGTAAAAGATATGAATAGATTTAAAAGGTCAACTGGATTAGTCAAGGAATAGTATTCTAATGAAATGTGCAAAGACCTGGAGTAAGAAAAACAAAGGGGAAGAGCACATTCAGCATTTCTTAAGCTGAAAGAACTGAAGAAAAAATTCAAGCCTTGAATTGCAGTACTGAAGGATTCTATGGCAAATTATTGAATGATGCAGGAAGCATCAAATGAAGATGGAAAGAATACACAGAATCATTGTACCAAAAAGAATCGATTGCTGTTCAACAATTTTGGGAGGTAGCATAAGATTGAGAGCCAATTGTATTGAAGGAAGAAGTCCAAGCTGCATTAAAGTAATTGGTGTAAAACTAGGCTCCAGGAATTTGCAGAATACTCATTGAAATTTTTCAGCAAATAGAGGCAATCTTGGAAGCACTCACTCATTTATGTCAAGAAATATGGAAGAGAGGTACCTGGCCAACCAACTAGAAATGCTTCGTATTTGTGCCCATTCCAAAGAAAGATATAACAGAATGTGCAAATTACTAGACAATATCCTTAATATCACATGATGCCAGTGAAATTTTGCTGAAAATAATTCAGAAACGTTTCAACAGTACATAGACAGGGAACTGCCAAACATTCAAAACAGATAGAGAAGAGGATGTAGAAGGAGAGACATCACTGCTGATGTCAGGTGGATCTTGGCTGAAAGCAGAGAATACCAGAAAGATGTTTGCTTGTATTTTATTAACTATGCAAATACATATTTCTTTGTGGGTCACAACAAATTGTGGGTAACATTGTGAAGCACTTAATTGTGCTCCTAAGGAACATAGACCAGGAGGCAATAGTTTGAACAGAACAAGGGGATACTATATAGATTAAAATCAGGAAAGGTATGTGTCAAGTCTGTGTCCTTTCCCCATACTTGTTAAAGCTATATGCTAAGCAAATAATCCTAGTGGAATATATGAGGAAGAACACAGCATCAGCACTGGAGGAAAACTCATTAACAACTTATGGTATACAGATGACACAACCTTGCTTGATAAAAGTGAAGAAGACTTGAAGTACTTACTGATAAAGATCAAAGACTACAGCCTTCTCACATTATATACTCAACATAAAGAAAACAAAAATATTCACAACTGGACCAACAAGTATCATTATGGTAAAGAGAGAAAAGTTTGAACTTGTCAAGGATTTCCATTTACTTAGATCCACAATCAATACTCACAGAAAAAGAAGTCAAGAAATTTAATGTCCAATTGTATTGGGCAAATCTGCTGCAAGGGAACTTTTTAAAGCATTATCGAGCAAAGATGTCACTTTGAAGATTAAAGTAGGCCTGATCGTAATGCCTAAGGCACTTGACTTCTAACCAGAAGGCTAGCAGTTCAAACCCACCAGCCACTCGAAGGAAGGAAGTTTCGGCAATCTACTTTCGTAGTGATACCGCCTCAGAAACCCAAGGAGGGGTCATTATGAGTTGGATCCGACTCGATGGCAGTGGGTGGATGTGGGTGACCCAAACCACGGTCTTTTGAATAACCTCACATACATATGAAAACTGTAAAATGAATAAGGGAGACCAAAGAAAAATTAATGTATTAGAATTAGGTATTAGCGAAAAATATTGAATATACCATGAACCACTAAAAGAATGAGCAAATTTCTCTTGAAAGAAGTTCATCTGCAATGATCCTTAGGAGCAAGAATGGCCAGACTTTGACGCCTGTATTTTGATCAGCTTACCAGTAGAGACCGGTCCCTTGTGAAGAATATCACGTTTGGTAAAGCTGAGGGTCAGTGAAAAAAGAAGACCCTCAAGGACATTGACTGACATAGTGGTTGCAACAATGGCCTAACACTTCAAGCATAGCAACAAATGCTAGGTTCTGCAGGATTGGGCAGTGTTTGTTTCTGTTGTACATAGAATTACTATGATTAGGGACCAACTCAATGGCACCTAACAACAACAATACTGAAATATATATGTAACTATTTGCATAAACCTTTTAATAAGTATTAATATTGCTTTCTTTTAACAGATTTCTACAATTTATAGTTCTGTGTAAAAATATCTGACATTTTAAACCTTTGTGTATAAGGCAAACTGAGGTTTTTCCACTTTTGAAGAGTATATGTTCTTAAAATAGATGTCAAAATAATTGTTGAGGTAATAAAAGTTTAGTATCTTTGTTTAGTTTTTTATTCACTTGTTTGTTCATTTTCAGTACTCACCCTGGTTTCCAAATACATAGAAAAATCCTGAATTTTGAAAAAAGAATTTTTTTTGAGGGAGACTTAATTTTAGGAATTGAATATTTTTTAATGGAAAGTTGTTAGGCAGAAACATGGCTGGCCAGGCGGGTGAATAACTGAGCCGGAGGGAATTATAAGAACTGGTCAAGCAAGGAGGCACCTGACCAGAGCCCATACCAGACCCCAGCATGTAACCCTTGCTTACGAAAGACCCCAGCACCTGACTCTTACTCACCAAAGCCCCCAACCATTTCCTGCCCACTATGTTAATGAAGTGCTTCAACTCTGCTTCCTAACCCCCATGCTAATGGGGTACTTTAACCTTATTGGTTCCTGTAACACATACCCTGCTCTCACTCCGGTCCTCTAAGAACCAGGAAGAAAATCACTATAAAAAACCCTTTCTTTCACCTGGGCAGCACGACTTCTCTGGCCCCTCTCAGGGACCCGTGAACCTCGCCCAGGCCCCTCTCGGGGACCCGTAAACCTCTCCCGGGAGCGCAGAATAAAAACTTCTCTTTAACCTGACTTTTGTGCGTCCTCTTCTCCTTACTGCGACCTTACAAAAGTAACATAGAGTTGGGTTTCATAGTTAGGTAGACACCTGAGGATACTAGATAATTTTCAAGGAGAGGAAAAGGAATACTGAAAAAGGCGAAAAGTATGAAAGGAGTAAATCAATGTGTATGATAAACAGAATTTCTGCCTTGGCACATTTTTCTGGCCCGCCCAATCTGGGACACAGCTACTATACCCAAGGCAGGCAGCTGAGATTGTTGTTTTCTTTATTTGCAAACTGTTTGTGGAAGTAAAAGAAAAGGCAAAGAAAATACTCAGTGAAGGAGTTTACTATTCGTAAAACCTCTGAAATTAAAAATAATAATAATAATAAAATAAATTGATTTTTAGGCAAGTTATGAAAGTAATTAAATGTCAGGTTTAGGCAGTCTCTAAGGCAATGGCTAAGAACATCTGTCTCAACCAGGCTTGGAAGTGAATATTGAGTTTCCAGCAGGAGATTTGAAAGCAGCTTGACAGGATTTGCTGCTCAGTGCCTTGAATACATTTGGAATGAAAACATAGCTGGCTGAAGGTGAAAGACAGCAGGACCACAAACAAATCCCTGCATTGTTTCCTAGATTTTAACTTCTCTGGCTCTTCAGAAATAAGTTTTAGCAAAAAAAATAAATAAATAAAATAACTAAATAAAACCATTTAAAATGTTTCCTACTCCTAATTATTAGTGGGAGCTCTGGTAGCATAGTACCTAAGGCACTTGACTGCTAACCAGAAGGCCAGTGGTTAAAATCCACCGGCCATTCTTCTGAAGGAAGTTTGGGCAATCCTACTTCCGTAGTGACACTGCCTCGGAAACCCAAGGAGGGGTCGCTATGAGTCGGGGCCGACTCGATGGCAAACAACAACAACAACATAGACAGCTTAGTGTTTATATGGACTCCTTTCTTCACCTTTCTAGAAGCAGTTTACTTTTTGGAACTGTATATACGATTTGTATAAAGATATAGGCTTTGCATGTTTGCAATTTTATTTTGAGAATATTAAATAGTAAATAGCTTGCATTCTTTTAAGATGTCTTCAACAGGATTGAAATACAAATATACCAGGAACAAACTAATCACCATAACCTGGATAAAATTTAGCTTTAACCCTGAAGTAAAAAGCTAGGAAAAAAGTCCACGTTGTTTGGAAAATATGAATTTTCTATTCTATGGACAATGAGAAACAAATGTGGGATTTTGGATTAGAACAACGAAGACACAAATATTATAATAAGTCAGTCATTTATTCATCAGTAAGTGAATTTTGATGATTGAAAGGGTAAATGGGTAAGGCATAGGTTTTTTTGTCTACCCACAAGAACCCAACAAGGCAAATAACAGATATTTAAGGATTATGCAAATCCATTACCAATTGTTTTGCAACACAACCAGGAGGTATCAAAACATTTACACTGGATGCTACAGGTTAATCTGCTTTCCTTTTCTTATTAAATAACTAAATAAATATAACAGCTCTTTCCCCACCCTGATATCATTGCTAACAATAAGTTTACTCTGTAATTGGACTCAACTATTCCATATTTAAGGAGATCTAGCAGTGTAGGGCTAACCAAAATGTTGGTGGTTTGAGTCCATCCACCTCTCTGCAACAGAAAAATGATGTGGTCTGCTTCTATAAAGATTTACAGCCTTAGAAACCAATGGAGGTTGCTATGAGTTGGAATTGACTTGATGGCAGTGAGTTTGGTTTGTGTGGTGTTCCATATCTAGTAACCTTCATAAATGGCATTGGGGTTTTCAAAGAAAAGTTATATTACTAGTAGTTTAACCAGAATGTCATGTTTCTGATCCTTCTGACTTTTACACTTCTCATTTCTCCTTCACCCCAAGGAATTTAGAAAACAAATGAGGTCAATGGTTTATTCAGGCAATTGAAAAACATCAAATCTTTCAACCCTATGAATAATTTTATTAATGTTTTGTATATAGTAATGCTAACTAAATCTTCAATCAGGAAGGATAATTTGTTAATCTCTTAACCAAAACCTATATTAATTAATTTGTGTGTATTTGCTATCTTATTGTTAAAAAAGTATTAAAACAGGGTGTATATATATATATATTTTTTTTCTTCATTAGTCTCTTTCTCTGCCTTTTTTCTCTTATTGCCCTATCCCCAGATATTGCAGGTTTTCTTGTTTTTCAGCTGACCTTCCTGTTTGTCCGGAGGGCACAGCCATTTTGATTGTTTACGCATGACAGCCATTTTGGATATTTAAAGTGACAGAGGGCACAGCCATTTTGAATGTTTATAAGTGGTGGCCATTTTGGATATTTAAAGTGACGAGGGTGCAGCCATTTTGAATGTTTACAAGTGACAATGATTTGGGATTTTAAAGTGATAGCATTCTCATTTGGATTCCAGGGACCTAAGAACAGGCAGCGAGGTGGGAAGCAGGGAGAGGACAATAAAAAGGCAAAGTGTACCAGAACAGATAGAGGAGTCAGCCACAGGGACCCAGGTGAAGAGAGGGAACCCCGGCTATGCCCCGCAAGGAACAAGGAGGGAAGGCAGAGAGAGTACAGAAAAGGCAAAGGGGATAGGAACAGACCAAGGAGTCAACCTCAGGGTGACAGGTGAGGAGAGGGAACCCAGGCCACCCTCCACAAGTGCGAGATGGGAAGCAGGGAGAGGACAGAATAGGCAAAGAGAACTGGAACAGATCAAGGAGTTAGCCACAGGGATCCAGGTAAGGGTGGTTGGAAGGGTTTCCAACAGCTAAGGGAGACAAACTTGTCTGTTAGTTTGTCCTACTGTGATGATGTATTGCTGTGAGTCTTGAGGCTCTGCCACTGGTGTTTCAAACCCAATGGGGTACACCTGTTGCACAGGTATCAGCCTGACTTATAGGCTGAGCCAGACTAGGAAGAAGGAGGAGGCCATCCACTTCTCAAAGAATTGGCCAAGGAAAACCTTGTGAATAGCAGAGAAACACTGTCTGATACATTACTGCACAACTTTATGAATAGTCCAGAAACATTGTCTAATAAAAAGGAGGAAGAAGAGTCACTTATCTTAGGAGGCTCTCAGAGTAGGACTGGACAACAGCTGCATTAGTAGAATGAAATCAGCCTTACTCATATGGATAAGGTAAAGCTTTCAAGACCTCCATTTGCTGACATGCCACCACTCAAATTGAGAAGAAACAGAAGCAAACATCCATTAATAATCGGAACATGGAATGCACGAAGTATGAATCTAGGAAAATTGGAAGTTGTCAAAAATGAAATGGAACATATAAAGATTGATATCCTAGGCATGAGTGAGCTGAAATGGACTGGTTTGGGCCATTTTGAATCAGATAACCAAATGGTCTACTATGCCGGGAATGATAGTTTAAAGAGGAATGGCATGGCATTCATCATCACAAAGGGTGTTTCAAGATCTGTCCTGCAGTACAATGCTATCAGTGCTAGGATAATATCCATATGCCTACAAGTAAGACCCATTGATAGGACTATTATTCAAATTTATGCACCAACCACCAAAGCCAAAGATGAGGAAATTGAAGATTTTTATCAACTTCTGCAGTCTGAATTGACTGATGATGATGGAAAAGCTCAATATCTTCAGCCAAAACCAGGCCAGGACCTCATTGTGGAATGGACCATCAACTGCTCATATACAACTTCAACTTGAAAGACAATTAAAACAGGTCTATGAGAGCCAAAATATGATTTAGAATATATCCCTCCTGAATTTAGAGACCATCTAAAGAATAGATTGATGCATTGAACACCAATGACCAGAAACCAGATGAATTGTGGGATGACATCAAGAGCATCATCCATGAAGAAAGGAAGAGGTCACTAAAAAGACAACAAAAGAAGAGAAGACCAAAATGGATGACAGAAGAGACTCTGAAACTTGCCCTTGAGTGGAGAGTAGCTAAAGCCAATGGAAGAAATGGCAAGATAAAAGAATTGAACCGAAGGTTTCATAGAGCAGCTCAAGGAGACGAAGCCAATTACCATAATGAAATGTGCAAAGACCTAGAGATTGAAAACCAAAATGGAAGAACATGCTCAGCATTTCTTAAGCTGAAAGAATTGAGGAAAAAGATTAAGCCTTGAGTTGCAATATTGAAAGATTCTAAGGGCAAAACATTGAATGATGCAGGGAACATCAAAAGAAGATGAAAGGAATACACAGAGTCACTGTACCAAAAAGAACTGGTTGATCTTCATGCATTTCAGGAGGTGGCATATGAACCAATGGTACTGAAGGAGGAAGTCAAAGCTGCAATAAAGGAATTCCCGAAGAACAAGGCTCTGGGAATTGACAGAATACCCATTGAGATATTTCAACAAATGGATGCCCCATTGGAGGCACTCACTCAGTTATGCCAAAAGATTTGGAAAACAGCTACTTGGCCAACTGACTGGAAGAGATCCATATTTGTACCCATTCCAAAGAAAGGTGATCCCACAGATTGTTGAAACTATAGAACAATATCATTAATATCACATACAAGTGAGATCTTACTGAAGATAATTCAAAAACGTTTGCAGCAGTATATAGACATAGAACTTCCAGAGGTGCAAGCTGGATTCAGAAGAGGATGTGGAACAAAAGATGTCATAGCTGTTGTCAGATGGATCTTGGCTCAAGGCAAAGAATACCAGACAGATGTTTACTTGTGTTTTATCGACTATGCAAAGACATTTGATTGTGTGGATCATGGCAAATTTGGATAACATTGAGAAGAATGGGAATTCTTGAACACTTGATTGTACTCATGAGGTACCTGTACTTTGACCAGGAAGCTGTTGTTCGAATGGAACAAGGGGACACTACATGGTTTAAAATCAGGAAGGGAGTGTGTCAGGGTTGTATCCTTTCCCCATACTTTTTCTATATATATGCTGAACAAATAATCTGAGAAGCTGGATTATATGAAGAAAATCATGGTATCAGGATTGGAGGAAGAATCATTAACAACCTGAGATATGCAGATGATACAACTTTGCTTCCTGAAAGTGAGGATGACTTGAGGCACTTACTGATAGTTGAAGAATACAGTCTGCAGTATGGATTACGTCTCAATATAAAGAAAACAAAAATCCTCACAACTGGACCAATAAGCAGCAACACAATAAAAGGTGAAAAGATTGAGGTCATCAAAGATTTCACATTGTTTGGTTCTACAATTGAGGCCAATGGAAGCAGCAGTCAGGACATTAGACAATGATGTAGCACTGGGTAGGTCGGCTGCGAAGGAACTCTTTCAAGTGCTGAGAAGCAAGGATGTCTCCTTGAGAACTAAGGTGCGCCTGACACAAGCCATGATATTTCCAATAGCCTCATATGCATGTGAGAGCTGGACAATGAATAGGGAAGACCGAAGAAGAGCGATGCTTTTGAGTTGTGGTGCTGGTGAAGAATGCTGAAAATACCATGGACTGCCAAAAGAACTCACAGATCAGTCCTGGAGGAAGTGTGGCGGAGATGTTCCTTGGAAGCAAAGACAGCCAGACTTCAGTCTCACCTACTTTGGTCAGGTTGTTAGAGGGGACTATCCCCTGGAGAAGGATGTCATGCTTGGTAAGGTGGAGGGTTCATGAAAGAGGGGAAGGCCTTCGACGAGATGCATTGACACGGTGGCTGCGACAATGGGCTCAAGTATAGCAAGGATCGTGGAACTGGCGGGGGATTGTGAGATGTTTCATTCTGCTGTGCATGGGGTCGCTGTGAGTCAGAAGTGACTCGACAGCACCTACCAACAAC
>NW_006922115.1:1156113-1167967 GCF_000298275.1 Orycteropus afer afer | reverse complement strand
TATATATATATATATATAACAATTACATCAAAATGAGCATAAAATAATCAGAGCAATGAGAAAGAAGAGAATGAGTCAGTCATTACATTTCTAAGCCCTTTTGCTTACTTGCTCCTATAATAGACAGTAATCAATCTGTTTTAGTTAGCAGTTGTAAAACTGTATTTTATTTTTGCACTAGCCTTCGCAGAGAAAGCATTATTTCACAGGGTGCTGAGTATTCAGTAATTAGGAAAGTAGATTAATATCTGTAGATTGTTTTAAGTGTAATTAGAAGTCTAAGGAATATCAAAATTGAACAGCAAAAAATGTTGCTTTTCCCATGGGGGCTATATGACAAATGCATCCATTTGGGCAAGTGGATGGCTTGCATGGAGTTATAATGAGGAAGTCAATATTCCATAGTTGCTGGCGTAGTAGGTGACAAATTACTTCTCTCACTACTCCCTCACATGGTCCCTTAAGGCTAGCCTCACAAATAGATAGATTTAGCTGCTACAGCTTTACTAGAGACTGAGGAATAACAAGAGTACTATATCTAAATTTGTTTCTTTTTTTCTCGAATTACCAGTGGGACAAGTACTATAAAGAGCACATTAATATTTTATCTGAAGAATCTCTTTATTTATTTATTTTCATCTCTAGTTTTCCCTATATTAGTTTATTAGGTTAAGTGAATGACAATATTTTGGTTTTATTTGATCCTTAGCAACTCACTAAATCAGTAACCTCATATCTGCCACTTTTTCCTCTAGGTCTCATTTTCATCAAGTAAAATGTAAGAAAGTTTAACCAATTATTTCCAATGGCTTTAACAGACAAATCACTGTATTCTCCCATAACGTTCAGTCTAAGTCTTACATTTCAGGGCACTATTGTTTCATAATGCCATTTTGAAAGGTGTAAGGAAGTTCTAGCATGGGGAAATTTCCAAAGGAAACAGTATTAATAAGATGGAGCTCATTACCATTCTACCCAACTACCTTTCTCCAAAGTTGGACTCTGTAGTAGACACTGCTGGTGTTGTGTAGAGAGCTGGTCTGTCAGCAGTGAACAATCATTTCTCAAACTGCTGTGAATTGTGTCTGCTATTATTTTCCAGGTATACTTTTATTCTGAGGGCTGCTGTCAGCTAATAAAAGCCTGAAATAAGGAGGGCAGGTGGTACAATGATTAAGTGTTTGGCTGCCAAGTAAAAGGGTGGCACTTTGAACCCACCCAGAGGGCCGGCAGAAGAAAGACCTAGTGATTTGCTTCTACAAAGTTTATAACCAAGGAAACATTATGAGGCAATTCTCTGTCATGTGGCATCTCTTATCAGTCAGATCAACTAGATGGCAACTAACAACAACAACAGATCCTGGAATGTCTGGGAGATGATGCTCTCACTTTGGGAAAAGGCAACAGCTCTGATAATGTACAATATTATGACCCTCCTGATCAAGTTGGTAGCAATTTATTGCCACTAATGCTTCAGTTACTGGTGGGATTAAACTAAACCCAGACTTAAACTGACCCCTCAGTTTTGATTCATTCCTTGTACTGTTTTGATTCCTTTACTCTCTTACAGGCTTCACCAGAGAGAATTTTCTCAACAAATCTAAAACATAAGAGTCCCTCGCCTGTGCTTCTGAGATGTGACCTAGTACATAGATTTCACCCAAAGGAATTGACTTCTACATTAAAATGTGCAAATCCTTTGAGCATGTTTGGAATCTGGGAAGTTTTCTGCCATTATTTCTTCTTTTGTTTTTCTTTCCTTTTCTGTGTTCTCTCTTTCTGCACTCCCATTATATCTATGTAGTATGCCTATCAGTATCTAATATTTATCTAAGGTTCTGTTCATTTTTCTTCATCTTTTTTGCACTCGGTTATTCAGCCTGCGTTGCACTGTTTTTATTGATCTAAAGGGAGCTCTGGTAGCATAATGGCTAAGGCACTTGACTGCTCACCAGAAGGCTGGCTGTTCAAACCCACCAGCCACTCCTTGGAAGGAAGGTTAGGCAATCCTACTTCCTTAGTGATACTGCCTCGGAAACCCAAGGAGGGGTCGCTATGAGTCGGGGCCGACTCAACTGCAAATAACAACAACAACAATAACAATGCCAACACAACTAATTCCTTCTTCTGCCAGCTTAAATATGCTGTAGAGTCTTATAGTGATTGTTTTAAAGTACAATTATTGCTAGTTTCACCTCTACAATTTCTATTTGGGTCTTTTTTAAAAAATAACTTACCTGTTTTTTGATACAAAGTTGTCATCATAACTTTTTTTTAATACTTCTTTAATCAATCTTTCCTTTTTAAAAGTTACTTTTGTAAGTGTATTTATTATAAATGCTTTGGATTTTTTTTTTTTTTTTTTCAGATAAATGTGCTGTCAGTCTTACTGGAAGTTTGGTATATTTCTTTTTTTGTTGTTGTTGTCAATATATGCATTATACTTTTTGTGACTTATCATTGACTGTTAGAAAGTGGACATTTTAAATAATACATGGTAGCAACTCTGGACACTGTTCTCATGCCACTCCAAGATCATTCTTGTTATTTGCTTATTTTTTGTTTTGTTTTTTCCTGTCTTTTTTTAGTGACTGGCTATATTATTACATTGAAGTCTAACCAGGCACCAATCCTTAGCAGTGTTAAGCTTCTGGTATTGCTCCTCAGGGACACACAGCTTTGGCTATGTCCACAGTTACCTTAAGATAACAGTGTTAATTGCAGCGTTCTCCTCCACTCCTTTCTGACCACACCCAGCTTTTAAATTCCACTAATCATGGGGTCATCACTCAATTGTCCATAATTTCTATATAATATTTGTATACATTCTCTATAAACTAATATGATCAATTCTTGGAGTGGCTGGTGGGTTTGAACCACTGGCCCTCTGGTTAGCAGTCAAGTGCCCACTATGCTACCAAAGTTCCTTGTAGGTTCTTTATAATATAGCTTATTAAGTTAGTATTTAATATTTTTTTTAACACTGAGAAGGTTTCTCCATGCTGTCTTACTCTCCAGTTCTCTCATGAGTTAGTTGGTTTACGTCTAGGTTCTATCATCATTAGATACCTGAATCCGTCCAATTGTCTTTTTTTTTTTTTAAATGGTGCTTTTGGTGCAAATTTACAGAGCAGAATTTGTTTTACATTTAACACTTCATGTACATTTCGTTTCACTCACCAGTTATCATTTCCAACCCTAATCTACTCTCCTCCTCTTCGTTCCCAATAAACCCTCAATCCCCTGTGACCTTCATAGTTATGCATTCCTGTCTGTCCTGCTTTTCCTCCATGTGAATGTTGCCCCTTTGGTGCCCCACGGACAATTGCTCCAAGGGATGTATCTTCATAGATTCTGTGAATGCATCGCCATGGGTTGAGTGGTCTGCGTGGTATATATCTTATTTACTATAGGATTGAGATCCACCCCTTGGGAGTGAATTTTATCCCAGGTCTGAAGTGTATCCCAGGGCCATAGTCTTGGGGGTCTCACCAGACTCCATCTGACCAGTAATTCTGTCATTATTGTGTTTTGGGACCTTGTTCCATGTTTTTCCTCCCACTCTGTCTAGGATCTCCAGTTTTGATCCCTTCTCAAGTGGTTGGTATTGGTGGCAGGACACCATCTAGTTCTTCTGGTCTCAAAGTCCATCATATCCTAGGACTGATTATTTCCAAACGCCCTTGATTTTTTGCACTCTTCTTTGCTTCTGATGATAGGAGACCATTAGCTGAATCTTAGATGGCTGCTTGAAAGCTTTTAGGACCCCATTTTCTACTCACAATGTAGGTCATGGAACAAGAGTTTTATGTATTATGTTGTGCCAATTGAGTCTGGTGTCCTCCAGTAGGACTGTCCTGAGGCAGTAGATCCATTGGATCTCTCTCCCATAGTGTCTGGCTGTATGTGAGGGATTGCTCTATGTCTGTCTTCTGTTGTTTCTGTAATGATTGTGGTGATTATTTTATATCACTGGTATTTGTGCAAGATATTAGCCACAGCTGAATCTGTGTTTGGTCTAGAGTATAATCCTGTTTACTGGTCCCCATCTGATCTCAGTTGTTTATGTGTCTTACCACAACCTCTACTTTTCTTGAGAGCAAGCTCAAGTTTAAGCTTCATGCTCTGTTTTAAATTAGGTCAGTTACTTTGGGAAGATAGTCTATTTTAAGGTCTATTTCTCCTCAAGGGAAAATCTCTGAACAAGGTTCTTGAGCTGGAGTTGGGAAAAATGAAAAGTTCTCTGTGAGTAAAACCATATTTTATGAGCTGATCACTCAGTGGAGTTGGAGACAGTAGGTCCTCTCTGCTTATTTTGCTTATGTGAAAATACTACCTGATGACCTACAATAATGGATGGTGGGGGGGCAGATTCTCAGCATATCACACTTAGGTAGATCATCATTCCATGATGGGGATTAGATGGGAGATGCAGACCTTATGTCTGTACTGTATTTGCCTGATGTCAGCCTCTGCTAGAAGCAGATGAGGCCAGGATGAGAAATACTAAGATAGTCTTTCTACCAGGAAGAAAGACTTCCAGCTAGGAGCTACAAGGGCACAAGGGACCTCTGTGATCTTGGCTACAATCCCATGTAGTTGTGCACTCCTTGGGTTTCCGAGGCAGTATCACTACAGAAGTAAATTGCCCCAACTTCCTTCCAAGGAGTGGCTGGTGGGTTTGAACTGCCAGCCTTCTGGTTAGCAGTCAAGTTCTTTAGGCACTATGCTACCAGAACTCCTAGAAGGGAGAGTAGGGGAAAGAAAGGAAACAATTAGAAAAGAAGGAAAAGGTGCTATGTAGTTTAAATGAGGGATATTAGGCCAATTTTCTCACTGAAAGTAGAGGACTTGAAACACTTACTTATGAAGAGCAAAGGCTACAGCTTAGAGTATGGATTGCATATCAGCATAAAAGAAACAAAACCCAAACCCACTGCCATTTAGTTGATTCTGACTAATAGAGACCCCCATTGAGTTTCCAAAACAGGAAATCTTTACAGAAGTAGATTGCCCATCTTCCTTCCATGGAGCAGCTAATGGGTTAGAACACCAAATCTTCCAGTTAGCAGTCAAATGCTTTAGGTATTTTGCCACCAGAGCTCTTACATCAACATAAAGTAAACAAAATTTCTTGCAACTGGACCAATGAGTAACATCATGCTAAATTAAGAAAATATTGGAGTTGTTGAAGGAATTCATTTTACTTGGGTCCACAATCAATACAATGGGAACAGCAATCAAGAAATCAAATGGCATAATGCATTGAGAAAATCTGCTGCAAAAGAACTCTTTAAATGTTTAAAAAAAAAAAAAGAAAAAAAAGGTTCACTTTGAGAAGTAAGGTGCACTGGAATCCAGACATGACATTTTTCAATTGCTTCATATTGTGTGAAAGGCAGAAAATGAATAGGGAAGACTGAAGAAAAATTGATGTACTTGAATTGTAGCATTGACAAATATTCTGAATATACCATGGACTGCCAGAGGAATGAATATATGTTTTGAAATAAGTACAGCTAGAATGCACATTAGAACCCAGGGTAGTGAGACCTCATGTCATGTATTTTGGATGTGTTATCAGGTGGAACCAGTCCCTGGAGAAAGACATCATGTTTAGAAAAGTAGAAGATCAGCACAAAAGAAGACCCAATAAGATAGATTGGCACAGTGGCTGCAAACCTGGGCTCAAACATACCAAAGATGGTGAAGGAGGTTTAGTACCAGGCTTTGCTTTTTTTCTGTTGCACATGGTGTTACTGTGAATCAGAACCAACTCATGGGTACCTAAAGCAATAGTCCAATTTAAAATTTTATATTTACAGTAATCAAGAAATTGAAGTATTTGAAGTTTATGAGAGATAAGTTGGTGTTATAAAAGACACATGAGATATACTGATAGCTTGAATTAGAAAGCTGGTAGTTCAAATCCACCGGCAACTCCTCAGAACGATAATTGGGCAATCTACTTCTATAGCAATACCACCTCAGAAACCCAAGGTGGAGTCATTATGAGTCGAATCCAACTTGATGACAGTGAGTTTGTTTTAAGAAATTTACAACAATAATAAAAAAGATAAAAATATGTTTGACTGCTTTTTTAAAATATAAAATCAGAAGGATTTGGTATTTGATTGTTTGTGACTTTTTGGAGACTGAGGAATAAGAAAATGTTAGGTGTGATTTTGTGATTGCAAAGTACAAAATGGGGTGTATATATATATGTGTGTGTGTATATATATATATATATATATATATATATATATATGTGTGTGTGTATATATATATATATATATATATATATATAATTATCAAGAAGTGCTAAGGAGTTCATGAGTGGGAGTCAAATAAAGTGGAGACAGATCCAGTGCAGCATAGACTTCTAAGCAAAGAATGCCAGAATAGAATAAAGTATTTGCAGATCCAAATTGGAGGGTTTTTTTGTTTGTTTGTTTCCCATATTGACTAAAGAAATATTGCAACCCTTAATTGTGCTCATGAGGAACCTGTACATAGATAATGATACTGTGGCTCAAACAGAACAAGGGGATACTGTGAGGGTTAAAATCAGGAATCATGTGCATCAGGGTTGTATCTTTTCCCATACTTACTTAATCTGTATGCTGAGCTAACAACCGAAGAAACTGGACTATATGAAGAACAATGTGGCATCAGTATTGAAGGAAGACTCATTAACAACATTTGACTTGTAAAAGACATGAATTTGCTTGCTGAAAGTGAAGAGGATTTGAAGCGCTTACTGAGGAAGATCAAAGAGTACAATCTTCAGTATGTATTATACTTCAACATAAAGAAAATGAAAATCCTCACAACTGGACCAAAAAGCAACATCATGATAAATGGGGAAAAGATTGAAGTTGTCAAAGATTTCATGGAAGCAGCAGTCAGAAAGTCAGACATCGTATTGCACTGGCCAAATCTCCTGCAAAAGACCTCTTTAAACTGCTGAAGAACACAGATATTTCTTTGAAAACTAAGGTGTACCTAACCCTAGCCATGATATTTTCAATCACCACATATGCATGTGGAATCTGGACATTAATGAGGAAGACCTCAGAAGAGCTGATCCTTTTAAATTGTGGTGTTGGTGAAGAATACTGAAAATACCATGAACTGCCAGATGTCCTAACAAATATGTCCTGATAGAAGTGAAGATGGAATGCTCCTTCTAAGCGAGAATGGACAGACTTCATCTCACCTACTTTGGTCAAGTTGTATGAAGAGAACATTCCCACGTAGTATGAAGGGAGTATTGCCTGGAGAAGGATATCACACTTTAAAGAGGAAGGTCAGCAAAAAAGGGGAAGACTCTCAACATGATGGAGTGAGACAGTGGCTGTAATAATGGGCTCAAGTATAGCTAGGATTGTGAGGATGGCACAAGACCAGGTAGTGTTTTGTTCTGCTGTACATAGGGTTGCTATGAATTGGAGCCATCTCAATGGCACCTAACAGCAACAGCTAGAGAATTATTGAAATGATGGAGTTGAAGGACTAAGTACTAAAAAGTTTGCCAGTGATCTAGAGGTCTCCTTGGAGATAATTCTTGCAAGCTGTATTCAGAGAATTGGCTTCTGGAACTAATAATTTTAAAGTTTTATAACCTTAATATGAACCTCAAAAATGTAGGATGCAACTATTGTTGGAAATGAGAAAAGGTCATTGGAAATGATATTCAAATTATTCAGGGTTTAGAGTATTAGGTGAATTTACCCATCTAGATATTGAAATTATCAAGAGTGAGGACAGGGGTCTTAATGGAGAAAAAGGCAGTCACTGAGCTGTACAAAAAGATTGACACCTTTCCTCACACCCAAATACATTCAATTATCAAAACTTATAGTTCAATTGTTTGACTTCCTTTTCAATCTGTCCATGTATCTCCTCTATTATCATTGGTACTTGCATTATTTACTTGAACCATAGTAATACATTTCCAATAGATCTTTTGCTTTACAAATGCATTGTTTATAGTAGTTTCTTTATACAATGAAAATTATTATTATTATTATTATTTTTTTTTTGTAAAAAGTTGAATCCCACCTTAACACACTCCTTTGCTGAAAAAACTTCATGGTTTCCCCTTGTATTTAAGAAAACACATAATCCTTTCTTTGATAAATCTCTTCTACTTTTCTAACACATTTAATGTCACTTTTTCATTTATCTTCCAGGGTAGATATTTTTTCTTTTTCAGTTCCTAGAATTGAGTAAATATTTTTCCTGTTCTTGGCCTTTACACTATCTTTTATTCTTTAATATCTTCTGCATGAAGCATCTCCGTGGAGATCATCACTTCTATAGGTGACCCACAAATTTTCTCTTTGATTATCTGTTTCATAATTTTGCTCTAGATTGAACTACTATACTGGAAACTCTATGTCAGTACCTCTTATTGTTAGAGTGTAAGTTTTAATGACATAAAACATCCCTGCACAACCTTACAACATCTTCCACAATCATGGTTTCATAGATCCAAAGCAGTGATAAGGCATTCCATATCTGAGCTCTTTCTGTACCTGAGGTAAGATATAATAAAGTAAGTGTATTTCAACAAAATAGAGCAACAAGTTTCTTCTGTGAATTTTTAGAGCATTTTTAGTATTTACTTACCATTGTAGAGATATTTTATCTTATTCAATATGAAAATAGTTTTCTTTGCAGAAGAAATCAGAATAAAATTAAATGTTTAATTGTTTAATATCTTCTGCAAACTATGGTATATTAAAGACCAAAAACAGTCTCATTTAAATGAGAAAAAAAAAAAATCCCTCAAAACTCCTATGGTAGAATTTTAGGTTTCATTATTAGCAAATGAATATGAGAGAAAAAGGATTTTCTAATGATACGTTCTTTGGTTGACAAATAAACATATTAGTATTTATCATTTCAGAACTAGACATGCTGTATAAAAACTAGGTAAACAATTAAACATAATGATTATTTTTAGAAACAAAGAGTTATTTAGAGACCTTTGTGTGAGAATTCTGAGAATTCTCCTGATGATGAGGTAAATCATTCTTATACCTTTTTCCATCCTACAGTGTATAGAACAGATGCTATGCATGGAACTCTGGAAGTCATGTTAGAATATAAGCATAAAGTCCACACCCTACTGGAAATTCCACATTGAGGTGACAGCTGTCTAGGTAGCTAATAGTTATTTACTTGGGAACTACATGAACTGTTTTGTATAATCTATAAGTTGGTACTTTTCACATAGACTGACATGTTAATTGGTATGTTAAGTAAGTTTCTCTTACTGTTTTTTACCCTTTTATAGTGTGGTTGTGTATCAACTTGGCTGGGCCTACTGGCTGGGTAGCTGGTAGTAGTTATTCCCCATGATGAGCCTGGCAATCAGCTCTATGGTGGGATCTACCACAAGCAGCTGAGTAGCTGCTTTAGGGATGTGGTCTCCTTCCCGTATATAAGAAGTAGCTTTGGGAATGGTCTCTAGCTTATGGCATGCTTGAACCCTGCATGTAGCTGTGTCATTGTTCAGCAACCTGACATACTCTGCTGATCCTGGGACTTGAATCAATGGTCTACCGTGTTGTTTTGTAACATCGGGACTGTGTCATTTTATTTGTTGACCTTGGGCCTGTTAGCTTCAGCAACCTGTAGTTGCCTGAGTGATGTGATGCCTCTAGCTTCAATGGGCTGGGAGCAAGAGGCAAAGCTGAAGCCCAAGGTTGAGAGGTTTTCACCCAGCCCCTAAAGGCTGGCACTTTGAACTCAGAGTTAAAGCCTCCAAAGTGTAAGGGAAAAAATTCTGTTCATTAAAGCCATCCCATTTGTGGTATATTCTTGTCAGAGCGGTTCTAGGTAACCAAAGCATGTAGGTATCCAAATCTAATGTGTATACCCAATGCAGCTTTCTTAAACTACCTTTATTGATCTTATTCATACAAATATGTTCATCAACAATGGGTGTAATTTTGATGAGCAAAGATGAGAAAAGAGAGACCATCCACAATTTAAGGGACAAACACAAACAATTGCATGGAAGAAAGTATAATTCATATTTAGGAAATGCTCATGGCTTTGAGATTCAGTTCAAAGATTTGCATAGTTTTCTTTTATGGCATTTGGATTATGTGCTCTGATGTCAGTGGTAGATGTTTTTCAACAGGTCTTTGGGATGTGAAGATATATGTGTGCTCTACTTGAGAAGAATTATCTGTCATTTAATGTTTAGTTCAACAGAACAATTATAAATCTTAGATGTGTATGTCTCTTTCCTTTTCAGATTACATAATTTATGTTTTTTCATCTTATTTTCATGTTAATATCTTGAGATACGTAATTGAATGCATAGATTATTATCTACTCTGTATATTTAATTAAATGAAATGTATAGTATGGGAAGAGTCGGTCTAATTTTTGCATATATAACTTCCTTCTTTAGTAATTGAATCTTCTTTACTAGATGAATTGCATACTTAATCTTTTTATGTTTGAATATTATTTTATTGATGTTTGATTTTTCAAATGACTAGATTTGTTTTATCTGAGTTGAATTGGACAGTTATAATTATAGGAATGTATAATCCACTGAATTCAACATCATTTGTGTAATATCCTTTTTAAACTGTGGGGTTGTATTGTTTACCTGCAAGCTTTGTGAACATTATGAAAGTAGTTTCATTTTGAAAAGTCACAGTTCTTTTGAAGCATTTTGGGTCTATTTCAGATTCAGTGTATTGATATAAATATCATTATAAAACAAGCTATTTGATGTTGACATTATTTTATTTATTGGTTAATGAATGAGTAGTTTCAGTCATGATACCCTAATTTCAAACTCACTGTAGACCTAGTTGTACCTACAAATGTTTTCCTCTTACTGAACTGATCAGCAGTCATCAGACATTGCTCATTAAAGATCCCTTTTATGCTCCATGTGCTCATTTTTTACCAAAGTCAGAAGCATATAATAGTACATGAGTTTAAGAAATAGTGATAAAATCTGAGATATGATCTTCTGGGACAAATGCAAATCACATTTATAAACAGTAATGATAAAAGGGGAACAGATGAAAACAAGACAAAGGCACAGATTTTTTTTTTTTTTTTTTTACATTGGCTTAGGCAATGAAAAGGAGCTATGGTAGCATAGTCCCTAAGGCACTTGTCTGCTAACCAGAAAGCTGGTGGTTCAAACCCACCAGCCATTCCTCGGAAGGAAGATGGGGCAATCTACTTCCGTAATGATACTGCCTCAGAAACCCAAGGAGGGGTCGCTATGAGTTGGTCTGACTCTACGGCACATAACAACAACAACAATAGGCAATGAAAGATAAGTACAAAAAAAGAATCGACTCTTCCTCTCTTTCATTTATACTTCTAAAACCTTATCAGGTTTTTATTTCTGTCAAAACATAGTTTAGTCGAGTTTAGCTTGACTCAAGACATGCAAACTAACTTGGAATTTCCAGATATGTAAATTTCTAGGTAACATTTACTGAAATTGTTTTGATCAATACAATCAAAGAAAGATTTCCTATTTATTTGCACTGGTGTTTGTTTAGTTCTCTTGACAGCACAAAATAACATCACTTTCACCGATGAAAATCTGTCATGGACATGATAGAACACATTATCATAGTCTGATGCAGCTCAATAAGCCCAATGATGCACTTTTCAGCTACTTTTTCTTTGAAAGATAGAAATTAATTCTCTATATTTTGGTCTACTTTGCCTCAATTTCTAATAAAAATGCAAAAATAATATTGTAATATCAGGTATTTTTACTCTTCTAGGTCGATCTAACTCTTTTTTTTTTTTTTTCATTTTTTTTTTTTTTTATTAGGATTTGGGTGAAGATTTA
>NW_006922115.1:1127836-1148573 GCF_000298275.1 Orycteropus afer afer | reverse complement strand
TCTGCTAGTTGGGGTTTAGTCCAAATCTGCATCCTTTCCTTCAAGGCTCAGGGGTCCAAGATTATCTTCTGTGTCTGTGTTGATTGGTTTCCCTTTTCTTTGTTGAAGAGGGTCTGTGCAATCCTTCTGCCTAGTCCACCATCTTGCCCCGCCTCTCCGATCTAACTCTTATATTCATTTCCATAAATCTTGTATCTTAGAATGCCATCATTATTATGTTCTACCCCTGACTTCATCCTAAGGCTGGTCAAACCAGTGATATGGAGGTTGCTGGGGGTAGCAAATGGAACACAATTCTTTGTGAACATATAAAAAGGACAAGGAAAACCTTTTCAGAATCATTAAATTCAAGTCCTGAGTCTTAATCAGACTAGATCAACTTAAATCTCATGACCATTTCTCGATGTTGATGGTGATCCAGCTAGCAAGCATCACCTTGAGTTGAATGTCTTAGACTAACTTAATTTCACTGTGGAACAGGGCATATCTGTAGGCATGGAAACCTAAAGGTAATTGGAAGGTTCTTAAATTGGCATCCAACAGTGCCTGGTACTTGAGCATGAATAAATAGATTAATGACCTCAATGAACCACATAAAATTACACAGTTCAGTCACAGCTTCTGACATGAAAAAGCAGATTATATATTTAATGGTTATTAATGACATTTATTGACATCATAGCTACAACAAGGGACTCAAACATACTGATTGTCTTGACTACTCCTTCCATTAGTGTAGACTGGTGTATTTAATCTTCATCAGTAAATATTTCAAATCATCCTCACTTTCAACAAGCAAAGTTGTGTCAACTGCATATGGCAGGTTTTTAACGAATCTTCCTACAATCCTGATGCCATTTTCATCTTTATATAGTCCAGTTTCTTGGATTATTTGCTCAGCGTATGGATTGAATAAGTATGGTGAAAGGAAACAACCCTGACACACTCTCTTACTGATTTTAAACCATGTCATATCCTCTTGTTCTGTTTGAACAATAGCCTCCTGGTCTATGTTTTTTTATAGTGGTATTGAGATGGATAAATATTTTCTGTAGTCCCAATCCAGCCATATTATTAGTCAAGTACTGTGCATAAATGTATTGGGGATGGAATTTTCTCTATGTCCTGCTCTTACTACCCAAAGTAGCAAAACTCTCTCTGTATCTTTGTTAGGCCTTGTGGTCACCAGAATCATTTAGTGATATTGGTATATTCTCTGTCCTTTTTCTGGTATAGAGTGATGTTTCTTTTACCCCTGCTTCAACAACAGAGAATTTTACTATCCCATTCCCATCTGCTTAACACTTTTGCTCTCTATGAGGGATAAGTTCAAGCAGGGTTGTAGAGTTATATGTCTTTTGCAGAAATGGGATAACATTCTCCTCTAAATCTACACCACCAAGGGAGATTCTTTCTGATCCTCCTCACTGCTCCCAATATTTCTAAAGAGCACCTGGTGGAGGTTGTGAAAACAAACAAACAAACAAAAATAAATAACAACTGTAACAAGCCTCAATTGTGTGTAAACTCTCCTCATGTATGGGGCTCATGAAGGATCTATATTTTCATTCTATTCCACTGAAAGCCTTTAGCAGTTCTTTACAATTTTAATATATTTGTCCTTATCCACTTTTCTCCCATTGCTGTCAAGTTGATTTCTGAATCATAACACATTTTAGAACAAAGTAGAACTTCCCCATTGTGCTTCCCAGTCTGTAAATCCTTGATCCTCTCTTAGCATATTCAATCAAGTAAAGACTGAGGGCAGAGTTATACATTCTCTGTAATCTGTAACACTCAAAAACTATTTCTATCACATATTTAGTTCTTCTGTTTTACAACATTCCAAAAATCAGACTAAACTAACTGTCATGGAGTCAATTCCAACTCATAGCGACCCCCACATTGGGTATCCAAGGCAGTAAATCTTTACAGAAGTAGACTGTTTCATCTTTCTTCCATGGAGCAGCTGGTGGATTCAAACCACCAACCTTTTGATAGCAGCCAAATTTCTTAACCACTATGACACTAGAGCTCCTTTTTACAACACAAGTAGGAGGAATAATCAATATCCAAACTGCATTCAAGTAAATATATCAACTTTTTAAACATTCCAGTCTCATTTTCTCTACCCCTTAACTATCTTCCTATTCATATGCATATAGCCCTGGGTCTCTGAATGAATAGAATCAGAAGACCTTTCCTCCCTATCAATCATCTTATTTAACTTTTTCCCCAAGCCACTCCAGATGCAGGTTTTTGCCCCTGTGCTGCAGCAAAACATCACTTATATATCCTTTTTAGTCATTCCAGATCTCAATAATAAAAGTAACCATCTAAGAATAAAAAAAAAAAAATTCATTTTTTATGAACCATCATTCTTTCTTTTACAAAGTATTTGCTTCTATGAATTTAGAGCCATAACAAAGGGTCCAGCTTCTGATGTCACCTGAAAAAAATGTCTTGAGTGTTGTCTGAACTCCTCTAATTTCATAGAGGGGAGGAGAGAACCATTAGCAATATCAGCACAAGGCTGATTCCAATGAGGTAGAGTTCAGATATACCTTCACCCTCCAACATTTTTATCAATTCTACACCAGCTGATCTTCCCATGTCACTCTCTACTTCTAAGCTGTGTTAGATCACTTGTTGCAAGAACCATACAGAACACACAGATCATATTTACTCATATGGAGCTTGTTAAGGAAGTAGCAGATTACAACTCAAGACCAGGAATGACTCAGGATACAGGATACAGGTGTTTTTTTTTGAATCAGGACAACCATTTCTCAACCATGCTCAGGCATGGCTCTTTTAGGGATGGTCTTTAGCCTCTCAGCTGCTAGGTCCCTCAGCTCACCCTTTGCCCTGTTCACGTAAATATTACAAAGTTTTTTAGCTCTGCCAATAAGACCTAGGTGTCCAACATTCTGTAAATTAGCCTTGACCCAAACTCCCTCAGCTCTCTTGCTCCGTGGTTAGCACAATCACTGTAACTATCTTGTTCCACAGGTTGGGAAGACTACTGTGCCATCTAGTACCAGTGTCCTGATTCTTTTGCCAAGGTTTCTCTGCCACCACTTCTCACCATCTTGCACTGTCTCCTGTGTTACTGCTGTCTTTGTGTCTGTTTCCTGGGACTAGGAGGTTCTTAGAGCATTTACCCTAGGTCTAAAGGTTGTGCTCCACTCCCAGCTGCTCTACTTAGTAATAGTGAGGTCTCCTGTACTTGCCTCTGGGATGGCTCATTTTAAGACTAGCAGGATGGAAAAACTGACCAATCCTTTCATTAGGATTCAATGCACATTATCTGCATGGCCTTGCCCCCAAAATGGTGTTGTAAAACTTACATACATTATTAGCAAGCTGTCTATTCCCCTTGTTGGACCACAAGCACATTATTTCCAGAGCCTTACCAAGTCATTTGCTGGGAGGGACAACATTATGATGAGAAAGGACATATTGAAAGTGATCTGTCACACACCATGGAAGTAGCGACAGTGAATCAGATCTACTGTCATCTGTAAAGTCCAAGTAAACCTAGTTGGTAAACACAGAATATTTTACATGGAAAAGATTCTGACATTTTATAATGTTGTAAACAAACATCTTTAAGTTCATCATTCAATTAATAGAAACAAAATCTTTTACTAGTATGTGGAATTCTAAATATGTGGGTATGCTTTTATTTTCTTTTTTCCAAAATACATTTATCTAGACTACATGACCCTTTCATTTTGTTTTTCCAGTCTAACCATCCCTAGTTGTGAGACTATATGACATAGCAGCATTATAGAATACATTTTTAGTTTTTGTTCCTTTGTACTGGGTTAAGTTGTTGTTAGTTTGTTCCTTTGTATTGGTTTAAGTAGTATCTCCTAAATTAGAGGTTGATTCTTGGCCATTCAAACCATGTAAAAATCTGCTTCTTCATAGTTTTTTGTTTTGTTTTCTTGTTTGTTTTTTTTTCTCTCTGTCTTCTAGTCATTCAAAAAATCAGATAATAGTTTGAGCTCAGGGAGCATAACTTCTTATTAATTGATCCCATTTGATAGAACAGAACAAATTCCCATTGCAATGTAAATGGAATAAGAATATACTGACTTTAATACACAGCCGCTTAGAAAATACATTTGTGCAGGATTGATCCCTGTATAAGTGTTGTTAAAGTGCCCTTGATTTTCATTTTTCCGGATTCATTTGGGATTTCAAAAACATCTTGGCATTTCATATATTTTGCATATTTTTATATTTGCCTAAGCAATTGCAAGCACACATTTAAAGCTCTATTACTCACATCTGAAAATATATGTATCTTTTGTGAATGTCCAGTAAGCATGTTGTACATTCTTATCATTAGGTTTATTCAGGTTCCAAATTTCTCTAGTAGTTCAGATGAAGAAAGTGCTTGTATTGAGCATAACAAAGACTTTGGTAAGTCCTGAAGTATGATGACAAATTCTAAACCCAATGAAAATGATTAGTTGACTGATTTTATTAATATATTTAAAAATCAAGCCAAGACAAAATAAATAAATAAACAAATAAATCCAAAAAGCACAGCACATCCAGGAATTCCTAGAATATATCAATCATTCTTCATTCATCTTATTAAATTTTATAAGATTTTAAATTAGTTTTCATACCTTGTGAAACATTGCCAGAATCAACAATTACATGATTGAGTTTTAAAATAATAAACAGGATGCACTGAGTTGAAGAAGTGACCCTTCACCATAAGAGTTATCTAAAGTTTGATGGTGCTTTGCATCAAATAGACCTCAATCCTAGATCTATGATTATTTTTGCTTAATGGTCGATGCATTCAACTTTAAATAAACACACATACCACATTCAAGCAAAATTTTCTTGAAGATAATTCAGTAATGGTTGCAGCAGTATGGTCACAGGAACTTCCAGAGACTTAAGACAGATTCAGAAGAGGGCATGGAATGAGGGAATCATTGTTGATGTCAGATGGGGCTGGGGTGAAAGCAAAGAATACCAGAAAGATGTTAGATATTTACTTGGAAAGGCATTCAACTATGTGAGTAATAACAAATTATGGATAACACTACAAAGAATGAAAGTCCCGGAACAATTAATTGTGCTCATGAGGAGCCTGAACATAAACCAAGAGGCAGTCATTCAAATAGATCAAAGGAATACTGAATGCTTTAAAATAAGGAAAAGTGTGCATCAGAGTTGTATCAATTCACCATACTTATTAAATTTATATGCAGAGCAACTAATCAGAGAATCCAGATTACATGAAGAAAAATGCAGCATCAGGATTGAAGGAAGACTCATTGACAAATGGTGATATGCAGATGACACAATGCTACTTGCTGAAAATGAAGAAGATTGGAAGCACTTATTGATGAAGATCAAAGGCTACATTCTGCAGCATGGATTACACTTCAATATAAAGAAAACAAACATCCTCCTAACTGGACCAATAAGCAACATTTGGATAAATGGAGGAGACACTGATGTTGTCAAGGATTTCATTTTACTTGGATCAGTAATCAACATTCATGGAAACAGGAGTCAAGAAAACAAACATATTGCACTAGGCAATTCTGTTGTAAAAGACCTCCTTAAAATTTTTAAGAGCATAGCTGTCACTTTGAAGACTAAGGTGAGCCTGATGCAAGCTGTGATATTTTCAAAATCTTCATATGCATGTGAGAGTTGGACAGTGAATACAGAAGACGACAGAAGAATTTTTGTTTTTGAGTTGTTGTATTGGTAAATAATACTGAAGGTACTGTGGACTGCCAGATGAAGGTACAAATTTTTCATGGAGGAAATAATAACAGAATGCTCTTTAGAAGCAAGAATGGCTAGACTTCATCTCTCATACTTTGGTCATGTTGACAGAACATGGAGAATGATATCATGCTGGGGAAAGTAGAGGGTCAGTGGAAAAAGAAAAGACCCTTAGTGAGATCAATTGATGCAATGGTTACGAAGATGAGCTCAAGTACAGCAACACTTGTGAGGATGGTGCAGGTCTAGACAGTGCTGTGTTCTGTGGTGCATAGAGTTGCTATGAGTCAGAACTGACTTGATGGCACTAATCAACAACATCTGATGCTATACTTTATCTTGATAATGAAAACAATGCAAAGACTATCTTTTCAGGAAAGTGAAATACAATAGTGATATACATTTATTCTGGACTGCTGAAAGAATGAACAATCTGTTTTGGAGGAAGTACAGTCAGAATATTCCTTTGAAGCAAGGATAGAAAAACTTCATCTCACGTACTTGGGACATGTTATCCAGAGAGAACAGTTCCTGGAGAAGGTCACCATGTTTGTTAAAGTAGAGGGTCACTGTAAAAGAGTAATACCCTCAAGTTCATGGATTGACACTGTGGCAGCAACAATGGGCTCAGACATAGCAATGATTGTTAGGATGGTGCAGGAATGTATAAAGCTTTGTTCTGTTGTACATTGGGTCAGTAAGAGTCAGAAGCAACTCTACAACATCTAACAACAGCAACAGTCATTCACTGAGACAATTAAGGGTGTTATGTATGAGATGCTAAATTTATCCATTCAAAAAATATTTATTGAGTGCCTTGCTTAGTATGCACAACACTGGTCCTAGATTATAGCAGCAAATAACCAATTTCTTTCCAATGAAATAGCTTACATTCAAGTTCTGGGAGACAGATAATGAATGATAAATATTTGTTTGCCTTGGCTATTTCAGTGTCATTAATAATATTTATACAGCCATTTCATCAGTAGTCTTGTAATACCCATAAAACAATTGGCTGGTCCATAATCTTGCAAATGATTGGTTAATTTATTATGCAAACTGGGACTTGAGTATCCTCCCAATAGTACTGAGCTCCTTGCAGCTAGGGAATTGTTGGAATTGCTATGCAAATAGAGGCTTGAAAATCCATTCAATAGGATTTGGACTCTTGAGTTCCAGTTAGGAGATTGGTCAGTTATGCCATCCTGCTAGGTTATAGGTGGGCCAATCCCTCACAGTTCAAGGGTACCTCACTACTATCAAGAGCCTAGAGTGAAGTGCATTATTTGGATTTGGGATCCCTGTACTGAGAACTACTTAGACTGAGAAGAGAGTTATAAGTGGAGATGAAAGGACAGTAGGCTGGATGGCCCATAGAGGGAGAAACAGCTGCTGTGGGCTTGCCAACACAGAGAGAGAGAGCTGAGCACCTCTGTGTGTGGAGTACCTCCATGCAGGATGTTTGCCTGCTGTTGAAGGGCTGTTATATTTGTCCATGCTGGCCAGAGTCCTGAATAGGTCCCATGCAATACAATTATGCCCTACCACCAGGCAGCATGCTGGGAACCAAGGGGCCTGTATGATGCTTAGGCAAAGTAGTGTGGTGGCAAGAGTGAGAAATACACAGCCCTGTGTATCACATTGGGAGCCAACAGATGATGCCTGGAAGGGACAAGTGGTAGAGGCTCAGGAGAACTTGTGCAGGGATATTCCCAAACAAAGACAAGGTCCAGAGAAGCCCAAAGACAGAGCAGAAGCCTCAAGAGCTGTGCACTACCCCCAACTTCCAGCAGTGTGGTAGGAGGAAAGAAAAGCAGTTCCTCTTTGAGATTTCGTTATTGATTACTGCTTGCTTTCTAAAAACAAATAACAGTGATTTCACTTTTTCCAAACTGTATTTCTCATGTGCATAGTCCTATGTGCATACTATCTCTGTGTGAATATGCAGATGACAAAACCTTTCTTGCTGAAAGTGAAGATGGCTTGAAGCACTTACTAATGATGATTAAAAACTGCAGTCTGCAGTATGAATTGCACCTCAATATAAAGAAAACAAAAATCCTCACACCTGGACAAATAAGCAGCATCACAATAAATGGAGAAAACATTGAAGTTGTCGAAGATCTCATATAATTTTCATCCATAAACAACACCAATGGAAGCAGCAGTCAAGAAATCAGATGTCCTATTGAACTAGGCAAATCTGCTGCAAAAGACCTCTTTAAAGTGCTGAAGAGAAAAGACGTAGTTTTGAAGACTAAGATCTGCCTAACCCAAGCCATTGTATTTTCATTCACTTCATATGTATGTGAAAGCTGGATAATGAATAAGGAAGATCAAACAACAGTTGATGCTTTTGAGGTGTGGTCTTGGTGAAGAATTCTGAAAGTAAAATGGACTGCCAGAAGAACTAAGAAATCTGTCATAGAAGAAATGGAGCCAGAATGCTCCTTGGAAGCAAGAATGACCAGACTTTGTCTCACCTACATTGGTCATGTTGTCAGAAGGTAACATTCCATGCAAATGGATATCATTCTTGGTAAAGTGGAGGGTCGGCAAAAAAAGGAGAAGGCCCTCAACAAGATGGACTGACTTAGTGGCTGTAACAATGGGCTCAGGCATAGCAAGGATTGTGAGGTTGGCACAGGAAATGGCAGTGTTTTGTTCTGTTGTACATAAGGTTGCTGAGTCAGAGCTGACTTGATAGCACTTAACAACGAATAGTCCTGTCAGAGATGAATGTAACATTCATGGCAAGGTTGGTGCCAGTGGGTTTATATGCCTCATTCCTGGCAGTCTTAGGGCTTCCTGGAAGTTTGAGGCACAGTCTGTCTGCATGTGCAATTCATAGATAGATAGACCATACAGCTATTTTAGAGAAAAATAAAGTAAAGGAGATAGAGACTTATCTAGGAGGTACCCCTGTTTTGTGACAGAATCAAGTAAGTCTTCTATAAAGGCCCTTCTATCATAAAGACAATCTCCCAGCCACCACAGTGTGACAAACTAACAGACAAGTGGTAGAAGAGATGTTAAGGCAGCTGTAGCTATTCAAGACTCCTACAGCAGGGTACCTTCAATAAGATATTCAATACCCCTATGTCCAATGCTAGTCCATTTGCACTCACTAAAGCCTGGGATATCAATTTTTAAACATTTCATTTCATTTTTCACAATTTCCAACTTTTCTTTATTCATACTTTGCTTTGATTTTGATTTGCTTGATTTTCTTTTGATTACCAATGCATGCTTACAGCTGTTTCTTTTCATTTGAATCATGTCACATCAGCACATGAAGGTCCTGAAATCTTTACTCCATCCACACTTTAAGTGTGACTTTATACTTTACATTGAGGAAGCAGCTCTTCTCCAGTCATATTCTGAGGGCCTTCAAACATGAGGGCTCATCTTCTAACAGCTGCTACTCATAAGATTTCCTCTGGTCATTTTTTTTTTTTTTTTAAACAAGTAGATGGACATGTGTTCCTCCCTAGTTTGACTTAGTGTGAAGTTCCACTTAACCTGTTCACCATGGATGGCACTGCTGGTATTTGATATACTGGTGGCATAGCTTCTAGCATCACTGCAAAATGCAATCCACTACAGTACAGTAAACTGACAGAGAAGAGCTGCTTCCTCAATGTAAAGTCAATATGAAAATGTGGATAGAGTAAAGATTTCAGGACCTTCATTTGCTGGTGGACTAGCATTGGACATTATTTATCAGACAACCATATGGTCTACCATGCTAGCCAAAAAAAAAGATAAATTATGTCACATTAATTATCATAAAGATCATTTTAAGATCTATCACAAGCTGTCAGTGACAGACCAGTATCCATAAACATACAGTTAATAAGATTAATATTCAAATTTATGAACCAACTACTAATACCAAAGATGAAGAAATTGAAGGTTTTACTAACTTCTGCAGTCTGAAATTGACCAAATATGCAATCAAGATATATTGATAATTACTGGTGATTGAAATGTGGAAGTTGGAAATAAAGAAGTATACGTAGCTGGAAATTAAGGCCTCGGTGATAGAAAGGATGATGGAGATCACATGATAGTATTTAGCATGATCAACTGCTTATCATTACAAATAGATTTTTACAACAACATAAAAAATTACTAGACATATGCACCTCACCAGATGGAAAACACATAAAAGAAATAAATTACATCTATGGAAAAAGATGATGAAGAAACACAGTGTCTTTTGCCAGAACAAGGCCAAGGTGTGAGTGCAAAAGAGATCATCAATTGCTTATATTTCAATTTCCAAACTTATTTTCATAGACTTGATTCCAACTTACAGCAACCCCCATTATGTCCCCACAGCTATAAATTTTTAGGCAAATCTTTCACTTTTCAGTAGCTGATGGGTTCGAACTACTGACCTTTTTGTTAGCAGCCAAATGTCTTAACAACTACACCACCATAGATCCTCTATCAATGGCTCATATGCAAGTTCAAGTTGAAGCTGAAGAAAATTAAACCAAGTCCACAAGAGCCAAAATACAACTTTGATTATATCCTATCTGAATTTAGAGATCATCTAAAGAATAGATTTGATGTATCGAACACTATTGCCAAAAGACCATACTACTTATGAGATGACATCAAGGATTACGTATATGCAGAAAGCAAAAGGTCATTAAAAAGACAGGAAGGAAAGAAAAGACCAAAATGGATCTCAGAATAGACTCTGAAAACTGTTCTTGGCCATGGTGTAGCTAAAGTGAACAGAATAAATGAAGAAGTAAAAGAGCTGAGCAGATTTCAAAGGTCACCATGAGAAAATAAATTATTATAATGAAATAGTCAAAGACATGGATTAGAAAACCAAAAGGGAGAACATGCTCAGAATTTCTCTACCTACAAAAAAAAAAAAAAAAATCCAAGCTCCTAGTTGCAATACTGAAGGTTTCTATGGGTGAAATGTTGAATGATGTTGGAAACATGAAAAAAAGATGGAAGGAATACACAGAGTCACTGTACCAACAGAACAATAACAAACAAACAAAAAAAAAAATTGGCCTATGTTCAACCATTTTGGGAGGTAGCATATGATCAAGAACTGGTGGTATTGAAGGAAACAATTCAAGTTGTACCAAAGACATTGGAAAAAAAAAGCCTCCAGAAATTGGCAAAATACCAATTGATATTTTTCAACAATCAGGTGAAATTCTATAAGCCTTCATTCATCAATGCCTAGAAATTTGTAAGATAGTTCCTTGCCCAACTGACTGGAAGGGTTCCATGGCTGTGCCCATTGCAAAGAAAGGTTATCTGACAGAATGCGACAATTTTTGAACAATAACATTAATATCATACATAAGTACAATTTTGCTGAAGATAATTCAAAACTACTTCAGCAGTACATCAGCATAGAACTGTCAGAAATTCAAGCTGGTTAGAAGAGGACATGGAGCAAGGGATAAGACTGGTGATGTCAAATAGATCTTGAATGAAAGAAAGATGTTGTTAGGTGCCATTGAGTTAGCTCTGACTCACAATAACCCTGTATACAACAGAATGAAACAGTGCTCAATTTTTTACCAGTCACAATTCTTGCTACGCTTGAGCCCATCATTGCACCCTCAGTGTCAATCTATCTCATTGAGGTCTTCACTTTTTCATCGACCTTCTACTTTACCAAGCATCTGTGGTAATTTAGGGTACAGGTCAACTTGGCTGGGCCTGGTTTTGAGTGTTTGGGCAGTTCAGGGTAGTTATTCCCCATGGTGAAACTGGCAATCACCTCCATGGTGTAATCTATGGGAACAGCTGAGTGGCTCCTTTAGTGATGTGGTCTGCTTCCAATATAGAAGAAGCAATTTTGATGAGGATCCCTAGCTTATGGCATTCTTTTACCCTGAATGTAGCCGAGTCATTTTTCAGCAGGCTGCCATGCTGTCTGCCAATCCTGGGACTCTTAATGCACTTGAATCAATGGCTTGCTATGTGATTTGGTGATATCAGGACTGTGTCTTGTTACTTGTCAATGGTGGGTTTGTCAGCCTCAGCAGCTAGCAGCTGCCTGAGTGAAGGGAAGTCTCCACCTTCCATGGGCTGGGAGCAAGAGGCAGAGCTGAAGGAAAAGATCAAGGGGCTTTCACCCAGGCCCTAGAGCCTGGCATTTTGAAATCAGACATCTAGCCTCAAACTGTAAGGGAATAAACTATTTGTTCAAGCCAAGCCATTTCTTATATTTCCTATTAGAAATTAGAGCATCATGAAATAACCAAAGTAATGTCCTCCTCTAGGGAACAGTCCCTGCTGACAACATGACCAAATTAGATGAGACAAAATCTGACCATTCTGGCTTCCAAAGAGCATTCTGGCATAAATTATTATTTATGCTTATTATTTATATCAGTATGTGCAATCCATACTGAAGACTATATTCTTTGATCTTCATCAGTAAGTGCTTCAAGTCACTGTCACTTTCAGCAAGCAAGGTTATGTCATCTGCATATCACAGGTTGTAAATTAGGCTTCCTCCAATCTTGATGTCAAATTCTTCTTCAAATAGCCCTGCTTCTTGGATTATTCATTTAGCATAAAGATTGGTAAGTGTGGTGAGAGAATCCAACCCTGACGGACACTGTTCCTGATTTTAAACCATGCTGTATCCCCTTGTTCTGTTTGAACAACAGGCTCTTGGTCTATGTACAGGTTCTTCATGAGCCTAATTAAGTGTTCTGGAATTCCCATTCTTTGCAACATTATTCATAATTTGTTATGATTCACATTGCTGAATGCCTTTGCATAGTCAATAAAACACAGGTAAACATCTTTCTGGTATTCTTTGCTTTTAGGAAAGATCTATATGACATCAGCAATGATATCCCTCATTCCACTTCCTCTTCTGGCTCCAACATGAATTTCTGGAAGTTACCTGTCAGTATACTGCTGCAACCATTTTTTGATTTTCTTTAGCAAAATTTTACTTACTTGTTATATTAATGATATTATTCAATAATTTCAATATTCTATTGGATCACCTTTCTTTAGAATGAGCACAAATATTGATCTATTTCAGTCAGTTGGCAGATAGCTGTCCTCCAAATTCTTGGCATAAACAAATAAGTGCCTCCAGTGCTGCACCCACTTGTTGAAACCTCTTAATGAGTGTTCTGTCAATTCCTGGAACCTTGTATTTTTTGCAGCTGATTCTTGAGCACTGGTTCTTGATCATATGCTATCTCCTGAAATATTCAAACATCAACCAATTATTTTTGCTACAGTGATTCTGAGTATGCTTTCCATCTTCTTTTGATGCTTCCTAAATCATTCAATATTTTGCCCACAGAATCCTTCAATATTGCAACTTGAGGCTTGAGTTTTTCTTCAGTTCACTCTACTTGAGAAATGCCAAGCATTATCTTCTCTTACTTTCCCTCTAACTCCAGCTTTGCACATCTCATTATACTTTACTTTGTCTTCTTGACCTGTGCTTGGAAATCTGTTCAGCTCTTATATTTCATCATTTTTTTTTTCATTTGCTTTAGCTACTTTCTGTTCAAGAGCTAATTTCATAGTCTCTTCTGACATCCATTTTTGTCTTTTTTATTTCTTTCTGTCTTTTTAATGACTGCTTTCTTTGTGATTGAGGTTCTTGATGTCATCCCACAACTCATGTGGTCTGGTTTACTGATGATCAATATGTCAAATCTATTCTTCAGATGATCTCTAAATTCAGGTGGGATAAATCGACATTGTATTTTGGCTCTCATGGGCTTGTTTTACTTGTCATCAACTTCAACTTGAACTTACATGTGAGCAATTGAGGGTCTGTTCTACAGTCAGTGTCTGGCCTTGTTTTGACAGATGATATTGAGTTTCTGCATCTCCTCTTTCCAGAGATGTAGTTGAGCTGATTTCTGTGTATTCCATCTGGTGATGTCCACATGTATAGCCACCATATATGTTGTTGAAAAAGGCATTTGCAATGAATATGTCATTGGTCTTTCAAAATTCTATCATGCAATTTTCCATGTCATTTCTATCACCAAAGCTATATTTCCCCACTACCAGTGATTCTTTTCTGTTTCCAACATTCCCATTCCAATCACCAGTGATTATCAAGACATCTTGGCTGCATATTTGGTCTATTTCAGACTTCAGAAGTTGGTAAACATCTTCAATTACTTCATCTTTGGTTTTAGTCGTTGGTGCATAAATTTGAATAATAGACCTACTAACTGGTCTTCCTTGCAGGCATATGGATATTATCCTATCACTGCCAGAATTCTACTGCAAGATAGATCTTGAAATATTTGTTTGATGATAAATGTGATGCCATCCTCCTCAATTTGTCATTCCTGATATAGTAGACCATGTTATTCTCTGATTAAAAATGACAAATACCAATCAATTTCAGCTCACTAATGCCTAGGATATTGATCTTTATGCATTCCATTTCATTTGTGATAGCTTCCATTTTTCCTAGGTTCATCCTCTGTACATCCCACATTCTGATTATTAATAATTTTTACAACTTTTTCTTTCCATTTTCAATTGTGTCCCAAATGAAATGGAAATCTCAAACACTTTTCTCCATCCACATCATTAAGGTCAACTCTACTTTGAGGAGGCAACTAACTCTTCCCCAGTTTTATTTTGAGTGCCTTCCAATCTGAGGGACTCATCTTCTGGCACTATGTCAGAAAATGTTTCATGGCTAGTCATAATGTTTTCCAGTATTATATCAGACAATATTTCACTGCTATTCATAAAGTTTTCAGTGGCCAAATTTTTTCCAAAGTGAATTGTCCAATCATTCTTCAGAGTCTGTCTTAGTCTGGAAGCTCCACTGAAACCTGCCTAGCATGAGGGACTCTGCTGATATTTGAAATACCAGTGGCAAATCCCTCCAGCCTTGCAACAGGCAAGCCACCACAATTCGATAAACTGACAGACAAGTGGTAGGAAATATGTTTACAGTATTGTATTGACTATGTAAATTATGGATAATATTCAGAAGAAAGAGAATTCCAGAACACTTACTGTGCTCTTGTGGAACATATACATAAACAGAGAGGAAATCATTTGAACAGAACCTTAAAATCCTGTAAAGTTTAACATTAGGAAATGTGTGATTCAGGCTTGTATCCTTTCACCTTACTTATTCAATCCATATACTGGGTAAATAATCTTAGAAGCTGGACTATATGAAGAAGAAGGAGGCATCAAGATTAGAGGAAGTGTCATTAACAACCTGCTATATGCAAATGACACAACCTTGCTCGGTGAAGATCAACAATTCAAGCCATAAATATGGATTGCACCTCAACATAAAACAAAAATCCTCACAACTGGACTAATAAGCAACAGCATAATAAATAGAGAAAAGATTAAAGTTGTAAACAATTTCCTTTTACTTGTATCCATTATCAACATCAAAGGAAGTAGCAGTCAATAATCCAAATGACTTATTGCATTAGGAAATTCTTATGCAAAAAGAAAAAAAAAAAGCCTCTTTAAAAAGTTGAAAAGCAAAGATGTCACTTAGGGGACTAAGGTCCATCTAACTCAAAACATAGTATTTCCAGTTGTCTCATATGCATGCAAAAGTTGGAAAATGAATAATGAATACTGAAGAAGAATTGATGCAATTTAATTTTGGTATTGGTGAAAAATATTTAATATACTGTGGACTGGCAGAAGAATGAACAAATTTGTCTTGGAAGAAGTAAAGCCAGAACGCTCCTTATAAGGGAAAATGGCGAGACTTTGTCTCAAGTACTTTGGAAATGTTATCTGGATGGACCAGTCCCTGGAGAAGGAAACCAGACTTGGTAATGCAGAGGGTTGTCAAAAGAAAAAGACACTCAATGAGATGAATTGACACAGTGCCTGCAACAATGACCTCAAACCTACCCATGATTTTGAGCACAGGGCAAGACTGATCATTGTTTTGTTCAGTTGTACATTAGAGCTTTCTGCTGCAAATGAGGGCAGAGCCAACCTGAGTAGTTTTGGTGATGTGGTGATTAAAGTATTCAACTGCTAACCAAAGGTTTAGTGGTTCAAAGCCACCAGCCACTCCACAGAAGAAAGATGAGGCAGATAGTCTGTTTCCATAAATATTTACAGCTTTGGAAATCCTATGGGTCAGTACTACTCTGTCCTGTAGGGTCGTTATGAGTCAGAATGGACTAGATGGCAGTGAGTTTGTATAGTCTAAGGCACTTAACTGCTAACCAGAAGTCTGGCTCTTCAAACCCACCAGCCACTCCTCTGAAGGAAACTTGGGCAATCTACTTCCATAGTGATACTGTCTCGGAAACCCAAGTAGGGGTCATTATGAGTCAGGTCTGATTCAATGGCACATAACAACAACAAAAACAACAATAAAAGCATCTCTTTTTTGCTATCTGAGATGCATTTACCTGTTATCTCAGAGGTCTTAAATAAGGTTAAGTACCAGTTGCTAATAACAACAACCTGCTTTATAAAAACTTGTTCTTTTTGTATATTCTTCCTTTTCTGTCACATTCTTCTTCATCTTCTTTCATCCTTTTTAAAATCATTCCCCAAGTGAATCAGCGGATCATATATATATATATATTTTTAAATCTCAAGATCTGCTTTTGAGAGATATGTATTATAAGTATGACTGCTTACCGAAAGACAAACTTGAAAATAAATTATAATAATGAATGCTAAATAAATAATGGGCTTTGAAAAGGGAGAGAACATTTATTTTTTCCTAAATATCTAGTATAAAACAGGAATATTCAAATGTCTTCTTATATTAATTTACCATATTCACTTTTTTATCTAGTGTAAGTGTGGTTAGAGGTCTCTTAATATTTGTTTTATACTTCAGGTAGAGAAGTCTATGTAGAAGATTCAATTAATGATTTCATTATAGATATGGCCTCACCAAAAGAGCATCTCCAACCATAGTACTGGTAATAAGAGATCACAAATGCAATTATCCAGTTCTTAGATACCTGTTACTTCCCATTTGTTGCAGTAAAGAGAAGGAATAATAGCTTGGAGATTCAAAGTACTGCTTCTAATCCTCAAATGCTCATTATCAATGAAATGAACTTAGACTCCAACTCATTGTTTTGTAGTGAAAATAGATTCAAGGAATAAAACACAGATATATATGATCAGAGTAACTATATATTTTATATATTTATACATTTATTTTATCAACTTTCATATATTGATCATTTCTATATGTAATCAGATTTTGATCTTCAGGAGGAAAAAAAAATAGATCCAAAATGCATTTTTTTTCTGTTTCAGTCCCATTTTTCTAACATCAATTGTCACCACACCCATACCCCGTTGTAAGAGTCTTAAAAGTCATGCAAAAATACAATTGTCAACTTTTACATTGACTTTATATTTTAAAGCTCTTAGATTTACAGAAAAATTGTGCAGAATGTATAGAGAGTTGGTATATAGTCCCTAACCTGCACAGTTTTTGCTATTATTAACATCCTGCATTGCTGTTGTACATTTGTTACAATTGATGGACCAACATAAACACATCATTATTGCCTAAAGTCTATAGTTTTCATTAGGGTTCACCCTTTGTGTTGTATAGATCTATGAATTTTGACAAATATGTACTGTGATGTGTCCACCATTACAATATTATGCAGAATAATATCACTATCCTAAAAATCCCTGTAAAATGTAATGTAAATCATCTGTTACTATATACATATGTTCTACAACCTTTTTTTAAACTCAAAGATGTTAAATTTATTCTTACAATCATAGCTTATATTACATTTTTGCATTGACATATTTATGACTATTTTAAAATTCATTTATGCAATCATATGTTTTTTTGACACAAGATTTTTCCAAATATTTATTATACACATTACTGTAATAAAAAAGCTTGTAAACATCTCTTTGGTACATGATAAATAGTTACTAAAGAGTCTATATTTTAGAATGGAATTTATGGTTGGCAAGATATGTGCATTTTTAACTTTAATATGTTGCTATTTAAGTGATTACCAATAATGTATTGTTCTTGAAAACTGCTTTAGTAATTGATATATATTTACAGGAAATTATCAGTTTTTATGCCACAAGTGTGTCAACAATTTGTTTTCTCCAATGAAATGGTATCTCATCTGTTTTATTCTTTTACTATTATTATTGAAATACAATTGATTGCTATTTTCTAAATATATTCTAGCTTTATTGGTTAGATATTAAGGATAAAACACAATTATGTGATTCAAAGTAACCGCATGCTTTATATTTATATAATCATTTATTCAAAGAATATTACCTATTCATTTACTTTATCCATTTTTCTATCAAATTTGATGTTTTCATATATATTATTAGGTACATATGTGTGTGGAAGGAGCTCTGGTGGTGTAGTGGTGAAGGCATTTGGCTGCTCCCCAGGAGGTAGGTGGTTTGAACCCACCACCAGGTGCTCTGTGGAAGAAAGACCAGGTAAACTGCTTCTGTAAAGATTTACAGTCTCGGAAACCCAGTAGGGCTAGCTATGAGCTGGTATCCACTCGATGGCAGTGAGTTGAATTTAAGTATGTGGAGATATGGTTGCATAGTGGTTAAAACATTTGACTGCTTACCAAAGGTTGGCAGTTTGAACCCACCAGCTACTCTGTGGGAGAAAGATGAGGCAACCTGCCTCTGTAAAGATTTCCAGCCTTAGAAACACTATGGAGCGGTTCTACTAGGTCCTATAGTGTCGGTGTGAGTCAAAATCAACTTGATGACAATATGTATGTGTGTGTGTGTGTGTATGTGTATGTGTGTGTTTTGGTATACATGTATGTATAAGGAGCACTGGTGGCACAGTGCCTAAGGCATCTGACTGCTAGTCAGAAAGTTGACAGTTCAAACCCACCAGCCACTCCGAGGAAGGAAAACCAGGTAATCTACTTCCATAAAGATTTACCACCTTTGAAACCCAATGGGGGTCACTATGAGTTGGAATCAACTTATTGGCAATGTTTGTTTGTTTGTTTTCATATACTATGTGTATGTCTTTATAGTCTATCTATCTCTTTTTATGTATAAATATATATATAATTTTTAGCATTAACTCTTTGCTGTTCAATTTTTTTTCCAATTATCTTCTTGTGGCTAGTATTGAATATTTTTAGGTTGCTAAAATTTTCTTTTCTTTATTTTGTAAAATTATTTAAAAATTAAATAAAAGTTATTTGCTGTTTTTTAAAGAAATCATTTGAAATGTTCTATATATTCTTCTGGGAGCTCTTGTGGCATAGTGCCTAATTCATTTCACTGCTAACCAGAGGGCTGGCAGTTCAAATCCACCAGTCACTCCTTAAAAGGATGATTGGACAATCTACTTCCATAGTGATACCGTGTCAGAAACACAAGGAGCAGTCACTATAAGTCAGATCCAACTCCACGACAGTGTTTTATTTTTGGTATATATTCTTCTGAAGAGTAAAGAAATGATTCACATTTCTATCCTTACCTACAAGAAAATGATTATTTTGTGGATCTTATGAGGCGGGAACATTTTTTATAGTTCCAACTGGATGACAATACTTGTGGCACCATTTATTTCATTATTATTCATTATTTTATTCAATCATCCACTTGCACCATGGACCTATCAATGCATTGTACCATGGTTGCTTTTATATTGCTATGATGCTGTATGTTATGCCATCAGTATTTCAATTACAAGCAAGGTCACCCATGTTGGAAAGTTTTCAGTGGAGCTTCCAGACTAAAACAGAGTAGGAAAAAACTACTGGCAATATCCTTTTGAATAATAATCAGTGAAAGTCATGTGCATCACAGCTGAAAAGTATCTAATATAGTGCTGGATACTGGACTTAAAAGATGTTCCACACTTAGTTTGGAACCTGGTACACTCTGGCTGGATTTCCCACTGATTCTTACAGTTTTAATGATGCTGGCAGGGATATGATGCGATTGAAGGATGTCTTCCCCTTCCCAATAATAGTATATTCTAGGTAGACATTAACCTTCACCTGATAATTGGTCATGTAGTCCTTTTAATTAAAAAAAAAACCAAACAAACAAACAAAAAAAAACTTTGTTTAAAAAGGGTTTTATAATCTTTTTTGGCTTCAAAGTTTTATTTTCTTTCTTAAGAGGGCAGTTTCCACCTTCAATCTTCCAAATATGTTTCCCTATATTTTCTTTAAATCTAGTTAAGGCATATGTCATTAAATCTAAGAAATGCCAGTGACTATAAGACACCAGTAGTTTATGTTTCAAGAAAAAAGAAAAAAAAAAATCTTGAGACATAACTAACACAATGTTTCACGGTACTTCTACCTTGATTTGTAGTTACTTAAAGATCTCTTGCAAACTTTTATTCAAACTACATTTGTTTTTTATCAGGTTATCAGTCTCTCACCTTGAACAAATAGTCAGTCCTTAGTCCTGATGTTGTTCCCAGTCAGTCATGTAAAGATTTCATTCATTAACTGCAGGAGTATTCGTATATGCCCAGTGATGGGAAACGTCCATTGTGATGCAGGTTTTTACCTACATACTTTCAGGTATGTCCTTATTTCACCCTTGCAGCAATCTAACTGTTACTAGTGCATTTTACAGTTGAGGAAACTGGTGTTCAGAAAGGTTAACTTGCTTGTCATCACCTAACAGTTAAAGTCATGGTGGTCCCTGACTTCAGACCCAGGGCCCGGGTCACCTCAAAAGTTTCCTATTCTGGATACAGTCAGTCACTGTTGTTGTTGTTACGTGTGTAGAGATGGAAAAACAAGTCATTGGAAGAAGAAGTATATCCTGAAATATACAGTCACTCTAGAATGAAACATCTATAATTTTTACAGTGTGATATGTGATTCTGATTTCACACCTTGTCACAGACACTATGGGCCATGCTGCCAAACAAAAGCTCCCTTTGTCCTTCTTTTATTGCTAAAAATAAATAAATGAAAATAAAGTGAGCTGAAAGTATACTGAA
>NW_006922115.1:1107089-1127301 GCF_000298275.1 Orycteropus afer afer | reverse complement strand
TCAGGATAAATCATAAAAATAACATGAGAATTATAAATCAAAACTTATAACTATCAGTCTCATTTTCTCATGTTTTGAAGTACACATTTTAGCAAATTGTCATGAAAAACACTATGGTTGTTTAAAGGAAAATGTTTTATTTGTACTTCATTTTGTCAAACCATGTTTTCATTTTACATTTCAAATTTTGTTTAAGTAAAATTTGTTTGATTTTAAATAACATAATATAGTCAACTACAAGATTACATGTACACATATTGGGAAACAATTGCTTTTTTAAAATTTATTTTTCACACAGAAAACCAGTATCAAAACTTTCTCTTTGACATTGTCTTAGAGAAACTAGACATGTCCTAGCTTCTACATTGTCTGGGCAATGGTTCTTTGTTTATTATTTCCTTTATTACTCTAAATGTGTAACAATTTATGAGTCATTTAGTTTATTTTATGATAACATTTTATCTTATCCTGTATTAAACCTGTAAGATATGTATATTTTGGACAAGAAAGTACAGACTATACAATCAGTTCCTTGATTCAGCTTTAAAATATCCTATTCTTCCTATAAAACTTCTGCCATTGAGTCATTTCTGACTCTTAGTAACCCCAACAAATTTCTAAGGCTGTAAATCTTTATGGAAGTAGATTGCCTCATCTTCCTCCTGTGGAACAGCTAGTGGATTTGAACTGATAACTTTCTGGTTAACAGCCAAATATCTTATCCTCTATTCCACAAGAGCTTCTTTAAAAAACAAACAGCAAATCCACTGCTGTCAAGTAAATTCCAACCCATAGCGACCCCTCCTTGTGTTTCTGAGGCAGTATCTCTACTGGAGTAGATTGTCCAATCTTCCTTCTGAGGAGTGTTTGTTGGGTTTGAACCACCAGACTTCTGGGTAGCAGTCAAATGCCTTAGCTACTATGCCACCAGAGCTCCCAGACCTTCTTTAGGATAGTTATAATCTTTCTTCACAGTCAGCAGTACAAACACTCTTACATACATGTCAAGAACACCATGGCTTGTGCTCAGTTCTCAAAGGTCTCTTGGTTAAATCCCTCTTGTTTCCAAAGGTTTAAGTGTCCACGATGCCAGTTCACAGTGAACAGTGAGATATGTGTCCAGAGAAGTAGCATAGCTAAGTGAATGAACTGATAACAGTAACTGATAAGAAATATCAGCTTTGAATAAATGAGTTAACTTGCCAGAATCATCTATTCACTCTTCAAGAGGAAAGCTTAAAAAAAAAAAAAAAAAAAACTTTAGATTTCTTACAAAGAGAGAACTGAAGTTCTTATGTTGGAATTCATAAGTAAGTTCCAACAGGAATAAGGATTTCAGAAAACTTCATAAAGCCTCAGTAGTACCTAAGACTAGAAGAGTTGTTTGACTAAGGATAAATATTTCCCCCTTCATGGAACAATTTTCATTATCCAGTTCTTCTACATTCAGTATAAAAGAAAAATCACTTCCTAAAATATTTAATGTCTGAAATATTAGAGTGAAAGTGAATTAATCTCACATTTATGGTCTAGTTGTCAAAGCTTAATTCCTTCTTGGTTTTATTGAACTGACTGACTTGTGACTATTGGGTTGACTGACTTGTGACTATTGGGTTATTGAACTTTGATGCTTTTCCATCAATAAAGATTGACTGCAAAAATTGTAGTAAAAATTAGAGAACACTACTCACTAGTAATGGGAAAACCTCAATATTTTCTTATAAAATATTGATCCATGATGAGTCATAGAAATTCTCACCTTTTTTTAAATTGTTACTGAAATTACACACAGATTAAATCTACATGTATAAATTCTGATCTTAAATCTGAGAGTACTGTTACAGGTAAGCAATGACGGCCCTATTTCACTGAAGTATTGGGAGGAAGAAACATTTTCTGAAATCTCACAATGCTGTAATTAACATTGGAGGTAGAATTCTACATCAGAAGCTATTAAGTCCTTCCCAGAACTTTCCTTCTAAATGTTTGTATTGTCTAAAATATGTGGCAGGAAAACCAAACCTTTGATAAATAGATTCTGTGTGTTCAAATAGCATAGTGACACCCACTATCTCATATTCTCTTCTTTAAAATTTACAGTGCCTGTTTATATAGAAGAGTTCTGTAAAGTTTTTTAACAGAGAATTTATTTAGACTTTTTAAAATGTATGTTTTAGTGTTTTCTAAACTTAATCAGAAAGAGTAAGAAAGAAAAAAAAGAAAAGTGATTTTGGCAGAGCAAGGAAAGTGAGAAGTGTATCAAGAAGAATTCTAAGTACTCACAAATAATTAGATACGATTTCAAATATTTAGCCTCTTCATATAACCCAAACTTAGATGTCATGAGCCCTACCTTTATTGGTGGAAACTAGGCACCAAAGTACCTATCTCTTAAACACAGTCTTAACAAATATCTTGCAGATTCTTTTTGCTTTGCATCCTTCTCATGCACTGTCAACAGCTCCCAGTGCCAATGCTAACCACGCTGAAGGCAATGAAAATTGTTAAGGTAATCATCCTTACACTGCTTCCATAGACACTAACATGGCTATTCCAACTTTGGTGGGAAAAAAGAGTTTCCTCTATTCAGTCTTCCTTAAGCACAGATACAGAATATTCTTAACAGTGCTCACCAAAACTGAGGCAACTCTATTGATTTTAAGGACATTTTACTAACATAACAACAACAACAACATTCAGCATAAAGATTTGGCCCTGTTTACTATGCCCCACCTGGATAAACTCCTTCCCTAGGGAAGTTCTATCTTCACTACTAGAAAGCAATGGAAAACCCAAGTTCTGGTGAGCTCATTGCCAGATCTGGAGAGAAGAAATAGCTCTTTCCTTGTTCTAAGATTTATCTCTTCAACAGTTATTTCCTGCTCCAGGATTCCTCTTCCCTGGAGAGATGAAATTAAATGCATACATTCATTTAATGTAAAACACTTCAATAATCCAAAAATATTCCTAATTATTTATCTAATATCTGGGATCAAAATGTCTTAGAGTTTTATTCCCTCTCCCCTCCATCCCCATTATCACTGGCTACACTGATAATAAGAAATAAGCGATAATAAGAAAATAAGAATTTTCTTATTCTCTCCCAGGGAACTATCTCCTTATTTCCCCTCTTACTCAATTTATACTTATCCACCAGAGTCTCATTTAACTGCCAGATCCTTTATTCTCTTATGAAGTCTCCACTATTATCCTTCAAATAGAAGTAATCTGGATTGCACTCCAAAAATGTTATAATACGTACCTATATTTCTAAAATGGGTTTCTTATTACTACTTTCTATCTTATGTGATAAAATTATTAATGCAAGTCTCAAGGCTTGTGCCATGTCTTCAAACTATTGAGAAAAGCACAACATTGTAATTAGAAAACCAGAAATAAACTTTTGGCTCTCAAATGGTGTGGTTCTAAAATTTTGAAATATCTTTCAAATGTTTTCTATTCAAAGACACTTAAAATACATGAAACAGAAAAAGTTCATGTGAACAAGTGCCACAACTGTCTTGTGGCATTTAACTATACAATTTTAGGGAAAAAAAATACATATATATCCTAAAATGAGCCAAACAAATTACCACTGTCTAATCTGTGGACTAGTAAAAGGAAAACTTTTAAAATAACTGCCTTGACATATGGATTGTCCTATCATGTTTTTCACTTTGTGTAAATAAGAACTTTGGAAAAGTAGTTTGTTTATACTTATATTTAGCTTTCTGAGTGTGAACTTGAGAATTAATATATGTCCTAAAGTGTGTCTTAAGAAATAAAATACATCAATATGTGTGCATGAGTGTGTATAAATAAAATTGTATACATATACACACACAAAGTACAAAATACTGAGAGATCTTGGCATATAATACATGCTTTCTATTTATCCACATAAAATCTAAGACTCATTCTTACCTGTTAGCAAATGTTTTAAATGAAAAGCTTATTTTTAATTCCCTGGACTTTGACACCAGTCAAATAACACTATCTCAGTTATCATCTTTATGACTAAAGACAGGCATTTTCAATATGGATATTGATACTCAGAGGTGGTACTACAGGTCTTGGCTGTCTAACTCTATGAGGCACAGACAATATGAAGAGAAAATCATTAAGACTGGCTTCATTAACCTCACATTTACATTAGCTTAACTCACCAGGCCAGGCTGTACAAAGTGCAGTCTCTCAGGGATTTCATGTTTACTCCAAGGAGACTCAGAGTATGCATACATCAAGTGAAACACACACAGAGAAGTTTTGGGAAAATGAAAGTGTTCTATATCTTGATCATGGTAATAGTGTATAAATTTGCCCAGACTCATATAAATCCATTCTTAAGATGAGTGCATTACATGTAAACTATTGCTCCACAAAGTTAATTTTTAAAATAAAGCACACACACATAGAAACTCACACAAACACTAATTTCATAGGTGCCATAAAACATCATAGTATCTATAGGCTCAGTAAATAAAGCAATTCTTGATTTTTTTCTTTTTTCCTAAAGAGCTATTCTTAATTAGCTACCTAATTTATTTATCTGCTTGAAAATTTATATTTCAAGACATTTCATTTCAGTACCTGAATATTTTGAGGAGGCCTATGGTGGACCTAAAGGCTAATAGCAGGCCAGCTTGTCAAAAGTCATTTGGTAACTAAACACTAATAATATTTAAAAATATTTAACATATTTAATAATATTTTTAATAATATTTATTTTTAAATCCTATGATGAATGATACATCCAAAGTTTTAAGAAGTTTTTCTTTAAAAAAATGAATATTAGCTTAATTATATAGCAGCAAGAGTGCACAGCAGATGAATATCTAAATTTTCAATTCAAATTATCACTAGACAAAACACTGAATTGATGAACTTTTCCCAAACCTCCTTTTTCTCCAACAGGTTCATTGGTCAGGAACATTATCTCCTATTCTCCGGTTCAAACCAAAATTTGATTCTTTTTTTTTTTTTTTTCCAAGTTTTCTTTCTTTTCTATACCACTAAAAAAGAAATAAATAAAAAAGGAAGCAAATGAAAGATACAGCATCACATAGTAAAAAAATCTCAATTCCTTCTTTTGAACTCAAACTTCTCTTTGGCAGCCCATCTCAACATGCACATATAGGAAAAATTCTTCAAGCAAATGTGCACATATACAGGCAAGCACACATCCTTTTTAAGCCAACATATATTCTTCTCATCCACAGTTTAAAAAAAACAAACTCACTGCTGTTGAGTAGAATCCGACTCACAGTGACCCGTCCTTGGTTTTCTGAGGCAGCATCAGTAAGAAAATAATTGCCCAAACTTCCTTACAAGGAGTGGCTTGTGTGCTTGAACCACCAGCCTTATGGTTAGCATTCAAGTACCTTAAGCACTATGCCACCTGAGCTCCTCATCTAAAGTTAAGAGCATTAATGATAAAACTGGTGGTCAAAATCAATACAAACTCTATTATCAGACAATATAATCTGTATTTTACTTGTATTTACTCTCCCCCCCCAGCAAATTTTCCCTCCAAGTTAACTATTAATATCTATATCATATACATGAAGAATTTGAGTGTTGCAGAGCTTAGAAAAAAATGGGAGCAATCAAATACAACCAAATTAAAGACTTGATGGCTCCAAAGCCCACTCTTACCTCAAGTAACATATCAGTATGAATCTGGAAGCAACAATTTAATTGATGCTTACACCGGAGAAAAGAGAGTGGTGGAGTAAGTGAAAAATCATGAGTTGCTTTACAGTACAAGTTCATTTAAACTATAGTGTTTGAACAAAGTGCAAATGCTTTTGACTGAACAAGAAAACTGAAAAAAAAAATGTGGATGCCAATGATACAGAAATATTAGTTTAAATACAGTTACCAAATTTTTAAAATATTTATATCCACAACTGCCATGTAATAATTATAGCTAGATTAGGGAAAAGGGCACTTTGTCCCAATATGCACCTCCTTACAACCTGAAACTATCTTAAAACATCTTTAGTAGAATTACTCTGATAGTACAGAAGATAACTCTGACATCTTTAAGATATTTTTGTTAATCACTTATCTCCATGTGATCTGAGGACCAAGGGAGATATGTATTAAATTAAACCCAAATAAATAAGAAAAAAAAATCCCTGTATATTCAGAGTTGGAATGATAATATTTGTACATACATGTTTTAATGTTATCTAAATTTCATCAAAGTAATAGGTCTAAGTCTTGTTGTTTTTATGTGCCATTGAGTTGGACATGAATCATAGAGATACACGTTTCTAGAAACTCATGAACTTATGAGCTTCTGCCAGGTTTTTTTTTTTTTTTTTTTTATCCCCCTCATACTATATCTTGGATTACTACTTTGTGTTCATTTAGTGGATTAAGTAGCAATTATTTGGAAGATGTAATAATTTTGTATAATGTCCATACAATTAAAACAAGTCCAATAGAGCCAAAATATGATCTTGAATACATCCCTCCTGAATTTAGAGATCATCTAAAGAATAGTTTTCATGCCTTGAACACCAACGACCCAAAACCAGAAGAATTGTGGGAGGATATCAAGAACATTATCCATGAAGAAAGCAAGACGTCACTAAAAAGACGAAAAATGAAGAGAAGACAAATATGGATGACAGAAGAGACTCTGAAACTTGCCCTTGAGTAAAGAGTAGCTAAAGCCAATGGAAGAAATGACAAGATAAAAGAGCTGAACAGAACATTTCAAAGAGCAGCTCGAGCAGACAAAACCAATTACTATAATGAAATGTGCAAAGACTTGGAGTTGGAAAACCAAAAGGGAAGAACATGCTCGGCATTTCTCAAGCTGAAAGAATTGAAGAAAAAATTTAAACCTTGAGCTGAAATATTGAGAGATTCTATGGGCAAAATATTGAATGATGCAGGAAACATCAAGAGAAGATGGCAGGAATACACAGAATCACTATACCAAAAAAAACTGGTTGATCTTCATTCATTTCAGGAAGTGACATATGATCTAGAACCAATGGTACTGAAGGAGCAAGTTGAAGCTGCAATGAAAAAATTGCCAAAGAAGAAGGCTCTGGAAATTGATGGAATACCCATTGAGATATTTCAACAAATGGATGCCCCATTGGAGGCACTCACTCAGTTATGCCAAGAGATTTAGAAGAGAGCCACCTGGCCAACTGAATGGAAGAGATCCATATTTGTACCCATTCCAAAGAAAGGTGATCCCACAGATTGTGGAAATTATACAAAAATACCATTAACATTGCACGCAAGTAAGATCTTACTGAAGATAATTCAGAAACGTTTGCAGCAGTATATTGACAGTGAACTTCCAGAGGTGCAAGCTGGATTCAGAAGAGAACGTGGAACAAGGGATGTCATAGCTATTATCAGATGGATCTTGGCTCAAGGCAAATAATACCAGAAAGATGTTTACTTGTGTTTTATTGACTATGCAAAGGCATTTGATTGTGTGGATCATGACAAATTATGGATAACATTGAGAAGAATGGGAATTCCTGAGCACTTGATTGTACTCATGAGGAATCTGTACCTTGACCAGGAGGCTGTCGTTCGAACAGAACAAGGGGACACATGGTTTAAAATCAAGAAGGGAGTGCGTTAGGGTTGTATCCTTTCCCCACACTTATTCAATCTACATGCTAAGCAAATAATCTTAGAAGCTGGACTATACGAAGAAAAACGTGGCATCAGGATTTTAGGAAGAATCATTAACAACCTGCGATATGCAGATGATACAACTTTGCTTGCTGAAAGTGAGGATGACTTGGGGCACTTACTGATGAAGGTTGAAGAATACAGTCTGCAGTATGGATTATGTCTCAATATAAAGAAAACAAAAATCTTCACAACTGGACCAATGAGCAGCATCACAATAAATGGAGAGAAGATTGAGGTTGTCAAATAATTCACATTGCTTGGTTCTACAATTGATGTCAATGGAAGCAGCAGTCAGAACATTAGATGATGTGTAGCATTGGGAAGGTCAACTGCGAAGGAACTGTTTCAAGTGCTGAAGAGCAAAGATGTCTCCTTGAGAACTAAGTTATGCCTGACACAAGCCATTATATTTCCAATTGCCTCATATGCATGTGAGAGCTGGACAATGAGTCAGGAAGACTGAAGAAGAGTTAATGCTTTTGAGTTGTGGTGCTGGCGAAGACTGCTGAAAGTACCATGGAATGCTTAAAGAACTAACAGATCTGTCCTGGAGGAAGTGCACCCAAAATGTTCCTTGGAAGTGAGAATGGCCAGACATCATCTTACCTATTTTGGTCATGTTGTCAGAAGGAACTGGAAAAGGATGTCATGCTTGGTAGGGGGAGGCCTTCAATGAGATGGATTGATACAGTGGCTGTGATGATGGGCTCCAGTATAGCAGGGATCATGGAGCTGGTGATTAATAGGGCAGTGTTTCGTTCTGCTGTGCATGTGGTCCCTATGAGTCAGAAACGACTCAATGGCACCTAACAACAACAACACAAGAGCATGGAGTAAAGAATTTGTAATATTCCAAATTCAGTTCTAGATACTTTATATTTGCTAGCACATTTAATCCCTACATACACTTAATTCTTAATTAAGAATTATAATTCTTAATAATGTTATTACTTCACAAAATATATAGAAAGTTAACATGTCAGTTTAAGTGATTGTATTTCATTAGGACAAGGCTCATTGAAATAGTTCTAAGCTCTAAGATGAAATAAAAGGAATTTATTTTTCTTTTTCTTTTAGTTCATTCTCCTTAAGGCATAATTTTTTAAAACAAAATCCTTCCATTTTATGAGTACCTCTTGGTTGTTGTTATTTTTGTTGTTATGTTCTGTTTAGTTGCTGCTGACTCATTACAACCTTGTGTACAACAGAACGAAACACTGCCTGGTCCTGTGCCAGCTTCATGATCCCTACTATACCAGAGCCAATCATTGGAGCCACCGTGTCAATCCATCTTGTTGAGGGCCTTCCCCTCTTTCATTGGCCCTCCACTTCACCAAGCATGGCATCCTTCTCCAGAGAATGGTCCCTTCTGACAACATGGCCACAGTTATTGTTGTTACATGCTGTTGAGTTGGACCTAACCCATAGCCACCCGTCCTTGGGTTTCTGAGGCAGTATCACTACAGAAGTAGATTGCCTCATCTTGTCTTCCAAGGAGTGGTTGGTGGGTTTGAACTACCAGTCCAGAAGGTTAGTAGTCAAGTGCCATAGGCACTGGCCATCCTCACTTCCCAGGTGCATTCTGACTGCACTTCGTCTAGGACAGATTTATTAGTTCTTTAAGTAGTCCACTGTCCTTTCAGAATTCTTTGCCAACACTACATCTCAAAAGCATCAACTCTTTTATGATCTTCCTTATTCATTTCCCAGCTCTCACATGTATATGAGGCAATGGAACAATACCATGGCTTGGGTTAGAGGATCTCTGGTAGCCAAGTGCCTAAGGCATTAGACTGCTAACCAGAAGGCTGGCCATTCAAACCCACCAGCCTTCCTCAGAAGGAAGGTTGGGCAATCTATTTCTGTAGTGATACTGCCTTGGAAAACCAAGGAAAGTTTGTTGTGAGTCGGATCAGACTCAACAGCAATGAGTAGTCTTCAAGGAGATATCTTTGCTCTTCAGTGCTTGAAAGAGATCTTTTGCAGCAGATTTGTCTAATGCAATACGTCTTTTGATGTCTTGAAAGTTGCTTCCATTGGCATTGATAGTATAACCACATAATATAGAATTATTGACAACTTCAATCTTTTCTCCATCTATCCTGATGCTGCTTATTGGTTCAGTTGTGAGGATTTTTGTTTTCTCCGTGTTAAGGTGTAATGCATACTGTAGACTGTAGTATTTAATCTTCATCAGTAAGTTCTTTATGTCATCTTCCCTTTCAGCAAGCAAAGTTGTGTTGTCTGCATATTGCAGTTTGTTAATAAGCCTTCCTCCAATCTTGATGCCACATTATTCTTCATAAAGTCCAGATTTTGGGATTATTTGCTCAGCATACAGATTGAATAAGTATGGTGAAAGGACAACCCTGACACACTCCCTTCCTGATAGTGTCTTCCTTTTAGTATCTTTTGAAAAATACATACATGTCTGTGAACAATGCAATAATAAATGTATAAAAAGTTATTATGTAACCATCATTTCAAAAATAAAAAGTTTTCCAAGTCTCTTCAAAATTCTTAATTCTATACAAGAAATCACAGTTCTACTTTTTCTCACCTAATATTAGATTTATCATTTCTAGATTGTACACAAGAGGGTTATACAATATGTTCTTTTTTTTTTGCATTTATACATGTGTTTACATGTATTATTGTTTATTTCCTATTATCATTGAGTAGTATTCCATTGAGAGTTTCTTCAAAGTTAAAATACAATGTCCCTATAACCTAGACATTTACTCCAAGTTACTTAAAAACAAATGAAAGTGTAAGTACATTAAAAAAGTACTTTATGAATGCTTATAACAACTTGATTTTTTTATATCCAAAAAGAGAATTAACCTAAATTAACCCAAATGTCCATCCACGATGAGAGTGAGTGTGAATGAATAATTGTGTGTGGGCATACAGTTGAAATATTCAGCAATTAGATAGATTTAAATACAAATAGTACACATCAATATGAATACATAGTTTATCAAATATTCCAGCACATCCCATATGAGAATACATAATTAATAAATGCTTGGCATTGATTAGTGATTTTTGTGTTGGAAGCATAAATAAATTACTTCAACAATTCTTTTATTCACTGTAAAAAAAAAAAAAAAAAAAGCAAAGAAAAAGGTTGACAAAAACACCCACAGATTTTCTGATTGAACATACAAAAGAGGTTGTCAAGCTAAAACTTGATGAATTCACTGGTAATTGACCAATGTAAAGTTCTGACACAAAAGGAATTAAGAATGGTAACTTAGCATATGCTTATTGTACCATCTGTCCTGTTATATTCTAGTATCTTATTATACTTAGTATACAGTTGGGAGCCCTGGTGGTGCAGTGCCTAAGGCATTTGACTGCAACCAGAAGGAATGACCAGTCACTCCTAAGTAGAGATACCACCTCAGAAACCCAAGGGGGAGGCTGCTGTGAGTCGAATCAACTCAATCATAATATACTGGTGGTTCCAGTCTACCCAGAGGCACCTCAGATGAAAGGCCTGATGATCTATTTTCAAAAAATGAGCCTTTGAACACCCTATGGGGACGTTCTACTCTGATACCCATGGGGTAAGTCTGAGTCATAATCAATTATCCAGCAACTAGTTTTGGCTGGTTTATTACAGAATTAGAACATTTCCCTGGTGCTATAAAAGATAACATGGATTTTATTTTTCATGTGTTTTAGAAGAAAATGGAAAGTGGAACAGTCCTTCCTGTAATCTTGAGATTAAGACATACTTACATAAATGGCAACACTGAATTTACTGAGTAAGTAAAATAAACACTGGAGGAAAGGCCATTTTAGGGTAAGGAGGAGAAAATGTTTTAAATCTGCTTTGATTATTTAAGGTGTCATTGCCTTTGTCTCTCTTATTAAAGGGCTTATATATAGTCACAGAAAATTTGACCCTTAAAGTCCCACCTGTACTCAGCTCTTGAGATAACTGATGTCAACACCCCTTCACAAACACCTACAAGAGTTTATTTTTAAGAAAATAGTTTGTCAGTTGTATAGAAGTGATATATTTTTTATAAATATTTTAAACTTTGCAGAACAGTAAAAATATGGATATAAACAATTAAAACATAATCACAAATCTCATAACCCCAAAATAAACATAATTTTCAATAATTATTCATTTATTTATAAAAACAAAATAAAACTTTAGATGCTATGTAGATATAGATGAACAAAATGAACTCATATTAATTTGTATTAAAAAATCTTGTCTGACTTGAATTTAACCAAATAAATAAATTTCAGTGAAATTGAAGAGATAGCTCAACCTTAAGTAAATGTTGCTTCATGACAGAAGATAACATTGCATAAAAAAGATTTTTTCAAAGTTTTAAAATATAAAAACACAAAAAACCTGACTGCTGTTAAGGTAGTTCGAGCGAACTCTCTTTGGGTTTCCGAGGCAGTATCTCTATGGAAGTAGATTGTCCAACCTTCCTTCCGAGGAGTGGCAGGTTGTTTTGAACAGCCAGCCTTGTGGTTAGCAGTCAAATGCCTTAGGCACTATGCCATCAGAGCTCCTCAAAGTGTAAGGAAATGATAAGATAGAATAAAGTACAAAGTTTAAATGTTTTGAGTTATTTTTTTAATGGCATGTTTCATCCTGAGATAGCATGTATAAACAATTTCTCTTTAAGCCAAAAGAGAGAGAGAGAGAGAGAGAGAGAGAATATTTACATTTTCTCTTTTCTTTTCTTCAGCATATTCACTTTTGTAGTCTTTGTACAATTATTGCAATTGGAATCTTATTTCTAAGCACAAATGGGTCCTTTTCTCATATAACATAGTTATCTTATTCTCTTCTTTACTTTGATTTATCCCCTGGTCCATACAATTTCATCATAGTGTGCTTCTGTTTCCTAGAAGTTCAAATAGATTGTTTCCTAAGTTGCTTACAGGATGCAGGATTAATTCTAATTTTACAAAATAACAGATGAAGTGATAAAGATGGAGGAAAGTATGTTTAATATTTGTATACCTAGGGAATCCTCTACAAATTGATGAATGCATCTTGAAAATATTTTTGACTTTTTTGACACCTGAACACAGTACCCAAATGACAATTTCATGACAATTTTGAATATACACATTCTAGAGAAATGAAGCCATAGACACACACACATATAAACGTTAAAACATCACCTCAAACACATTCATAAAAACAGTTCTTTTGAACAAGTACAGTAAGACCTATCATGGAGAGTCTTCTAGAGCAAAAAACTTTGGATAAGAAATTATTTCTGTCTTTTCCAATTAAATAAAGTATAATATATAAGACTCCACTGAATCTGAAAAATCAGTGAGACCATACCCAATTAAAATTTATTTCTGCAACATTGTTAACTTAAGGGTTATTTAAATAATATTTTTAGCATGCATAAATAATGCATTTGTTACTAATTAGCAACTTCTACTTTACCTTCTCAGTTTCTGTTTAAAAAGCATCCTCACAGCTTTAAGTATATTTAAAATAATAGCTTTAGTTAAGGGGAAGAAAAGGTAGTCAATTATTGAGATTTGTTTTAGGAGACACTCACAGCTCTTAAAACAAGTCTTATGTGATAGAATAAAAATATTTATTTTAATGCCAATTATAACAATGGTATGTAAATTATAAAGACTCTCTCCTTCCTTTCTTATTCCCAAGTGGGCAAAACTTTCACTGGAAGAAATTGTGAGATTCTTTCAGGTCTGTATACTCTTTAACTAACCAAAACAGGGTGGTTAGAACTAGGGTAGATAATGTGCACAGAGAAGTGTAGTCAGTCAATCTGTTAGTCTTCAACATCAGTGGCATCACTAGGGGAGGTGAAAGGGGTGTGGATCATATAAGATGACACTTTCAGAAGTATTTAACCAAAATGACTATCTATAAAATCTTTTTGCAATGTTTCAGCAGTAATTTATTATTGTTTAGTGAAAACATCCATGTAATTATTTATAACAGCAAAGCTTACATGTATCAATATACGGACAAGGCTAAAATTCTTTGTGAATTTGCTTTTTGAACCACCCAATGTTCTCTACCACTCATCTGTCAGAGTTCCATATTGTGGGGGCTTGCATGTTGCTGAAAGGCTGGAGTCTATGCCATTGGTATTTCAAATACCAGCAGGGTCACCTATGCGGACAGGCTTCCAGACTAAGACAAACTCAAAAGAAGGAAGGACCATCAATTTGTCAAACAAGTAGCCAGTGAAAACCTTATGAACAACAATGAAACATAGTCTGGTATATTACTGGAAAACATTATGAATAGCTCTCAAACATTGCCAGATATAATGCCCCTCAGGTAGGAAGACACTCAAAATACAATTGGGGAAGAGCTGTCTCCTCAAAGTAGAGTCCACCTTACTGAAGTGGATGGAGTAAAGCTTTCAAGACATCCATTTGATGAAGTGGCACAACTCAACTGCAAATATCCATTAATAATCTGAATAAGGAATGCACGGAGTATGAATCCAGGAAAATTGGAAGTTGTCAAAAATGAAATGGAATGCATAAAGATCAATATATCCTAGGCATTAGTGAACAGAATTGGACTGAATTTGGCCATTTTGAAGTAGACAACCATATGATCTACTATGTTAGGAGGTGACAAATTAAAGAGGAATGGTATGGCAATCATCATCATATAAAGTGTTTCAAGATCTATCCTGAAGTACAATGCTGTCAGTGATAGGATAATATTCATGCAGCTACAAGGAAGACCAGTTAAAACTATTATTGAACTTTACACACTAACCATCAATGCCAAAGAGGAGGAAATTGAAGATATTTACCAACTTCTGCAGTCTGAAATTGACCAAACATGCAATCAAGATGTACTGATTATTAGTGGTGATTGGAATGCAAAAGTTGGAAATGAGGAATCAATAGTCAATGGAAAATATAACTTTGGTGATAGAAATGACACTGGAGATCACATGATAGAATTTTGAAAGACCAATGACTTATTCATTGAAATACTTTTATTCAACATCATAAACAATGGCTATATACATGGATATTGCTAGGTTTAATACACAGGAATTAAATTGACTGCATCTGTGGAAAGAGGTGATGGAGAAGCTCAGTATTTTCAGTCAAAACAAGGCCAGGAGCTGACTGTGGAACAAACTATGAACTGTTCATATGCAAGTTGAAGTTGAAGCTGAAGACAAAATAAATCTATGAGGGTCAAAATATCACTTTGATTATTTTCTACCTGAATTTAGAGACTATCTAAAGAATAGATTTGATGCATTGAATACCAATGACTGGATATCATATGAATTGTGGAATGACATCAAGAACATCATATATGAAGAAAGCAAAGGTTCATTAAAAAGACAGGAAAGTAAGAAAGATCAAAATGGATATCAGAAGAGACTCTGAAAATTGCTCTTGAATGGAGAGTAGCTAAATCAAATGGAAGAAATGACAGGATAAAAGAACTGAACAGAAGATATCAAAGAGCAGCTGGAGAAGACAAAGTCAATTATTTTATGAAATGTTCAAAGACTTGGAGTTGGAAAACCAAAAGTGTAGAATATGCTAAGCATTTCTCAAGGTAAAAGAACAGAAGGAAAATTTCAAGCCTCGAGTTTTAATATTGAAAGATTCTACAGGCAAAACATTGAATGATGCAGGAAACATACAAAAAAAGATGGAAGGAATACACAAAGTCACTGTACCAAAAAGAATTAGTCAAAGTTCATCTGTTTCAGGAAGTGATGTATGATCAAGAACTGATGTTATTGAAGGAAGAAGTTGAAGCTGCATCAAGAAATTGGCAAAAAACAAGGTCCCAGGAATTGACAGATCAAAGTAGGTGAGATGAATTCTATAGGTGAGATGAATTCTGTAGTCGTTTCTGACTCATACTGACTCCATGCACAACAAAACGAAATACTGCCAAATCCCGTGCCAGCTCCATGATCCCTGTTATACTTGAGGCCATCGTCATAGCCACTGTGTCAATCTATTTTGTTGAAGGCCTTCCCCTCTTTAGTCGACCCTCTACCTTATCAAGCATGACATCCTTCTGCAGGGAATGGTCCCTTCGGACAACATGATCAAAGTAGGTGAGATATTTTAGCAAGTGGATGCATCACTAGAGACACCATCTGGATGGCACCTAAAAACAACTACACCACCAGAAGTCCATTAAAACACTAGTGGAACCGTTTCCAGCATAACAGCAACACACAAGTCACCACAGCACAAGAAACTGAGAGACGGGTGGTGTATCTTGATTGTAGAGATGCTTACATTGAGAATCACAGAGGCAGAGGCTAATTAACAAAACTGAAACAAAATTGTTGGAACAAGAATTTAGAGCCCTGTATTATCTAGACAACTCTTTTCCCAAGATTTAAACTTTCAGTGTGCCTAGTCTCAACTCTCAACAAAACATCCTCCAGAACATTGCTTATCATAATTTTTCCTTTTTCTGAATGTGTGCAATGTTTACTTTATTTACTACACATTTAGAGTAATCTAACTGGCAACTGATGAGTTAATAAACTGTGTTGCATCTCTTGGTTGGAGTAAATGCCTGATTTTCTGTTATACTTTTCTCAGTCCACTTACTCAATTATAAGAATATTCCCTGTATAGCCCATATTTCCTCTGAAATTACTAACTCTATTTCAGTAGAATGACTATTTTTATCATGATGTATATCTTAATATTTTCTTTGAAAGATGGTCACTGCCTCATCCTGTGAGTACAGTGCTGGTCTCAAAATGCATTACTCATGTGTGACTTACAGTAGCCCATATTCACCTAATTTGCACAATCCTTCATTAATATCATCATTAAAAAAAAAAAAAAAAAGAAGTACATGTTCATAGCCATTCCCAGATTTCCTTTCCTAGTTCATGTAATATAAATGCTAAATGTTGCACAGTACCATTGTTAGAGATGGTATCACTCCTCTCCATACACCACCCTTACCACACCACACAGAATCCTTGTTGTTGTTGTTATGTGTCGTTGAGTCAGCCCCAACTCATAGCACTTCCCTCGGGTTTCCAAGACGGTATCACTACAGAAGTAAGATTGCCCAACCTTCCTTCCAAGGAGTGGCTGGTGGGTTTGAACCACCAGCCTTCTAGTTAGCAGTCAAATGGCGTAGGCACTATGCTACCAGAGCCCCTCCTTAGTAAGGTTTATTATCAGTTCCAATCATGGAATAATATGTGATAAATATAGTTATAAATGATTTAAATACAAAATTTCTTAGATTATATAACTACAACAAAGCTTTGTAAAGTCTTTCTACATTGAATTACATTGTTGTTGTTGTTGTTAAGTGCCATTGAGTCGTTTCTGACTCATACTGACTCCATGCACAACAAAACGAAATACTGCCAAATCCTGTGCCAGCTCCATGATCCCTGTTATACTTGAGGCCATCGTCATAGCCACTGTGTCAATCTATTTTGTTGAAGGCCTTCCCATCTTTTGTCGACCCTCCTCCACCTTATCAAGCATGACATCCTTCTGCAGGGAATGGTCCCTTCGGACAACATGATCAAAGTAGGTGAGATGAAGTCTGGCCATTCTCGCTCCCAAGGAACATTTCAGGTGCACTTACTCCAGGAAAAATCTGTTAGTTCTTTTAGCAGTCCATGATACATTCAGCATTCTTCACCAGAAACACAACTCAAAAGCATCAACTCTTCTTCAGTCTTCCTTATTCATTGTCCAGCTCTTATGTGCATACGAGGTGATTGGAAATATCATGGCTTGTGTCAGGCACACCTTAGTCCTCAAGGAGACATCCTTATGACTTGAGGCACTTGCTGATGAGGATTGAAGAATACAGTCTGCACTATGTATTACATCTCAATATAAAGAAAACAAAAATCTTCACAACCGGACCAATAAGCATCATCACGATAAATGGAGAGAAGATTGAGGTTGTCAAAGAATTCATGTTGCTTGGTTCTACAATTGATGCCAATGGAAGCAGCAGTCAGGACATTAGACAATGTATAGCACTGGGCAGGTCAACTGTGAAGAGAATTACATTATTAGTTACAACATTATAAGTGAGAAGAAACATTTTTTAAAAAAAAATGTTCTCCTTTTCCTTCAATTACAACCTCTTTCTCAAAAAAGTTGTTGATAAAGTTTCACAAATACTAATTACCATGGTACAGCAGCTAAAACACCCAAAATTCAACAAAATCAGCCATTATGAAAACACCGATAGCAGCAAATAGAACAGTATGTGGTTGTAGTTCAGGCAGAGGAAATCATGTGATTTGACCTAACAATATAATCAGGTAATAATGACCACTCTCATCAAGCACATTGTTGCTGTTTTTAGGTGCTGTCAAGGTGGCTCTGACTCATAAGGACCCTGTGTACAACAGAAGAAAACACTGCCAGGTCCTGCGCCAGCCTCACAATCCTTGCTATACCTCAGCCTGTTGTTGCAGCTCCTGTGTCATTCTATCTCATTGAGGGCTTTCCCCTTTTTCGCTGACCTTCCACTTTACCAAGCATCATATGCTTATTCAGGGAATGGTCCCTTCTGACAACATGACCAAAATAGGTGAGATGAAGTCTCACCATCCTCCCTTCCAAGGAGCATTCCTACTGCACTTATTCTAGGACAGATTTGTTAGTTATTTTGGCAGTCCATGGTATTTCCAGTATTCTTTGGCAACACCACAGCTCAAAAGCATCAACTCTTCTTTGGTCTTCCTTATTTTTTGTCCAACTTCCACATGCATATAATTGAAAACACCCTGGCTTGGGTTAGGTGCACCTCAGTCATCAAAGAGACAGCTTTGCCCTTCAGCACTTGAAAGAGATCTTTTGCAGCTGATTTGCCCAGTACAATACGTTGTCTGATTTCTTGACTACTGCTTCAGTTAGTGTTGATTGTGGATCCATGTAATATGAAATCTCTGACAAGTTCAGTCTTTTCTTCATTTATTGTAATGCTGCTTATTGGTCCATTTGTAAGGATTTTAGTTTTCTTTATGTTGAGATGTAATCCATACTGCAGACTGTAGTCTTTAATCTTTATCAGTAAGTGCTTCAAGTCATCTTCACTTTCAGCAACAAAGGTTGTGTCATCTGCATATCTAAAGTTGTTAATGAGTCTTCCTCCAATCCTAATACCAGCTTCTCCTTCATGTATTGCAGCTTCTTGGATTATATGCTCAGCATACAGATTGAATTAGTATGGCAAAGGATACAACCCTGACACAACTCTTCCCTATTTGAACAATAGCCTCTGAGTCTATGTACAGGTTCCTCATGAGCACAATTAAGTGTTCCAGACTTCCCATTATTCTCAATGTTATTCACAATTTGTTATGATCCACACAATCAAATGCTTTTGCATAGTCAATAAAACACAAGTAAACATCTTTCCAGTATTCTTTGCTTTTAGCTAAAGATCCATTTGACATCACCAATGATATCCCTTATTCCAAGTATTCTTCTGAATCCAGTTGCATTACTGGAAGTTCTCCATCATTTTTTAATTAATTTGAATTTCAGTAAGATTTTACTTTTGTGTGATATTAGTGATTTTGTTCCATAATTTCCACATATTGCAGAATCACCTTTCTTTGGAATGGGTAGAAATTTGGATCTCTTCAAGTAAGTTGACCAGGTAGTTGCCTTCCAAATTTCTTAGCATAGCCCAGTGAATTCCTCTAGTGCTGCATCAGTTTGTTGAAACATCTCAATGGGTATTCTGTCAATTCTTTTAGTGCAGCCTAAGGCTTTTGACTAACAACCAGAAGTTTGGTGGTTCAAATCCACCAGCTACTCTGTGGAAAGAATATGAGGCAATCTACTTCTGTAAAGATTTACTACCTCAGAAAACCAATGTATGTTGCTATGAGTTGGAATCTACTTAATGGCTGTGAGTTGTTTTTTCTTTTCTTTCTTTTTTTTAATATTTCAATACCAGCCATGTCAACCATGCTGGACAGAGTTCAGTGGAGCTTCCAGATTAAAGTAGAGTGGGAAGAAAAGACTTGAGACCTACTTCTGAAAATCAGTCAATTGAAATCCTGTGGAACATAACAGAATGTTGTCTGACTTACCTGCTTTTGACACATCTTCAGAAGGGATCAAGGGATCAAATGTTAGAGGAGGACATTTTGTTTGATGAAGTAGTGGGCCAATAAGAAGAAGGAGACCCTTGATAAAATGGATTGGAATAGTAGCCACAAATGGACGTGTACATTACAGCTATTGGGCATATGATTCAGGATCAAGCAATGTTTCATTCTGTTGTATGTAAGGTTACTGAGTCAGAGTCTACTCAGTGGCATGTATTTATATTTATCCATCTTTATTATTTATCAAAAATTAAAATATCATTTGCCATAAGATTTAGGAGTAAATTATCACAAATATAAAATGAGTGTATATCTATTGTAAAAATATTTTAATCAAAAATAAGTATATAGAGGCGGGGCAAGATGACGGACTAGGCAGAAGGATTGCACAGACCCTCTTCAACAAAGAAAAGGGAAACCAATTAACACAG
>NW_006922115.1:1080669-1099914 GCF_000298275.1 Orycteropus afer afer | reverse complement strand
GTATATGTGAACTGCTGTATGAAAAGTGAATTTACTCTGTAAATCTTCACCCAAATCCTAATAAAAAAAAATAAATAAAATAAGTATATAAATCCTTAGTTTTGCAACCAAAATTCCAGATATTTTTTCATATTTTTTTCATATCTCTGTTCTGCTCAATATAACACATGACTAAACCAACTGAGTATGGGCACCTAATGTTCAGATTTGAGCACATATCATCTTCTTCTCTTGAGGATTCATCTCTCAAGAGAGAAGTTCTTAAATATGTTCACAGAGTTTATCAATCCATCAGAAGGGAGTGGTCTTTGCAAATGCTGAGTCATTACGTTTCTAATGAAACAAAGTGTAATGCCAGTTATTAAATTGATATGTCTTGAATTTGGTTCCCTTGAAACATATCCCCAAAGTCTAATCACCTATTTTCAGCTAATAAAATCCAGGTTGCTATTGGACACTGGATAGCTGTTGAATCTACCAAAGTCTGAATACCTAATGAGACTCCACTGATGAGAGCAAGGCAGCTTCTCTGAAACTTCTGTAGTTCCACGTGATTTAACTGTTACTGGTCATTTGACTCAAAATATTACCTATCCATGTTACAGACACTACTATAGATCCCAGAATAATGCACACTCCTCACTCATTTATTTAAACATTAAACTATTGGTTTGCTGTCCCTCTATTCAAGGGTATTTCTGTCATCACTCCTTGTGTTTTCATATTCACCTACATGATAATTCTGGTATGCTTCAATTCTTTCGTCTCCTTTTCTCCAATGACTTGTCCTCAATTTTCCTCCAGCTTCTCAATGCCATAATTATAATTTATTTCAGGTAACTGACACTAATTAATAACTTTCCGAATCTTAATTTCAAACAATCCACTCTTTGATCACCACCACCTCCACCTATTTTTCATCTGAGTCTCAGTAATGTACTCACTGAAATATTATTGAGACCTGAATAAGGGCTAAAATCTCTTGATCGTCTCTAGCTTTTTGGACTTTTTTCCCCTCTCATGTGCTAACTTTCTTTCTTATCCAATATATATTCCGTGATCTGTTATTATGTTCATGATCTGACATAAACCTTGCATTTTTTTCTGTCATTTCATTTTATTGTAATTACATTTTGGGGCAACCTGGATTCCTGAATCTTCATTTCCTTTGCACTTCTACCTGCAGAGAGGATCATAGCTCAAGAAAAACAACATGCAATACTTTTAAGTCACTAAAAATTAATGGTTCTTTTTCTCATGGTGCCCTGTATGGCAACTATTCATCCTTCTATACTTCACTTTCACTCATTTTTCAAGAATATTTTAGAACTGTTCTAAAACTTCCCGCATCACTTCTCCAATCTTCATTCTCATATTATGGCCTTGCTCTCTTTCCTCCCTCCCCCTAATTATGCTTTGGGTGCAAATTTACAAAGCAGATTTGTTTTGCATTCAAAAGTTCATGCATTTGATTTGATTTCATGACCCTTATAACCATCCCTGTTCTGGTTACCTAGTGCCTCTCTGACAAGAATATACCACATATGGGATGGCCTTAACAAACAAGAGTGTATTCTCTTACAGTTCAGGAGGTTAAAAGTCTGAGTTTAAAGTGCCAGGCTCTAGGACCTGGGTGAAAGGCCCTCAGCCTTGGGCTTCAGCTCTGCCTCCAGCTCCTAGCCCACAGAAGCTAGAGGCTTTTCTTCATTTAGACAGCTGCTGGCTGCTGAGGCTGTCAAGCCCAAGGTTGCCAAGTAAAAAGACACAGTCCCAATGCTACCAAACCACACAGCAGGCCATTAATTCAAGTTTATTGTAAGTCCCCAGGTCAGCAGAGCATGACAGTCTACTGAACAACCACATCGCTTCACGCAGGGTTAAGGTACCATAAGCTAGCTACTATCCCCAAGGCTTCTCATTATATACAGGAAGCAGACCATATCCCAGAGACAGCTACTCAGTTGCTTGTGGTAGATCCCACCATGGAGTTGATTGCCAGTCTTATCATGGGAAATAACTTCCACCAGATGCCCAGCCACTCAACCAAGCCCAGCCAAATTGACCTACAAACTGAACTACCACAATCCCCAAGCATAAAAACTCTCCTCCCATCTGCTCCCTGTGACTATCCTCTCTGCATTCCTGTCCATTCAGCTTTCCTTCTGTGCGAATGCTGCCCCAATGATGTCTCATGGCTGATGGATCAAAGGGGTGCATCTCCCTAGGTTAGGTGGGTGCATTGCACTGGGGTAGGTATTCTGTATGTAGGTTATTGTACTGTCAGTCCATGTAAGTGAGTCTATTTTTAGGACTGAAGGATTACCTGGTACCATATTCTCAGGGATTCCACAAGTCTGGATCAGACCAATATTTCTGGTCATCTTTGTGTTTTTTAATTTTGTTGCACATTTTTCCTCCCACTCTTAAGGGACATTTTGCAAAATCAGATGTAAAATTCAACAAGATTTGAACAACAGCACCACACAGATCTACATCTATGATTTACAGTCAATCTTATCTGCTACTGTAAATGAGAACTCTATACTCCCAGATAACACTAAATTTGTATAGATGCATTACATTTTATGTTTTCTTGCTCATCATTCCTCCAACAATATATACCTTTCCCTCTTGTCACTCTATTCCCTATCCACCAAGTAATTCTGTGTAGCATAAAAATATGCTGCAATTTATTTTTCCATCTTTTTCTTTAAAAAAAAAAAAAGCAATTTCAACCTAACTTCCAAGTCCAATCTTGGTCCTGTCTCTATAATTTGTCAGAAACATTAATTGACACTTTTCTATGCGTAAACTGTCCTGTTGTTTCCATCATAAAAATCAGGCTTTCACTGCTGCCACTTCATTAGAATTTCTCTTGTCAAGAACAAAACTTATATTCATATTGCTAAATGCAATGGTTCATTTTAAAACCTTGTCTTACTTGAACTGCCAAGAGGAGTTGATACTGAGGGATTACGGATTACAGTTTACAGATTTCAGCTGTTCACACTTTCCACCTTCTGGATATATGTCTTCTTTGTTTGTATTTTCAACTTGGTCTTCAGGACAACATACTTTTATGATGCTCTTCTTATCTCAGGTATATTTCATTTATTATTTCCTTTTTACATTTGTTTTATCTTGCTATTCAATTAATTTTGGTATTGCCCATGTATCAGTCCTTGAGATTTTCCTCAAGTCAGTCTCCATTCACTTCCTTAGTGATTTAATCTAGATTAAATTGTCTTTAAATATCACAATTCTGATTTTGGAAACACATATTTTATTTCTTTTCTGTGCTATCAACCCTTAAATATAATGACCTAATTCATATATGCCTGTATATTATACTTCACTAAATAAATAAATACTTTGTGGAGATCTTGGCCTAAAGCTAGAGAATGGGACTAATATAATTGCATACTTTATTCTCACCTGTTAATAATAGAATCATCTATGTCCTTCAGAAAATGTGGAAATAGAGAATTATATTAAACTGTATTTGCAATAATATATTACAGATTTGTTTCAGGTAAAATATCAGCTTAACATAAATTCCGGTTTCATGAAAATGAAGATCAATATTGGTATTTCTTTCTGCACTAAATATCGATGCTACTATATAGATAGATGATAGATAGGTAGACAGACAGACAGATAGATAATTCATACCACACAATTAATTATGTTTTAAAATAAGTTGAAATGTAAACAATTCATGCTGTGCATAGAAAAATTTAGAGAAAATATTAAAAAAAATAAAAGTTTAACTATAAGTTATGGAAAGTACATATATCTAAAATTTCTTTATTTTTCAAATAGAAATTCAGATTTAAATGTGCTTGAAAATGTTTCTTGTGGAAAATAATGGTTTAGAAAAACAGATCTAAACAATTTATTTCTTGGTATATTAATGCAAATATATCAATGGACCAATGGGAATATTTTATATTGGATTTTTTTTGCGTTAATTTAGCGATTTTGTGAGATCATAAAATTTGGTGGGTACTATATACCTTATGATTCTTCATAGGAAGGTGCACAATTACAATGAAATAAAAGTTCATGCCAATGTTCAGCTATTTTCACTCAAACTTCATTTTCTAATCATAACTCATGACTGACATCTTTTAAGTTTACTTTCATATTTTTCAAAGTTATAATAAAAAGTTCTGTTCTGGGTATTGTTAATAATGATAATGGAGATATCTGAGAGTTAAGACAACATGAAGTTATGGTAGGGAAATACCAAAATCCGTAATATAAGAAGAAATTTAAAATATTAAGCATTCTCTGTCTTTCTGACTTCTAGAACCTGGTTGATTTTCATGATACTTACAATGGTGAGATTTTTCAACTTCCAAAATATTTTTTATTTAAGAGTTTGACATGCTCATCGCTGTTCAGTAAGATCCAACTCATAGCTACCCCTCCTCGGGTTTCTGAAGCAGTATCACTACAGAAGTAGGTTGCCCAACCTTCCTTTCAAACCCACCAGCCACTCCTTGGAAGGAAGGTTGGGCAATCTACTTCAGTAGTGATACTGCCTCGGAAACCAAAGGGAGAGGTCACTATGAGTCGGATCTGACTTGACAGCCATACATTTTTTTTTTTTATTGTTGTTGTTCTTATTTTAGAATATTTTGCTTCATCTCTCCACCTATGATGTATATAACTTACTTATTAACTATGAACTTGCATTTGACTGTGTGGATCATAAAAAATTATGGAAATTCCAGAAAACTTAATTGTGTTCACATGGAACCTGTACATAGACAACAGGAAGTTGTTTGAACAGAACAATGGTATAAAAGTATTCTCTATCTCCTTTAAAAGGAGGAAAACTATAGTTGAGTGTTGTATCCTTTCACCATATTTGTTCAGTCTCTGTGCTGAATAAATCATCTGAGAAGCTAGGCTATATGAAGAATGCAGCATCAAGTTTACAGGAGGACATTAACAACCTGCGATATGTAGATGACATATTGTTGCTTCCTGAAAGCGAAGAAGATATCACCATATGAAAAAACTGTTGAACTGCTTCAGAGTGGGAGGCAACCAGATAATAATAATTTTGGAAAATAAGAAAAAATGAATTCAAATCTACAGAAAATTTTCATGGCTTATACCTAGACTCCTGAATTAAAAATATATATATATATCATTTGAGTCTTCAAATAATTATTATTCCTAATTGAAATAACATACCAAATCATCATGTTTAGTTCTTTCTTTGTATTGTCTCTACTTATTCAGGGCAGATGTATTTATATAGAATTGGGAAAAGATGTAAACTAAAGAGGACAGTAAAATATTGCAATGGAAGATTTTATTAGCTTGAATCATGTTTGCTAAACTTACACATTTGAGTTGTCCTAAAACTCATTTAGAGTACCTCAGATTATTAGAAAAACTATTGTTTGATCTTGGGATCTTATGGGCTAAATTATTACAAATTGTAGAGTGGAGTATAATTGTGACACCAGAAAGAAAATACAACTATGGAAGGGGAAGATTTCACAAATAATTAAAACTATTTAAAAATGTAATAGCCTTATTTTGGATTACTTTCAAATACTTTATAGCTAATTGTATCCTTTGCTATGGGTGTGAAAAAATCCATTTAAATTTGTCTTTATCAACATCTCAAATTCTTGCCACAATAGATTGAAATAGACACCAGAGAAGTCATATGGCTTTGTCAAGAGGAAAATATAGTAGTCTTAGACACTTGTTAAGGTGCTAGTGGAGGTAGGAAGTAATTATACCTATAGGGAAAAGGAAGTGTTAGTACAAACAGATAGTCCCTAGCTTACAACATATTCAAGTTATGATGAACCACATTTTCAACCAGGTTTTTTTTTTTTTTTTTTGGTACATCTTATTGTTAGTAAAAAGAGCTCTTTTATTGTAGTAGTCAAGACACATTTGGCGACTAAACAAAATGTTGGTGATTAAAACTCAGCAGCTGATCCATCGAAGAAAGATGAGGTAGTCTGCTTCCATAAAGATTTGGAAACCCAATGGGGGTTTCTATCAGTTGGAATTGACTTGATGGCACTGAGTTTTTTTGTTTGATTGGTTGGTTTTATTGTTAGAAATATGTACTACAAGCAAGGATAAAGCATGTTATTTGCTGATATTATCATTCTCATGCCAAACTCCAAAGCCAAATAAATATCAGACTCATAAAGGTACTGATAATGAAAGGCAGTAATAATGAAGAAGAAGAAGAAAAAAAAAAGACATATTCAACTTACATTAGAACCAACTTACAATCGAGTTGTCAGAAAGGAATCCTGCTGTAAGTGGGAGACTACCTGTATAAGGAAACAAATTCCTTCATATGGGTTAATACTCATCTACTTTCCTCCAACAACCTGGATTCTGGTGCAATTAAAAGACAGTATGTTTGGTACATGAGTTCTGAACCTGCTCCAGATTGATGGGGTTGCTGAAAGGAAAGGTAGGGAAAGCTGATCAGAGAGTGTGGATAAAGAAGATGTCCCAAGAAAGAAAAATAACACTGAACTATTTACTAATACTGAATTCTTTACTATCCTAGTGTCAGAATTTTCATAAACTATAGTCCTACAATTGTCCCATTCTAACATTTCTTTGTTTGTGTCATAATTTTTTGTTGTGTTTTGTAGAGGATTTTGCTGTTTTATTTTTTTAAAAGGTATTTTCTCTTGCTCCCAATTTTGAGCATTTGTTAAAATTTCCTGACTTATTTGAATGGTGCAAATGGTTAATGTGCTTAGTTGCCAACTAAACTGTTGGTAGTTTGAGGTCACCCAGGGACACCTTGAATAAAGGGCCATGTGATCTACATGCCAGAAATTAGCCACTAAAGACCATACAGAGTACAATTCTACTTTGACATTCCGGAATCAACTAGAAAACAGTATTTTAAAAAAATTAAAATATATCAATTCCCAAGAACCAAAATCAGAAGGCAGAAAGGGTTAGGAAGAAGGAGGTATGGAAAGGGAGGTGGTAGGATGAGCACTGTTACACTGAAGAAATTTTAATCAATGACATGAAACACAATATGTATGAATTGTTGAATGGAAAAATGAATTATTCCATAAACTTTCACCCAAATCACAATAAAAAGTTAAAAATATATTATTCAATGATTATAAAACGGAAGAAACAATCATGTTATTGATCAACTATTCTGAAGACACAAAAGTCAAAGTTTGCATTTAGTTTGTCTTGTTCAAAACACAGAAGCAGTAAGTGGCTTGTGCTTAAAGCCCTTTGATAAACTTTTGAGCATGAATTGCTTCTGTGTGTTACATGGCATAAATGTATTGATTCTCAAAGCATTGTTCCATCAGGAGAAAACTACAGAAAACAAATTAATTTAGGAAATAAGAATATAGAAATAAGTTGAATTTTAAGACAAATGTTGGGTAATCAAAGGACCCATAAACAAGACACATAGTAGAACAAACAAATTTAATAAGGATAAATTTCGAGATGTGGGTCTTAAATACAAGATCTACTTCTTAGACATTACTGTTGCATGTCACTGAGTTCATTCCAACTTAAAGCAATTCCATGTGACAGAGAAGAACTGCCATAAGTTTTTTTTTTTTTTTCCTTTGTTTGTTTGTTTAATCTTTATAGAAGAATGTCAAATTTTTCTTTTTTGAAAGAGTTAGGTGGGTTTGAACCAGCAACATTTCTGTTAGTAGCCAACATTTAATGACTCAGCTATTGACCAAAAGGTTGGCAGTTTTAACCAGCCCAATGGTTCTGTGAAAGAAAGACCTGGCAAACTGCTTGCATAATATTACTGCTCACGCTGTATTACAGCCAAGTTTCCTTCAGTTTCATTCTGTCTCATTAGGTTGTTTTGAGTCAGAATCAACTGGATGGTACATAACAACAAACATTTCTTAATAACTTTAGTAAATTGGACCTAAATTCATCTTTTCTAAGATTCCGTAATAATGATTAAAGTACCTGTCCAGTGTCTGCACATTAAAGACTTATTAAAAGTTTTAGAAGAATAAATCATTATATTTTTCAGTTACTTATTTTTCTAATAAAAATGAAAACCAGTAAGTTAACTCTGCCTCCAAGTAATCCAATGAGAAAATTCTCTATCCTTTTGTCTTCTAAATAAGGGTTATTTTCCAAACCAATAACCACCAGAAACTCTACTAGCTAATTTTTGACTCTCTGGTGGTGTAATGCCTAAGGCAATTGATTGCTAACCAGAAGGCTGGAGGTTCAAACACACCAGCCACTCCTCAGAAGGAAGATAGGGCAATCTACTTCCATAGAGATATTGCCTCGGAAACCCAAGGAGAGGTCACTATGAGTCGGAATCGACTTGACAGCAGTGCTTTTTTTTCTTTTTTTTAATTTTAAGAAATGTTAACGTGCTTCTTATGCTTATGCTTTATGCTTCATAATGCTTCTGATATGTTTTGTTTTGCCTAAACTTATACCTAAGTTGCAACTGGTCTGCAGTGTCTTTTTGCTCATCACGAAAATGCCTGAAAATATGTTACTGACCCTTAGCCAAGAGAAGGAAAAGTAGTGATTCATATTGTGCAGTTTAAAGTCTGAAATTGGTCCTGGAGGCATCCTATCCTAGCTTTCTACATTATTGATTGAAAATATATAGGTCAATGTTTTGTACTTTGTTTAATGAATTACACATCTTGGTTGGAAGTACATGACCAGAAGGATATAAAAGACACTTCAATAAACTTGTGTCTTGGCTACATAAGACCCAGCTACCTCACATATGTCTGAGTGGTTCAGAATCTATGTGAAAGTGTATATTTGACAAGTGAAAAGGGTCCTGGGGAACTGTGTCTGAAATCTTGGAGCACTTTGTCTGTAATAACATTCTTTCTCCTAATTCACAGCATCTTTTATCTATATTAAATATCTCATGAGTCCTTTCAGGGATCTGATCCTGTATAGTTGCTCTAAGTTGTAAATAAAAACTATATAAATGTAACTCATACTTTTTACTTAATTCCAGTGGGACATATGTTTACTCCTTGTTAATGCTTATAATGCTATATTTTCAAATAAGCAAAATTCAAGTTTCATTGATTAGAAAACTAAATTATGAGTTTTACCTTTCTCTGTATTACATATTATTCTTATCTTCCCAAAAGTAATAAAGTAAATCAAAACATGTATACAATGTATACAAAAGAAAATGTAGACAATAAAAATTAAATTATCAATCTGAATGATCAGTATTTAAGTTTAAAGTTAAAATTAGATTATGTCTATATTTTGAAATGGGGATTAAATTGCTTTCTTGGATGGTAACACAGAATTGAGTTATCATGTTCTAAACACTGCTTAGTGTTTTTAATAGTCACTCTAAAAAAATAGAACATTTTATACCCCCCTGGACGAAACATTTAAATCCAACTGAAGTCATAAAATCGTAATATTTCAAGGCTGGACAGAAAGGTAGACTAATATTAGAAATACAGAGGTATTTGGAAATAGAGCTTGTTTGTGGTAAAGGTAATGAGTTCAGACCTTGAAATTCTGGTGCAGGAATAGACATTAAGGCTGTGGGTGGGCATTACAGTAGAAACGAAAAACTAACCCACATTCATTGCCATTGAGTTGATTCTGACTCATACCAACCGTACAAGACAGAGTAAAACTGCCCCATAGGGTTTCCAACTCTGTAACTCTTTATGGAAGGAGACTTTATTGAAGCAGCATCTTTCTCCCAAAGAGTGACCAGTGAGTTCAAACTACCTACCTTTTTGTTAGCAGCTAAGTGCTTTAACCACAGCATCACCAGAGCTCCTTCATTTCAGAACACAGAGGTGGAAGTGGAAGAACTGACTATTGGATGAGGAATAAATTATTCTGTTTGATTTATTTCCACAGTATATGTGGGCATTATTTAGGCATTCCACAAAGTCTTTGTAAAACAAAGAACTTAAAATTTGTGTGCTGCTTGTGAAAAAAACAACTTAGATGATATGCTACATTAAAATTATGTTATGTTATAGATTATTTTTATTTAGTCCAAGGTATTAGACCAAAGTAGGAAACAAAGAGAATCACATTTTTATTAACATTTAATAGATTTTTATGTAAAACTCATGTAAAGAGCCTCTACAACTATAGGGAAGACTAGACTTCACCCATATACCTAGAAAAGCCCATTAGATTGTTGTTATTGTTGTTAGGTAATCTCAAGTCATCTCTGACTCATAGAGACTTTATGAACAACAGAACCAAATACTGCCCAGTCCTGTGCCATCCTCACGATCTGTGCCATGCCAGAGCCCATCATTGCAGTCACAGTGTTAATCAATCATGTTGAAGATCTTCCCCTTTTTCGGTGACCCTCCACCCCACCAAGCATAATATCCTTCTCCAGGGAATGGTCCCTTCTGACAACATGGCCAAAGTAGGTGAGACAAAGTTTGGCCATTCTCGCTTCCAAGAAGCATTCTGGCTGAATATCTTCCAGGATAGATTTGTTAGTCTTTTTAGCACTTCATGGTACTCTCAGAATTGTTCACCAACACCCCAACTCAAAAACATCAATTCTTCTTCAGTCTTTCTTATTCACTGTCCAGCTCTCACATAGCTAAGAAACAAATGAAAATACCATGGCTTGGGTTAAGTGCACCTTAGCTGTCAAGGAGAAATCTTTGCTTTTCATCACTTGAAAGAGGTATTTTGCAGCATATTTGCCCAATGCAATATGTTGTCTGATGTCTTGACTGCTGCTTCCATTGCTGTTGATTTTAGAACCAAGTAATATGAAGTCCTTGACAACTTTAATCTTTTCTCCATTTGTTTGATGCTGCTTATTTGTCAAGTTGTGAGGATTTTTTTTCTTTATATTGAGACATAACCCATACTGCAGACTATAGTGTCAATTTTCATCAATAAGCGCTTCAAGTCATCCTCACTTTCAACAAGCAAAGTTATGTCCTCTGTGTATCGCAGGTTGTTAATGAAAATTCCTCCAATCTGGGTGCCACATTCATCTTCATATAATCCAGCTTCTCAGATTATTTTCTCAACACACAGGTTGAATAAGCATTGTGAAAAGATACAACCCTGATGCACTCCCTTCTTGATTTTAAACCATGCAGTATCCCCTTGTTCTGTTGGAATGACAGCCTCCTGGGTCTATGTACAGGTTCCTCATGAGTACAATGAACTGTTCTGGAATTCCCATTCTTCTTAATGTTACCCATAATTTGTTATGATCCACATAATTAAATGTTTTTGCATAGTCAATAAAACATAAGTAAACATGTTTCTGGTAGTTTTGCTTTGAGCCAAGATCCATCTGACATCAGCAATGATATCCCTGGTTCCATGTCCTCTTCTGAATCTAGCTTGCATTTCTGGAAGTTCTCTGTCAATGTATAGCTGCAATCATTTTTTAATTATCTTCAGTAAGATTTTACTTGCATGTGATATTAATGATATTGTTTGATAATTTCCACATTCTGTGGGATAACCTTTCTTTGGAATGGGTACAAATATGGATCTCTTCCAGTCAGTTGGCCAACTAGCTGTCTTCCAAATCTCTTGGCATAACAGAGTGAGTACCTCTAGCGCAGCATTCATTTGTTGAAACATCTCAATAGGTATTCTGTCAATTTCTGGAGCCTTGTTCTTTGCCACTTCCTTCAGTGGAGCCTCAACTTCTTCCTTTAATACCCTTGGTTCTTGATATGCGACTTCATGAAATAAATGAACATTGACCAATACTTTTGGTACAGTGATTCTGTGTATTCCTTCCATTTTCTTTTGATATTTCTTGTATCATTCAATATTTTGCCTATAGGATCTTTCAATAATACAAATCAAGGCTTAATTATTTTTTCTACAGTACTGTCAGCTTAAGAAATGCTGAGCATGTTCTTCCCCTTTGGTTTTCTAACTCTGGGTCTTTGCACATTTCATTGTAATAATTGACTGCCTTCTTGATCTGCTTTTTATCTTGTGATTTCTTCCATTTGCTTTAGCTACTCTCCTGTCAAGGGCAAGTTTCAGAGTCTTTTCTGACATCCATTTTGGTATTTTATTCCTTTCTTATCTTTTTAATGACCTTTTGATTTCTTCATGGATGATGTTCTTGATGTCATCCTACAATTCCTCTGGTTTTCAGTCATAGGTGGTCAGTGCATCAAATCTATTCTTTAGATGGTCTCCAAATTCAGAAGGGATATATTTAAGGTTCTATTTTGGCCCTTGTGTACTTGTTAATTGTCTTCAACTTCAAGTTGAACTTGATTATGAGCAGTTGATGGTATATTCCACAATCAGTTCCTGGTCTTGTTTTGTCAGAAGATATTGAGCTTCCCCATCTCCTCTTGCCACAGATGTAGTCAATCTGATTCCTGGGTACTCCGTCTGGTGAAGTTCATATGTATAGCTGCCATTTGTGTTGTTAAAAGAAGGTATTTGCAATGAATAAGTCATTGGTCTTGCAAAATTCTCTCATGCAATCTCCAGTGACATTTCAATCACCGAGGCCATATTTTCCAACTACCTGTGATTCTTCTTTTTTTCCAACTTTTGCATTCCAGTCACCAGTGATAATGAACACATCTTGATTACATGTTTGGTCAATTTCAGACTGCAGAAGTTGGTAAAAATCTTCAGCTTCATTATCTTTGGTTTTGGTGATTGGTGGGCAAATTTGAATAGTAGTAGTATTAGTGGGTCTTCCTTGTAGGTGTATAGATATTATCCTATCACTGACAGTATTGTATTTCAGGACAGATCTTGAAACATTCTTTGTAATGATGAATGCCACACCATTTCTCTTCAATCTGTTGTTCCCAGCATAGTAGATCATATGGTTGTCTGATTCAAAATGGCTGAAACCAGTCCATTTCAGCTCACTGATGCATAGGATATTGATCTTTATATGTTATATTTCATTTTTGACAATTTCCAACTTTCCTAGATTCATACTTAGTATATCCCATGTTCCAATTATTAATGGATGTTTGCAACTCTTTCCCCTCATGTGTGTCATGCCACATCATCAACTGGAGGTCTTGAAAGCCTTATTACATCCATATCACTAAGATCAGCTGTACTTTGAGTAGGCAACTATTCCCCAGTTTTACTTTGTGTGCCTTCCCATTTGAAGAGTTCATCTTCTGGCACTATATCAGACAAAGTTTCAGGGCTATTCATAAAGTTTTCTAGGAATTTATCAGACAGTGTTCCATTGCTATTCATAAGGTTTTTGTTGGGCAATTCTTTGAGAAGTTGATGGCCTCTTCCTTCTTCTCAGTCTGTCTTAGTCTGGAAACTCCACTGAAAGCTATCCACTATGGGTAATACTGCTGGCATTTGCAGCACTGGTGGCATAGCCTCCAGCCTCATAGCAACATGAAAGCCACCACAGGACACAAACTGACAGACAGACAACTTGGTCTCTGTTAGTTGTTCCAAACTGCTCCACTCACTTTTGGACTTCTTAAAGCCAGGTGCTGGGGGCTTTTGGAGAAGCCTTAATGGTGGCCCAGAAGAGGAGCTGGGTGTGGGGTATGGAGTGGCTTTAAGCCCATTGGACAGTTGTTAATATAAAGAAACAGCCCTTCCCACAGAAAGTTAATGAATCATTTGTAGCTTAACATGTGTTAGACAAGCCTTACACATTTGATTGTCTGATTTTTTATATGCAAATTATTGATTTCTCAGAACTTGGAGTAGATATTATAAATATTTAGTCCAAATATTGTACATATATTTAATGCTGAAAAGACCTGCTTGGTTTTGCTAACATATGTAGTTATAAATCTGGAGAATATGTGTAGGAATGTTTCTTCAGGGTGTAGGATGATGGTGCAAGAAACAATGTTGGATCACTCAGTTAATTGATTTGGATGCACTAAGCACAGATTCTTCATTCAATGTTTCAGCTCAAGAAGTTAGGAAAAGATCTAGCAGTTTATCTGGTTGGCTTACTGAAAAACTGATTATGCAGTGACCTACACTAAGTCGAGTTGGAGTACTAGACCTGCTTTTTATAACATAGAAAAAAAGTATGCAAAGGCTTACATACATGGGGATGTTATAATGGATTTTTCAGGTTAGACAAACACACCGACACATGGAGTGTCCAGAGAACATACCTTTTACCATGACTCTGAACAATAAATTTGTGAAGAGAGCCACAGGATCCTTGAATTGCTGTGACTGCTATCTTATATAGGTCCAATTTGACAGTGGGAACTGCCCTAAGTGAACTAAGATACAATGGGGTGAATTGGACCCAGTGGTGATAGGCGCTAGGTTGCAGCACTTGATCAACAAAAACAAGGTGGGTGTGGTTACCATAATGAAGAGCAGAGTCAAAGAAGTTATTAGAATAATCTGACTCATATAGACTTATAGGATTGGCTGTTTAGTCATGGTGCCCTTAGGAATGATAGAAAATCTACTAAATATTGACTTGGTCTTTAAAAGTGGCAAAACTCTTGGTAAAGTGAAGAGCAGTCTAAATTGAATCAACACAATACAGAATCATGGCTCCTCAATCAATTCCCACATTTGAGCCAATTTACAGACCCATAACCCCTTGAATGAAGGAGACGCTGTGTCCCCTTGATGAAGGACCCCATTATACTTTCACATTTTATATTGTTAATCTTTCTCCCAGCATTCCCCAAAGGTCTCCATGGATTTTTTTATGAGGGTGACTGTTCATTGGAGACAAGAAAATAATCAGACTATTTAGGGGTTACTGAATATTGGCTCTGAATTGACACTAATTCTAGGACACCCAAAATGTCACTACAACCCATCAGTCAGGGTGGTGGCATATGAAGGTCAAGTTATTTATGGCGTTTTAGAACAGGTCCATCTCACAGTGGATCTAGTGGGTTGCTGAAACCATCTTGTAATGATTTTCCCAGTTCTAGAAGGCATAATTGGAATATATATCCTCAAAAACTGGAAGATCCCCCACACTGGATCCCTAACAAGTGGAGTAAGGGTCATTATGATAGGAAAAAAACAAAGGGAAGCCGTTAGAACTGCCCTTACCTAGGAAATAGTAAACAAAAACCAATACTGTATTCTTCAAGGAACTGCAGAGCTTAGTGCTGCCATCAAGGATTTGAAAGATGTGTAGGTAGTAATTCCCACTATATCTCCATTTAACTCACCTATTTTGCATGTGCCAAAAAACAGATGGATTTTGGAGAATGATGGTGTATTTTCATAAACTCCATTGGGTGGTGACTCTAATTGTAGCTGCTTTTCCAGAAGTGCTTTCATTGCTTGAGAAAATTAATACATTTTCTGGTACCTAGTTTTAATTTTCAAAGAATCTTCAGAAGAAGTTTGCCTTCAGCTGGCAAGGCCAACAATACACTTCCATTGTGATATCTCAGAGGTATTTCATCTGTCCATTTCTATGTCATAACTTAGTCTGCAGAGGACTGGATCACTTTTCCCTTTCACAAGATGTCACACTGGTACATTGCATTGATAATATTATGTATTAAGACCTAGTAAAAAAGAAATATCAATGAGTTGATATTTACTGGTGAGGTATTGGTGCACTGTTGTTGTTGTTATGTGCCATCGGGTCGGACTCCACTCATAGTGACCCCTCCTTGGGTTGCTGAGACAGTATCACTGCGGCAGTATTTTGCCCAACCTTAATTCCGAGGAGTGGCTGGTGGATTTGAACCTCCAGCCTTCTGGTTAGCAGTCAACTGCCTTAGGCACTATGTTACTAGAGCTCCTATTTGTGCACTAGAAGATGGGAAATTAACGTGACAAAAATTCAGGTGCTTTCCACCTCAGTGAAATTTCTATGAGTCCAGTGGTGTAGGGCATGTTGAGATAGTACTACTAAAGTGAAGGCTAAATTATTGTATCTTGCCCCTCCTATAGCTAAATATAAACACAATGCCTGGTGGGACTCTGGATTTTGGAGGCAATGTATTCCTTATTTGTGTGTGGTTTTCTGGCTTATTTATCAAGTGACTCAAAAAGCTGCTAATTTTGAGTGAGGCCCACAAAAAAAGGCTATGTAATAGGTTCAGGCTTCCATGCAAGCTGCTCTGACTTTCTGAACCAGCTAATTCAATGGTACTTAAAGTATCAATGGCAAATAGAGAAGCTGTTTGATGACTTAGGCAGGTCCCTTTTGGTGAATCAGAGAGCATACCGTTAGGATTTTGGAGCCAAGCCATTCCAACCACCACAGATAACTACTCTCCTTTTGAGAAACAGCTTTTGACTTGCTATTGGCATTTAGTAGAGACTAAACACCTAACCATGGGCCATCACCATGAGGCCTGAGCTGCCCCACTTAAACTGGATGGTGTTTGACCCACAAAGTCAAAAAATTGGATGCACACAGTAACACTCTATCTTTAAATGTAACTGATATATATAAAAAATCCAGCTCAAGCAAGACCTAAAAGCACAAGTAAGTTGCATGAGGGAGTAGCTGAAATCCTTATGACCTCCAATCCAGTCATATTACCTCCTCTCTCCCAGTCTTCCCTAGGGCCTCATGATGGTTAGTTCCTTATGGTCAGTTGACTGAGGAAGAGAAAACTCATGAGTGGTTTACAGATTGTTCTGCCTGATATATAGGTGCTAATCAAAAGTGGACAGCAGCAGCAGTGCAGAACCTTTCTGGGAACTCCCTGAAGGACAGTGAGGAAGGGAGATTCTACCAGTGGCCAGAATATCTAGCAGTGCATCTAGATGTTCACTTTATTGAAAAGAGAAATGGCTAGATGTGCAATTATATTCTGATTCATATGCTGCAGCTAATGGTTTGACTGGATGGTTAGGGACTTGGAAGGAACTTGATTAGAAAATTAGTGGCAAAGAGTTATGAGGAAGAGGTATGTGGACACACTTTTCTGAATGGGCCAAATAAATGAATATATTTGTGTCTCATGTGAATGCTTATGAAAATGTGACATTGACAAAGAAGGATATTAACAATCAAGTGGACAAGATGACATGTTCTGTGGATATCAGTCATCCTCTTTCCCTTGTCCTCCTGTCATTGTGCAATGGAATCTTGAAAAAAATGTCCATGGTGGCAGAGATGAAGGTTATGCATGGGCTCAACAACATGGGCCTACGCTCACCAAGGCCAACTTGGCCATAGCTATTGCTGAGTACTCAGTCTGCCAGTATCAGAGACCAACACTGAGTCCACAATATAGAATTATTCCTTGGGGCAATAATCTCAGAAACCTGATGGCAGATTGATTACTTCAGACCACTTCCATCATGGAAAGGACAGCATTTTGTTCTTACTGGGATGGGCATTGTCTCTGGATATGGATTTCCTTCCTGCATGCAATGCTTCTGCCAAAACTACATCCCTGGACTTACAGAATTCCTTATTCACATCATGGGATTTCACACAGCATTCTCTCAGATCAAAGAACTCACTTCACATGAAATAAAGTAAGGTAATTGCACCATGCTAATGGAATTCACTAGTCTTACCATGTACCCCATCATCCTAAAGTAGCTTGCTTGGTGGAATGATGGAATGGCCTCCTAAGGATACATTTACAGTGACAGCTAGGTGGTGATGCCTTGCAGGATTATGGCAATGTTCTCCAGGAAGCAGTATATACTATAAACAAGGGTTCAGTATATGATGTTACTTCCCCAATAGCCAGGATTCATGGGTACCAGAATGAAGGGGTGGAAATCGGGGTGGCACCACTCACTATTTCTCCTAATGACTCACTCAAAAATTTTTTCTCATGATACTCTTCTTTACCTCCATTTTGTAGTATCAATTTTATTTTCTCTTGGTAATCAGGATCAATCCACCCAACCAATACAGTAACTCCCTTCTTGCCTGTGATCCAGAGGCATCAGGTGCCAAAATGACCAGGCAGCATTCTTAACCCTTAGTTCAGTGGAATCAGTATTGTGTCTCCAGGTGGGAGAATTCCTCCTTTTGGAACTGAGACCTCTAGATTCAAAGATAATAGGATAGCATGGCAAGTAAGGAAAAAAAAAAAAATTGTGAGTAGGTCATTATGGGTGCTACTACTCCCTTTTCCACCCTTTGGTTTCTGGACCCATGAATCCTGCCTTTTGGAGAAACAGCACCATACATTGAATGCTTATTTAGAGCATACACTGTCTTCTGGAGATCATAGACCCAACCTTGAAAGCTATTGCTATCTAGCTGACATTGTAATTCTGTCTTTAGAAGGCAATTTCATTTTTCTATCCACAGCTTCATCTGGATTATGGTGAACATCATAAGACCAAAAGAGTCCATGAGCATGGGCTTATTACTACCATTTGCTGTGAAGTCAGTCCCTTGTTCTGAGGTGATGTTATGTGGAAAATCTTGACTATAGATAAGGCATTCTGTAAGTCCATGAATGTTAGCTTTGGCACAACCTTGTGTATAAGGAAGAGAATTCCATGACCAGAGTAAGTATCTATTCCAGTAAGAACAAAATGCTGCCCTTTACATGATAGAAGTGGCCCAGTGTAATCAACCTGCCACCATTTTCCAGGCTGATCATCCTGACGAATGGTTATATATTGAGGATTTAATATTAGTCTCTGCTTCTAGCAGATTTGGCATTCAGCAGTGGCTGTAGCCAAATTGGCCTTGATTAGTGGAAGTCCATGTTGCTAAGACCATGCATAACCTTCATCTCTGCTATCATAACCACTTTGTTCATGAGCCCATTAGGCAATGACAGGAGTGGCTGGTGAAAAAGAATGACTCTTTTTTCATAGAACATATGATCCTATCCACTAGATCGTTAAAATCCTCCTCTGCTCAGGTCAAACTTAGGTGAATATTTACATAAAGCACAAATAATTGGGGAGATTAATATCACAAATATGAAAGTAAATACTGGAAGTCAACAGAAAAAAAGTTGAAAACTTGTCTAATTATTTATATTGTATTGTTATGCAAATATTGTGTGGGTTATACGTTTGTTGGGAGCTCAAGTGGCACAGTGCCTAAAGCATCTGATTGCTAACCAGATGGCTGGCGGTTCAAACCCACATGACACTCCTCAGAAGGAAGATTGAGTAATCTACCTGTAGAGATACTGCCTTGGAAACCCAAGGCAAGGTCACTATGGGTCGAATCAACTCAATGGCAGTGAGTTATGTGTTTGTTAGTCAGCCCAAACCTCCCCCCAAAGAGATAGAATAGTAAGTGAAGTGTGCCAAATGTTCACATGTTGCATAGTACTGTTACAAAAATACTTC
>NW_006922115.1:1067910-1077049 GCF_000298275.1 Orycteropus afer afer | reverse complement strand
ATCACCCCCACCTGGGTCCCTGTGGTTGACTGTACCTCTGTCTGGCTTCCTGGCTTTTAATCCCCTTTCTCCTGCTCTTCTGGCCTGCTGCTTTGTGCGTCCCTGAGTTGTCCCTGGGGCAGAGTAAGTAAGTAACTATTAGTTAGTTACTGAGTAAGTAAGTAACTATTTGTTGGCCCAAAATACAAAAACGAATGGTTGGTAATACTTAATATATGTATAGAAACAGGGAAACAGGAAATTTTTTGACAGTGGATTAAACAACAACAACAAAAAATTGTTTGCATGCTCTGACACACAATCTGACAATACATTGTTAAATGCACTATAACTTAATGCCCAGAAAGCTCATTACTGAATAGTATAGCTTATGCAAACTCATGCAAATTTTAAGGCCAGTATGAAGATTTGTAAGCTCTGTTCCTAATAACAGAATATAGAGATGAATAAAGTGTCAATCATCAAGAAAATAAGTAAATTAGAGGTTGAAAATACCCAAACAAATGCTATATATTGTTAAAAAAAAAAAAAAAAAAAAATCACCTTCCAATTTCAATCTCATACTCTCCTTGATGTAGAAGGAAGCTAAATGATACTGAAAGGAGTAAACCAATAATTTTACATAAATATGAATAAAGATGCCTTCTTCATTTGTATTATTCTTTTTCCTAGCAGTTACATCTAATATTGAATATAGTAATCTATTTTAACATATTCATGTGCATTTTTCTACCTTATTTTATGCCTAAAGATTCTTAGAGAAGAGATTTTTATCCATTCCTTTATTTTGGATATTTAACATATATTGTTGTTAGATGCTGTCAAGTCGGCTCCAATAACAACCCTGTGTACAAAAGAACATACAGGAGATAATTAAAACATGTAGCCTGACTGAAGGAATGAATATAAAATTGGGCCCATGAATTTTCCAGCAAGAATGAGTGAAAATACCCCTTTTTCATATCCTTACAGTTCTGATCATTTTTATTTATTAATCTTAGCTCATGAATTTCTTGGATCCATTGTAGTTTCCATTTTAATTTCTTTGAATATAAATTTAAGTATATTTATATAGAACTAATATTTGATCTTCAGCCTTTGTGAATTTATTATCCATGTTTATATCTATATATTTGTCCATATATTAAGTGAGATTTTAGGATTTCTCTAAATTCAATCAGTGGGCATTTAAGGTATTAAGATCTAATTTATTTGAACAATTTTCCTCCTTGACTTTTTACTTTATATTCTGAGGAAGCATTGATTAAGTATTCACATAAAGAGAACAACAAAATTCATGCTTAAGAAAATCATACTCTACCCTTTATTTTTGCCCTTGCTTTTCCTTACATCACCTTATCTGTAATTTGTTCTGAATTTTCCCTTATATTGAAATTTTTTCTTATGACTCTGTGTCTATACCCATTTCAAAACCATTTATTCAATGGTTTTTCTATATATAGAAATAGTTTCTCATATTCAATAGTTTCTCTGCTATATCCTTGGTATATCACTGTTTTTTATATTATAAATTCACTAAAAATATGTAGTGTTTTTATGCTTACCAGACTACGATTAGCATCTTAGTTACAAAGTGCTGTTGTAACACAAATACCATAAATGGGTGACTTTAAAGAACAGGAATTTTTTAAATATTTATTGTCTTATAGCTCGGGAGCTGAAAGTCCAAATTAGGGTGTCAACTTATTTCATTCTTGTTGATGACCCTAGGTGTTACTTTGTTCCCTGGTGTTGTTTAATTCATAGACTATCCATATTAGTTGTCTCTCTTCACTTAAGTGTGTGTATGTCAGTGTGTGTGTATATGTGTATGTAGCTCTGTCTATTCACCTTTTTATATTTCAGAAGTGATCTGATTTAGGATCCACCCTCTGGTTGCGTAGTGCCTAAGACATTTGACTGCTAGCCAGAAAGCTGGAGATTCAAACCCACCAGCCACTCCTCAGAAGGAAGACTCTACTTTCAAAGAGATAATGCCTCAGAAACCCGAGGGATTGCTATGAGTTGAATTGACTTGACAGCAGTGAGTTTGGTTTTTGGTTTCTACAAGGTATGACTTCATTAACACAACAAAAGAAAAACTATATTCCAAACAGATCTCATTCACAAGTTCTTGGATTAGGAATTGAATAATTATTTTTTGGGGGGATGCATTACATCCATAACAGTTTCTGAACTTTAAAATATTTGTAAATGTCTATAATTTCAATGTGTTAATAAGATATAGTAGAATGTTATTTGTAAACTATTTAATACATTATCTCTCATAGATAATATACCATCTCTACTTTTAATGTCAATTCTATATTCTTGGTAATTGTAAGCACAGTAGGAAATCAACAGTCATGTTTTGACTTATAATTCTGACCTCATATTTTTTATGTAGTTGTGTGTGTGCAGTTTAGATTCTATGGAAAGAATATCTAAATAGCAATCTTTTATATTGTGTGCTTCTACATTTTATTTATTTGTTGTTATTGTTGTTGTTGTTGTTATGTGTCATCGAGTTTTCTCTCACTTAGTAAAGTGACCTTCCACTTTACTAAGTATGACATCTTTCTCCAGAGAATGGTCCCTTCTGACAACATGAGCAAAGTAGGTGAGACAAATTCTGGCCATTCTTCCTTCCAAGGAGCATTCCAGCTGCACTTCTTCCAGGACAGATTTAGCAGTCCATGGTATTTTCAGCATTCTTCACCAACACCATAGCTCAAAAGCATCAACTCTTCTTCAATCTTCCTTATTCATTGTCCAGCTCTCACATGCATATGAGGTGATTGAAAACACCATTGCTTGGGATGGGGGCATCTTAGTTTTCAAGGAGATACCTTTGCTCTTCAGCACTTGAAAGAGACTTTTGCAACAGATTTGCCCTATGTGATACATAGTCTGATGTCTTGACTGCTGCTTCCATTGGCGTTGATTGTAGAACCAAGTAATATGAAGTCTTTGACAATTTCAATCCTTTCTCCATCTATTGTGATGCTGCTAATTGGTCCACTTGTGAGGATTTTTGTTTTCTTTATATTGGAGTGTAATCTATACTACAGACTGTTGTCTTTAATCTTCATCATTAAGTGCTCCAAGTTAGCCTCACTTTCAGCATGTATGTTTAGTGATATTATATTATGGCCAGTGAGTTTATGATCTATTTTCCCTTTTGTGATGGCATAGTGCCTAAAGCATTTTGACTGCTAACCAAAAGGGTGGCATTCAAACCCATCAGTCACTCCACGGAAGGAAGTTTGGGCAATCTACTTCGGTACAGATACTGCCTCGGAAACCAACGGAGGGGTTGCTATAAGATGGACTTAATGGCAGTGATTCCCTTCCTCCAAAAAAGTGTCTTTTTTATTTGCCTATAATTCAATGTTTGTTATCCACCTGGACATGAAGTAAACTTAATCTTCTACAAATAAACAGTCTTTTATTCACATTGAGGAGCTCTGGTGGCATAGTGCCTAGAGCATTTGACTGCTAACCAGAAGGCTGGTGGTTCAAACCCACCAGCCACTCCTTGGAAGGAAGGTTGGGCAATCTACTTCCGTATTGATACCACCTCAGAAACCCAGGGAGGAGTTGCTATGAGTCATATCCCACTGGATGGCAGTGAGTTTTTTTTTTAGTTATTCTCATTGATTGTCCTGTATGAGGTGCTGAAAAGTACTTAGAATGGAATCAATCATCCTTAACATTGTTTATAAAAGCCTTAAGCCACAGTAACCTATACGAATGGCTGCCATGTGACCTCTACTATTACAATTTTTTTTCATAATCCTTTACTCATTTTACTGCATATTTCTAAACAAATAAATTGATCCCAATTCAGTTCATCTGCATTCTCTCCAATATATGGGAAAATTCCACTAGGACTCATTCTTGCCCTTTTACATTATGCCAATTCCATGCCCTTTTAGAAATCTGTTCTCTAAATTTGCTTTATTATAATACGATTGTTCTCATTTAATGCTTTGATAATAAAGGTCATTCATTCCCTCCAAGGAGCCCTTACAGACTGAATATGCCTTAGATGCCCAGGAATCTTTTAGCCAATAAAAGTATAATAGCCTATTTAATAAAACATTTTCAGTTTACAAGTATTTGAAAACTTTAAAAAAACAAACAAACAAAAAAGACTTTCACTGCTTAATTGACCACATGAAGTCTCTGCTGGAAATTAATTGCCCTGTTTTATGGGTATCCATGACATTAGACCTTTTAAAACAGGTAAATTTTGGAAAAAGAATAAAAATAATACTACTAAAGCGTATCAAGATATGTCTTAATTTGCACTTGTAGGTCAATGCATAACATATAACAAAATGGCAGAAAAAAATAATTTCTAAAAGGCATGGAAATTCTAAGAGATTTAAATTGGCACACAGTACACAACAGTAGAAGTAAATTGAAAATCATTCCATACATAAATACACTGTAAGGTTATTGTATTATGTATATCTAGGAAATGGGGCCTTAAGGATACTTTTTCCAGTCATTACATGTAAACAGAAAACAAGCATCTTAATTAAAAAGTGGTCAAATTTAAAATATATATGTTGGTCAACAAATGTCTTTGTTGTTTTCCCTCCTTTTTTTTAAACTTCAAAAAAAAAAAAATAACCTCACTGACATTGAGTCAGATCTGACTCATAGTGACCCCTCCTTGGGTTTCTGAGGTGGTATCACTGCAGGAGAAGAGTGTCCCATCTTCCTTCCAAGTATAAATATCAGCAGTTTAAAATATTTGGAATTATTGTTGTTGAAATATTGGCATGATTCAAAGCTAGGGGACTTGGCACACGCATTGAATGACAAAAAAAATCTGTGACTTTTATCTTTCCAAAAATTTAGTTATCATCAAATCTGACAATAAGAAAATAGAAAAAAAAAAAAGTAAAACTGAATGTTCTGCAGGAGGAACTTAAAAATGAGTAAAAGAGAAAAAAGATAATTTTTAAAAAGCCACAATTTGAAACATTTTGTTTAACTAAAAATTCAGCATGTTTTATATGGTGATATCATTACCACCAACTAAGCATTTAGGGACTGCTCAAATGTTGTTGTATTGTTATGTGCCGCCGAGTTGGACTGGACTCATAGCGACCCCTCCTTGGATTGCCAAGGCAGAATCACTAAGGAAGTAGATTGCCCAACCTTCCTTCCGAGGAGTGGCTGGTGGGTTTGAAACACCAGTCTTCTGGTTAGCAGTCAAGTGCCTTAGGCACTATGCTACCAGAGCTCCTTCAAATAGTTGTGCAATATGAAAATATCGAATGAAAATTGCATACATTACCATCTCAAGAATCCTAGAAATAATTTATGGTACTCTCTTATAAGCCTAAATTAGACCAAACCTGTATTGTACTCGGGAAGAAAAGTTGGAGGATATAAGAAGTTTTCATACTGGAGAATAAAGTGCAATGTGAAAAAACATCAGTACTTTCATTTATTCTAAGTGTGTTATCCTGAGACGTATTTAAGTTATGACTTCTTGTAAGACAACCAGAGGAATACATTTGAATACATATTATGAAGAGAATAAGAAATAAGTTCTCTCCTTGGAACTATCCAGTAAAATCATTAAGAACTAAATGTATATATATAGTGTTCTCAAGGACAGATTGATTCCTTGTCATAGATGCATTTAAGGAGATGCCTGTGTAAATGGTAGGATATATCTACAAGATCATGATTCTTTCTAATTTTTGGTGCCTATCATTATCTATTTTTATAACAATTTATATAGCACTAAGAAGTTGACTTATGTATATATACATAAATATATGTATACATACATATATAAATATATATATTATACATACACATACATAAATGTATATATATATGTATTGATTTATTGAGTTTTTAAAGGAGACAAAATTTTCTGATTAAAAATATGTAATAATTTATCCTAGGCAGTTTTTTTCCTGATGTTCCTGAATAAATTATATGTATAAGAAAATTGTATGTATAAATTGTATGTATAAGTAAAACAGAAGATTTATGGAAAATAATTGCATTTATATTATATTATAATTTGTAAGGAAATTAGCATATCATTTATTACCAAAAGTATATAAGGAATTATATACTTCTACAATTGTTGAACAAAATTTTCATATACTTATACCAGGTTTTCTTAGTTAGGATTACTTTTCCTGAGGAAATGACATGTAAACAGACATCTGAAGAATGCTGAGAGATTGATCAGCAAAGGATTGATCAGCAAAGAGTCTGCTACAAGATAGACTGTGGTGACTGAACAACGGAGGCATAGAGAAGGAGAGATAGGCTGTACAATTAAAAAATGATACAATAGTTGTTGTTTCAATACTTCAAAATCCTAAAACTCACCTTCTTTCAAAATATTCTCAACTTTATAATGCACCTTATTTCTAATATTGAGTTTTCAAGGCAGAGGCTTAAATAAGGCTCACAATTGCAGTAATGTATTGTTTCTATGGAAACTGTAGTCCTAAAGTAGTTCTGGCTTTTGTTGCCTGCAAGAAAGACTGACCTATAGCTGATATACATCATGCACATCAACTCTACTTATGTTTACCCAGTCTCCAAACATTCCCAGAATGTTAGCAAGGGTATATTCCAACAACCATCTTTTCAATTCATTTACGAAAAGTACTCTCTGACGACTGCCCTTGTTACTTGCCTTGTAACCTTGCCTTTAACTAGAAACACAGAATATTGATTATGATGAATTATTCAGAACTTCACCATACTGTGTGTGTGTGTGTGTTGGGAATATCAAGGAGAATATATTCACTGGTTATGATGGGTCTTCTCTGAGGGTCACTTGAGCTGGCTCACACTCATTCCATGCATAACAAAGCAGAATGGAAACTCTGAAAGCAGCCGGGGAGGGTACAAATAGAAGTAAATCTCATTGTTTAGCCAGTTCCTATGAAGACAGGAAGGGGCAGTTTATGAGGTAGGAAATATTCCAAATACCAGGGCCATTATTATCTGTTACCAGAAAGGATGGATTTTAAAAGACACCCCTACCACACACACACGCACACACACACACTGACTTGATAAAACATCATCAAAAACATTTACCTCCCTTGTCTCTGTTCTCAATAACATTCAGAAATGTTTCATGTTAATCTTGATCCCCCAAGGGACTAATTGAGTATCCCAGACATAGGTTCTAAGAAAAAAGCTCCCAAAATGCACCATGATCTGAACCACTTTCCATCATCTACCCTTTGTTTGACAACACTAAAGCTTTACTACAAAAACACTAGACCTCTTCCCTGATTATCAAATCTTCTGTGGCCTGATCACAGAGGATAGCTTCTTATCAGAATTCAAAACTATTTCTGTAAGATCATGACACAATCCCAGATCTCCAAAACATCAACTCTACTCTATGTCTTTACGTACTTGTTTCTTTTGTCTCCATAAAAATAACCACAGATTTGCTCAGTTAAAACATAAATGATTTATCTTACTGTTTTGTCTGAAACTTGTCTCACTGGACTAACATCAAGATGTCAGCAAGGCTTTGCTTCTTTCTGGAGGTCCTAGGAGAGGATCAATTTTCCTTTCTTTTTCAGATCAGAAGTCTACATTCCTTGACTTGAGCTCTCTCTCTCCATCCTCAAACCAGCAGAAGCAATGTGTTCAGTCCTTCTAATACTGCCATCCATATGATCTTGCTTCTGTTATTACATCACCTCCTCTGACTATAGCTGGGAAAGCTTTTCTGCTTTTGAAGCTCTGTGTGAAATGAAATGAGGTCTACTAGTATAATCCAGACAATCACAATATTTTAAGATTCTTAACCTTAATCACACCTGAAAAGTCTGTTTTATCATAGAAGGTAATGTATTCCAGATTCCAGAGATTAGAGCATTGACATCTTGGTGGGTGATAAAGAATTATTTAGTCAATCACATTTATAAATTCTTTAACGTCTTAATTTGTAATTCCGTAAAATTTTGCAAATCAACTAGGAACAAAAAAAGCAGCTTTTTAAAATTTGAAACATCTTATGAATTATAATAACAATCATCATCATCATCATCTTGTACATTTAATAGACAGTTACAGAAGTCAATCATTACATAATATATGATTATGCCATAACAAGTGTAATTCTCACAAAAATTATATGAAGTATAAAAATACCATTACCATCTTCATTTCATATATGATACAACAGAGGCATGGAGAAGTTAAATGATTTGCTAGGAACTCACTGGGTTATTATATAAATAAGTAGATAAAATGGTAGATTTTTCTAAGTCACATAAAAGATGAACATCTAGAGACAAATAACAAATACAACCCCTTTCTGGAAATAAAAACATGGCATAAGGAGAATTTCTACCCTACTTTTGTTACAAAATGTTCCAGAATTGTTAATCTTTTCTCTGCTGGAATTTTACTATACTTAACCCTGCTACTTCTTTCTCTCTGTTTAAGAAAGGGAATAAGGCAGTTCCTCCAGTAAGCTGGCAGAATAGGCAGAAGGACTGCACAGATCCCTTCCAAAAAGAAAAGGGGAACGAATTGACACAGATGCAGAAGAAACCCTGAGCTTTGAAGAGAAGGGTATAGAAGTGAACTAAAGTCCAAATAGCAGAAGAATTTGCATGAAGACACCAAAAAAGGAGATATATGGAGCTGCAGTCTGGCAGCAATCTTGATGGCACAGATAGCTCAGATATTGCTGAGTGGTGATAGGACCTAAGAACTAACTTAAAAATCAGCTCTGCTAGCCAGCGAAGGGGAAGGCAGGCTGAGCTATGGAGTTTTGCTTGTCCCTAGGGCAGAGCCACTTTGAATGTTTATAAGAAGTTTGACCATTTTGGATATTTAAAGTGACAGCATTCTCCCAGATTCCAGGGACTTAAAAACAAGCTCCACTTGCCGGGAACCAAAAGGACATTCCAGACTCAGTCAACTAGAAAGGTGTAGCATTCCCCTTGTTACTATTATATCCCACATCCTCTTTGTGAACAGAGGTGCGGCCATCCCTCACTCTCACCCACCATCTAGGCCAGCAGGAATCCCATCCCAGTCTGTGTGCTTGGAGGAAGCCTGGGTGTCCTGCCCTTATTTATTTATTTATTTTTACTTTTTTTTTTTTTTT
>NW_006922115.1:1062161-1067810 GCF_000298275.1 Orycteropus afer afer | reverse complement strand
TATTATTACTTTTGTCCTTATTATTATTATTATTATTATTATTATGCCATTCCCAGGTTCTAGTTTTCAGCTTTTTCTTTGTTGTTGTTTTTTTTCCCTGTTCCTGGTTGCAATTTTTATCTTTCTCATGATTAACCTCATTCCTTATTTTTCTTTCTGTGTTTTTTTCCCATTTTTTCCCTCATTATTCTCCTTCTCTACCTTTTTTCTCTTATTGCCCTCTCCCTAGATATTACAGTGATTCTTTTGTTTGTTTTGTCTTTTTTTGGTTACTGTTCCTGTGTGATTACATGGTGTATCCTTTGTCCATTTGATTTTACCTTTTTGAGTGTTATTCCATTGTTATTTTTCTCTAACTGAGTGGGAGAAAGCAACAGTCCCCATATGACACAACTACAACCACACCTCCTGCAGCTTTACTTACTGAGTAAGAGCCACTGTTTCCTTCATCAACAGGCCAATGATAAACAACAACCAAGAGGAGCCTGACTCACATTTAGCTGCTCTTTACAAACAGTGAACAGAGATCTAAATACAACAATGTTATAATTTCTCAGAGACAACAGACCATGGCCATCACAGTCTCCACAAAGAAGCAAGATAAAGTGGTAGAAACAAGGGAACAGGATACAGACCCAGACCACATCTACCAGGAAGGAACAGCACTGTAATTCACCGAGAAGTAATTCAAAACAATTATCTTTAGGTATCTTCAAAAGAATGAGATCAAGGAAAATACAGACAAAATCCTAGAAGAATTTTGGAAGAAAATACAAGAACAAAATGAAGAAAAAAAAAAAAAAAAAAACTAGTATTGATTCAAAATCTACAGATTAAAATCCAGAATATTGATACTCAATTCTCAAAAATAAGCAAGACATTGAAAAGGCAAAGAAGTAGAATTGATGCAAAAGAAGACAAATTTAATGAGGTTGAAGACAAATACCTGAATATTTCTTAGGAAAAGGATCTATCTATCTATCTATCTATCTATCTATCTATCTATCTATATATATATATCAAAACAAAATGAAGAGAGCCTAAGGCTCATGTGAGATACCATCAAAAGGAATAACCAATGTGTCATTGGAACTTCAGAACAGGAAGAGAAATATAAAACCTCTGAGAAAATTTTCCAAGATTTGTTGGAAGATAACTTCCCTGATATGATGAAAGATGAGAATATATCCATTCAAGAAGTCCAACGAACCCCAATAGGATAGACCAGAAAAGAAAATCACCAAGACATATCATCATCAAACTCACCAAAACCAAAGACAAAGAAAGACTCATGAGAGCAGCACGGGAAAAAACAAAAAGTTACCTAAAAGGGGCAACCAGTAAAACTAAGCTCAGATTTCTCGACAGAAACCATGCAGATGAGAAGACAGTGGGATGGTATATATACAACTCTGAAAGAAAAAAAAAAAAATTTCCAAACAAGAATTATGTACCCAGCAAAATTGTCCCTCAAATATGATGGTGAAATTAGAAGATTTCTGGAAAAACAGAAATTAAGGGAATTTGTTAAAACCAGATCAACCTTACAAGAGATACTATAGGGAGTCCTTTGACCAGAGAACCAAAAATAGCAAACAACAACCAACTATTAATACACAAGATGACATAATCCAGAAACCATAACTATGGACATATCCAAAGTAAAATAAGCTTGCAAGATTGCAAACAGGGAACCAGAGACATCAATTGGCAAGTGAGGACAACTATAGACCAAAAAGAGGGAAAATACGGTGTAGTTACAGAACTTCTAAATGGTGAGGAAGTCAAGAGAGTTTTGAGATAGAATGAACTGTTCTAAACTTGGGGAGAGAATTATGAATCACAGGGTAACCTCAAAGCAAAATTATAAACCTTCACATCACAATGAAAAAGAGGACAAGCACTAATATTCAGCAAATAATAAAACAACAGCAATAAAGGAAATGATAACACAATTCATAAACATAATAAGCTCAGAACAGAAAATAATATAGAACAAAGAAACAAGGAACATCATGAAAAAACACATAACAATATGACAGCAATCCATTCATAATTATCTATAATTACAGGGAATATTGAAGGATTAAATGCACCACTCAGGAGACAGTTTCAGACTGGATAAGAAAACAAAACCCATCAATATGCTGTCTATAAGAAACATACCCTAGAGACAAAGACAAAAATAGACTAAATATCAAAGGTTGGAAAAAAATATATCAAGCAAATGGCAACCATAAAAGAGCAGGAGTAGCAATACTAATTTCTAATCAAATTGACATTAAAACAAAAATCACCATAAGAGACAAGGAAGGACATTGTATAATGATGAAAGAATCAATTGAACAATAAGATATAACCATAATAAATATCTATGGATCCAATGAAAAAGCCCCAAAATGCATAAAACAGACTTTAAAAGAGATGAAAAGGCAAATAGATGACTCCACAGTCATAGTGGGAAACTTTAATATACAACTTTCAATGAAAGATAGAACAACAGGGAAAAAAAAAAAAAAAAACTCAACAAAGATGTAGAAGAGCTAAACAATATAATCCACCAACTTGACCTTATAGACATCTACAGAGCACTTCACCCAACAACAGCACAATATACATTCTTTTCCAGTGCCCATGGAACATTTTCCATGATAGACCATATGTTAGGCCAAAAATTAAGCCTTAATCAATTTAAAAACATTGAAATACTGCAAAGCATCTTCTTAGATTATAATGCTATCAAATTAGAAGTCAACAATAGGAATATCAATGGAAAAAAGAGTAAACATGTGGAAACTGAGCAACACCCTCCTTAAGAAAGATTGGGTAAGAGAAGAAATAAAAATTGAAATTAAAAAATTCCTTGAATCAAATGAGAATGGAAACACAACATACCAAAATCTTTGAGACACAGCATAAGCAGTGATCAGAGGCCAATTTATAGCAATAAATGCACACATCAAAAAAGAAGAGCCTAAATCAACAGTTTAAATCAACAACTCCAATAATTAGAAAAAGCACAGCAATAAAAGACTGCAGTTACCAGAAGAAAGGAAATAATCAAGATTCAAGCAGAAATCAATAAACAGAAAGAAAATAGAAAAAAATGAACAAGACCAGAAGTTGGTTTTTTGAAAAGATCAATAAAATTCACAAACCCCTGGCAAATTTAACAAAAGAAAAGAGGGAGATAATACAAATAACATGAATAAGAAATGAAATGGGTGACGTCACAACAGAACCAACTGAAATAAAAAGGATAATATCAAAATACTATGATGAACTGTACTCCAATAAACGTGAAAATCTGGAAGAAATGGACAGATTTCTAGAGACACACCACTTACCTAAACTAACACAGACTGATGTGGAAAAGTTGAACAGGTACATAACAAAAGAAGAAATTGAACAGGTCATCAAAAAATTATCAAAAAATAAATTAAAAAAAAGTCCTGGCCCAGATGGTTTCACCAGAGAGTTCTACCAAACATTTAGAGAACTGACACCATTCCTACTCAAACTATTCCAAAACTCGGAAAAGTATGGAATCCTCCCTAACTCATTTTATGAAGCAAGCATAACCTTATTACCAGAACCAGACAAAAACATCACTCAAAAGGAAAACTACAGACCAATATCCCTCTTGAATATCGATGAAAAAATCTTCAACAAAATCCTATCCAGTAGACTCCAACAACATATGAAGAAAATTATTCATTATGACTAAGTGAGGTTCATATCAAGTATGCAAGGATGGATCAACATTAGAAAAAAGAATCAACATCATCCACCACATAAATAAAACAAAGAAAATGAACCACATGATCATATCAATTGATGCAGAAAATGCATCTGATAAAATCCAACACCCATTCCTGATGAATACTCTCAAAAAAATAGCAATAGAAGGGACATTTCTCAACATAATAAAGGGCATCTCTGCATAACAAACAGCCAACAATACCCTCAATGGAGAGAGACTGAAACCATTCCTCTTGTGAACAGGAACCAGACAAAGATGCCCTCTACCACCACTTCTATTCAACATTTTACTGGAAGTACTACCCAGGGCCATAAGGGGAGAGAAGAAAATCAAAGACATCCAAATTGGTAAGGAAGAAGTCAAAATATCCCATTTGCTGAAGATATGATCTTTTACCTAGAAAACCCAAGAAATTCAGTCAAAAACCTACTGAAACTAATTGAGACATTAAGCATTGTGGCAGGATACAAGATCAACATCCAAAAATCAGTTGAATTCCTCTATATCAGCAAAGAGATTGCTGAAAAAGAAATAAGGAAATCAGTACTATTTACAATAAACTAAAACCAAACTCACAGCCGTGAAGTCGGAGCCAACTCATAGTGACCCTTCTTGGTTTTCCGAGGCATTATCAATACGGAAGTTGATTGTCCCTTCTTCTGTCTGAGGAATGGCTGGTGGGTTTGAACCACTAGCCTTCTGGTTAGCAGTCAAATGCCTTAGGCAATACACTACCAGAACTCCCTCATTTACAATAGCTACCAACAAAATAAAATACTTGGGAATAATTCGTACCAGGGACACAAAAGATCTGTATGAAGAAAACTGGTCCTTATTTATTTATTTTTTTTCCTTTCTTCTTGAGACTGTAGCTTTCTTTTGTTGCTATTTTTCTAACTGTTGAATTTGTTTGGTTAAGGTGTTCATTTTGGGTTTCTTCTTTTGGATATATGCATTTTTTGCTGTCAGTTGACCTGTGAGTAAGGCTTCTACTATGTCAAAGTCTTGGTATGTTGTGTTTTCATTATTTGCTTCTGGGATTTTTTTCACTTATTTTTTTCTGTTACCCTGTATTCTCAAGCAGTGTGTTCTTTCATTCCCATGTATTTGATTGTTTTTCTCCCAGGTCTCCTATGGTTGATTTCTAATTTTTTAGTGTTGTGATCCAAGAAGATGCTTTGCAGTATTTTCATGTTTTTAAATTTATTGAAGCTTGTTTTATGGCCTAAGTTATAGTTTACTCTGGGTATTGATTCATGTGCACTGGAAAATAATATGTATTGTGTTCTTCTTATGTGGAGTGCGTGTTCTGTATATGTCTATGAGATGAAGTTGGTTTATTGTGTTGTTGAGATGGTCTTTATTTTTGTTGCCTTTTTTTTTTTTTCTTCCACTAGATGCTCTTTCCTTCGTTGAAATGTGTGTGAACATCTTCTAATACTATTATAAAATTGTCTATGTCTCCTTTCATTTCAGTTAGTTTGTTATAGTATTTTGGAGCTGTTTCATTGGGTGCATAGATATTTATTATGGTTATGTCTATTTGATCAACTTACCCATTTATCATCATAAAATGTCCTTTTCTGTCCTTCATACTGGTTTTCACCCTAAAATTTATTGTATCAGAAATGAATATTGTCACTGCTACTGTTTTTTGTTTGCCCTTAGATTGATATATATTTTTTTTTCAGCCCTTGATTTTTAACTTTTTTATTTTTGTTTCCAAGGTGAGTCCCTGATGGGCAGCATATTGATGAGTCTTATTTTTTATTCCATTCTGCCACTCTCTTTCTATTGACTGGTACATTTAATCCATTCATATTCACCATAATTACTGATAGGTATGAAATTACTGATGCCATTCCTGTGTGCTTTTTATTGTGGTG
>NW_006922115.1:1038808-1061625 GCF_000298275.1 Orycteropus afer afer | reverse complement strand
TTTACAGAGATTGGGCAGAAAGTGTTGTCTCTACTGCAAAGTTGATCTGTTTTTTACAAATTCCCTTTTTTTTTCTCTTTATCTGGAGATGTGTAATTTTTCCTTTCTGTGTGAGGGACAGATTGGTTGGATGTACAAGTCTTGGTTGGCATATTTTTTTTCAAGGTTTGTGTCATCCCTTCTTCCTGCATGATTTCTGCAGAGAAACCAGAGCTTCATCTTATTGGTTACCCCTTTTAGGTAATACTTAATTTTCACGAGCTGCTTTTGATCATTTTTCTTTGACTTTGATTTTGAAAAGTTGGATTATGCTATTTGTTGGTGACTTTCACTTGGAGCCTACCTTGTATGGGGTTCTTTGATCTTGAATGGATATCTTTTGTCTCATAATACTAGGGAAGTTTTCTCTTAACAGTTCTTTGATGATTTACTCTGTGTGTGTGTTTGTGTGTGTGTTTTGTCTCTTCTTGTTCTGGAGTTCCAATCACATGTAGTTTGCTTCTTTTGATATCATCCTGCATAATTTGTACATTTTTTACAATCTTTGTTTTCTGATTTTTCCACATATAAACTGATGGCAACAGATTTGTCTTCTGGTTGGGAACTGCATTCTCCAGCCATGTTCAATTCTAATCTTTTATTCTTCCAATGTATTATCTATCTCTATTATTTTACTGTTAATCTTCTGGATTTCTAAATGCTATTTTTGTGTAATTTATAATTGTCAATTTGTTTTGTCATTTTGCTGTTGTATAGAATATAAGAATTCTCCTGAACTCTTCAAGAGTATACTGTCTATTTTTTCTTGATTTTGTTTATGATTCTGTTGAGCTCTTGAAAGGATATTTTGTATATGTAAATTGTTGTTGTTGGGTTCCATCAAGTCAGGTCTGATTCACAGCGACCCTATGTACAACAAAGTGAAACACTGACCAATCCTGTGCCAGCCTCACAGTCCTTGCTATATTGAACCCATTGTTGCAGCCACATTGAGGGTCTTTGCTTTTTTCACTGACCCTCCAATTTACTAAGCATGGTATCCTTCTCCAGGGAATTGTCCCTTCTGACAACATAACCAAATATTTTTTCTTCCTCAGAGAGACTTCCTAGTTCTTTATTTTGGTCACTTGTTTCTAATATCTTATGCTTTTCTTCTGTTTGAAGATGCCTGTTTTCCCTGAGATATTTTGAAGTTCTTGTTCTTATTTACTAAGTGTTAGTTTGTTTCACCTCATGTATTTGTTTTATTTTATTTCAATATGTCCAGATGTGTGGGGGTTGGTGTGCTTCTTTGGTTGTTAACTTGGCAGCACTAGGGCACTTCTCAGCTGTCTCCAATTTTGTGGAATAATTGGTAGGAATGTGGGTGTGGGTCTCTGTCATGAAGTGGAGCTGGGGGTGGGATGAGCAGGTATTGCCCAATGTTTTTGATCCAGTGGTGCAGGAGCTGGTGATGGTTCAACTCCGTTAGGTACGGTGGTTGGTGCAGTGGATAAGGCTGATTAGTGGAGAGTGAATATTCTTCTGCCATTAGATGGGGTAGGAAAGAAAAAAAGAAAAAGAAAAAAAGAAGAAGAGGAGAAAAAGAATAAAAATTTAAGATTAAAAAAATACAGAAAAAAAAATATTTTAAATGTGTAGAGACAGACAAGAAGAAAGTTTGGTAAAAGTGAAAGAAGAAGAAGATGAAGAGAGAGAAAAAAAAGGAAAAAGAAAGAAATTTTGGAAATAGAAAACGAGCAAAATTGGAACAAAAAGGGGAAATTAAGAAAAATGAGGCAGAAAGACTTTTCTAATTATGGTCATCTGGCAGCCCTGAGAGCAGGCAGTTGTGCACATTCTATTGATCCACTGAAGTATGTGTCCTCAGAGGTGGATGGACTTTGGATCAAGTGGGTACCCTAGGCTACAGGTGTGTGCCTCTTGTGTTCAATGTGAGAAAATTCAGCCAGTGATGCAACTTCAGGCAGGAGGAGCCACAGTCCCAAGATCTGTCTATTTTGGGAGGATTGCTGAGGGTGGCTAGGCTGCAGAGGAGTTGGCTAAGGGATCCAGGGAAGCTAGAGGATTTTCCTAGCCACCAGCTTGATGCAGGCAGGGAAAGGTTTCACCCCTAATCACAGGGAAGCTGTGGTTGTTGGAGTTGACAATGCAGCTCTCCCTCCAGTCACATTTTGCTGGTGTGAGTCAGGCAGCCTATGGGCACAAGCACCAAATATCCAGCTGCTGACCAGACTCAAGTGAAAGGCCACCCTGAGACTAGATTATCCAACCACACTTGAGCAAGCATTTTTCCTTTTTTTGTGTGTCTTTAGCCCAGATGACTACTGTTTACCAGTGATGAGTTATTTCATTCCTTTTTTCTGGATCCCTCCTTGTTCCATGACCACTTGTGCCACTGTGAATCTAACTCATTTCCCTGCACATTCCTCTCCTAGCTCCCACATGTATTCTGCTCCCCTTGAATCCTCCTTATCTGTCTACATTGTGTCTTTATCATTGTGTGGATCCTGTGAAGATGTTTTTCTCTCACCTCCATCTGTTGCCTCTAAGCTTAACAGGGTTATGCTTCACCCGGTTCTGGCTTCTTTTCATTCCCAGTTCATTGACCTTATTCTATCTCCCTTTCCAGTCAGTACTCAATCTAAATATTTAGCCTATCATTTTGTACTCAGAGTTAAAGGATCATTAATTTTATGTTTCACTCAGTTTTTTTCATGTCTCTCTTTTACAGAGATTGGGCAGAAAGTGTTGTCTCTACCTCCAGTACTTACTGTTTTCCATGTGTGGTTGTGCCATTTTATAATGTCACCAGCAGTGCATGAAGTTTCCAGTCTGTCCAAACCCTTCCCAGAATTTTCTGTTTTCTGTTGTTTTGAACTTTTCTGTTACTACTGGTGTGAGATGATATCTCATTGTTTTTATTTGCACCTCTCAAATGTGCAAAGAGTGCAAGTATTTCTTGGCCACCTGAATGTCTTCTTTTGTGAAGAATCTAATCTCATTTTTTAAATTGTCTTTTTGTTGTTGAGGAGTTGAAGTTGTCAATACATTTTATAGATCAGTCCCTTGCTCAATATGTCATTGAGAAAAATTATTTCCCATTCTGTAGGTTCTCCTTTACTCTTTTGGTGAAATCTTGTGATGTGCCTAAGCGTTTTAAGGAGGATCCAGTCATATAGTTTGTCTTCTGCTGTTTCTGCATTTTCAGTTATATTTGATAGTCTGTTTATGTCATGCATTTTTTCCTCTGATGATTTCTATAATTTTAGGTTTTACATTTAAGTTTTTAATCGATCTGGGGTCTATTTTTGTATATGGTGAGAGATATGGATTCTCTTTCATTTTGTGAAAATTGATATATAATTTTGGCAGCACCAGTTTTTGAAGAGACTATGTCTCTTCAATTTAATAGGTTCAGCCTTTTGTCAAACAACAGCTGTCCTTGGGTGGATGGGGTAACTTCTGGGTACTCTATTCTATTCCATTGGTCTATGTATTTGTCATTGTACTAGTTCCCAATGGTTTTGACTGCCATGGTTGTGTACTAGGTTCATTAAATTATTTATTTTACTTTGCATTTGATCTATTTCTTTATTAGTTCCAAGCTCAGAGTTCCAGAATTATCACCTGCATATCTTTCATTTAGTTTCTCAAGTCTTTGTCATAGAGGGTCTGGGTATCTGCTCTGCTTAATCAGTCATCTTGTTGAAGTCCCTCAAGGCTTATCTATTGAACATGTTAATATGTAGATATTAATTTTCAAGTAAAGAAATACAATATAGAGTGTCTTAGTTATCTAGTGCTATTATAAAATAAATACAAGTAGATGATTTTAATTTATTAAAACAAAAATGTATTTTCTCATAGCTTAAGAGGCAAGAAGTCCAAATTGACAATGTTGAATCTAGGTAGAAAACTTTCCTTCTCTGTGTCTCTTGATCCTAGAAGGATCCCAGTGCAAGGACCTGGGTCCAAAAACTTGCTCTGCTCTTGGTTATTCTCTCTTGGTGGTAGTAAGCCCCCCTCTCTGCTTCCTTCTTTCTCCTTTTATCTGTAGTAAGATAAAAGATATTGCAGGAAGAAAGACTGGGCAATCTACTTCCATAGAGATACTGCCTTGGAAATCCAAGAAGGGTCTCTATGAGTCGGAAATGACTCGAAGGCAGTGAGATGATTATCAACTGGATCAAAATAGTATGATAATTTGTGTACTTATTGTGGTTTTAGTAAATTTGAATTTAGCTTCTAAATATAATGCAACTTGTGATAGTTGGAGCTGTTTGTAAACTTGGCTGGACCACAATTCTGTGTGTTTAAACAATTGTGATGTGGGTTGTTCCCATGATGGCATCAGATGTATATGTTTTGAGTAGCCAATCCATTGAAAGGGAGTTTCCCTAGGGGTATGGCCTGCTTCCAGTATATTTGTGGACATCCTGGGAAAACAAACACTGTTCTGTGGATTGGGATTCTGTTGTGCTGCCTAGAATTGTCTGTGAGCGAACAATCCACCATTCAGCCTGGAGATCTTGGATTCATCATTCGTTGGAGTCAACCCCCAGTATACTGCCTGCCAAGCTTGAGCTCGTCAGTCCCTGCAGATGTGTGAGTCAGGTAAAGCCTCCAGCTTGACGTTTGATCCAAGAACTTGGGACTTGTCAGCTTCTATAAGAGTGTGAGCCATTTTCCTAAGATAAATTTCTCTTTCTCTCTCTCTATAAGCTTTACTGGTTTTGCTTCTCTAGAGAACTCAGTCTCTAGAGTGACATTCCATGAAGAATTGAGGTCAACCCTTTCCTTTCCCTAACTCTATCTGGAAAGGGTCCTGGACTACTTGGCTAGTAGAGTGTGGCAGAAGTGACATTAAGCCAGTATCCAAGAGACTGACAGCTTCTAGTTCTGTGTGTAGGAGCACTCATTCTAAGTCTGCTGTCTTCAAAAGAAAGCAACCACATGGAAGAAGTAGGAATGTAGGATTGCGGCTACCCCAAGACCCCAATGCTATGAGAAGCTTGAGCCATTGGAGTGGCTCTGCAAGATGAGATGCAGTGGGGAAAGAAGAAGAGGACAAGGAACATGAAGACACCAGATATAGATGATGGAGCCAACTAATATATGATTTCGGCTCTTGCTCCTCTAGCTTATGGCTATGTCATTGTTCAGCAGCCTGCTATTCTCTGCCGACCTGGGAACTTACAACAGACTTGAATTAATGACCTTCCATATGGTTTGGTAACATCAGGACTGTGCCTTTTTACTTATAAATCTTAGGCTTGTCAGCCTCAGTAGCCAGCAGCGGTCTGAGTGAAGAAAAACCTCTAACTTCAGTGGGCCAGGAGCTAGAGGCAGAGCTGAAGTCCAAGGTTGAGGGGCTTTCACGCAGCCCCTAGACCTGGCACTTGGAACTCAGACTTCTAGCCTCCTGAACTGTAAGAGAATAAACTTCTGTTTGTTAAGGTTATCCCATTTGTGGTATATTCTTGTCAGAGTGGCACCATGTAACCACAACAGAATATGGTATTGAGAGACTGGGGTGCTGCTCTGACAGGTTCCTAACATGTGCAAACAGGAGTGGAGTACATCCTTGACCCAAGACCCTGGCAGAGAGACCCTGGCATATGGTATAACAGATGGCAGGAGCAGAGCTCAGAGACTGGCATGAGAGACGGCAATGGCAAAGCCGAGAGAACAGGCATGAGACAGTGACAGCTTTACTGCCCATGGAGGAGAAAGCTGGATGCCATTGCACAGGTGGGTACCTGGTGGAATGGGTTGCCTTCAGGCTTTAATTGGTAGAAAAGACCATCATGAAATGGAGTAACAAGTGGGTTGGCCCACAGATCAAGAAAGCTGAATGCTTTGGGGGCAGGAAGATTTCCAGAGGAGTGGGTTGCCTTTAGCATTAAGTGGCGGAAGCAGAGAGAACAACGAAAGGGAAGCAGAACTGCTCCAGACTGAAAGGGTAGGACCATGGCCTTTGGGGTGGAACCACCACAGCCCCCTAGGTTTCAGAGCCAGACCTTCACCAACTTGGTTCTGGAGTGTGGGGCTGCTCGTTCATGTGAGCTAGTGGGATGGAGCTATAGCTGCTGCCCAAGAGTGAAGGGGCAGGGCTGTCATGCCCAGGAGGGAGAGGAATAGGGCCCACCATGCCAAGGGGGTGAAGTCCCCACTCAGGAACTAGGGGACTGGAGTAACCCAGTGAAGGAGATCTGTACAGATACCACCCACTGAAGATCTGTACAGGTGTCAAGTTGACCACAGTTGGAAATGTGGTGGTTATATTTGTGTGTCGACTTGGCTGGTCCTGGTTGAGTGGCTGGGCAGCTGGATTTATATTTACCATTATGAGACTGGTAATTTACTCCATGGTGGAATCTACTGGGAGCAGCTAAGTAGCTTCCTTTGGGTATGTGGTCTGCTTCCAGTATACAAAAACAGCTTTGGGAATGGTCTCTAGCTTATGGCATGCTTGGACCCTGCATGTAGCCATGTCGTTGTTCAGCAGTCTGTCATGCCTTGCTGACCTTGGAACAATGGACTTAAATTATTGGCCTGCCATGTGGTTTGGTAACATCGGGACTGTGCCTTTTTACTTCTCAACCTTGGGTTTGTCAGCCTCAGCAGCCAGCAGCTGTCTAAGTGAAGAAATGCTTCTAGTTCCAGTGGGCTGGGAGCAGGAGGCAGAGCTGGACTCCAAGGTTGAGGGACTTTCACCCAGCGCCTAGAGCCTGACATTTTCAACTCAGACTTAAAGCCTCCAAATTGTAAGAATAAACTCCTGTTTGCTAAGGCCATCCCATTTGTGATATATATTGTTGTCAGAGCAGCACTAGGTAACCAGAACACAGCTTGAAACAATTTTCATCATGCATCACAAATTTTAATCTCAAACTTTTTGGTTAGAATATTAATCATAGATTCTCTCAGTTACATTGGCCAAGTTCTGGTGTTTTCCCATTTCTAAAAATAATAAGCTAGTTAAAGCAAACCAATTTTATTTTTGTATAGTTATCCATTTGCTCTGAAACATAAAAGTGACTTTTTTCAAAGAAAGAGTCCTTTGGAGAGGATAGTCTAAAAATTGAATCTGAGATACCCATCCTAGGTGTGGCTGCTGGATTTGAATTGCCAGCCTTCTGGTTAGCAGTTAAATGCCTTAGGCACTATGTCACTAGAGCTCCCTATACAAAATGGCCTATTTATTATTACCAGAAGGGACCAGGAGAAGTTTGGAAGGATAGATGCTAAATGGGGAAAAGTCAGACAGACAGACAGACATACACACACACACACACACACAGATACAGATATATTGATATAGATATAGACACATGAGCTCTGGTGACATAGTGCCTAAGGCATTTGACTGCTCACCAGAAGGCTGGTGGCTCAAACCCCCCAGCCACTCCTCAGAAGGAAGACTGGGCAATCTACTTCTCTAGTGATACCTCCTCAGAAACCCAATATTAACATTTATTTTCTGGATGTATCTCACTCTAGGTGTACATTTTTCTCTGTCTCCTACAGACTAATTAAAATCTTCTAAAATCACTTAAACAGCATAATCTTTGTGAAAAGCCGTTAATTACATCCTTAGGTGAACCAAAAACAAACTCACTGCTGATGAGTCAGATCCAACTCATAGCAACCCCTCCTTGGGTTATCGAGGTGGTATCATTACTGAAGTAGATTGGCCAACCCTCCTTCTGAGGAGTGGTTGGTGGGTTTGAACTGCCAACCTTCTGGTTAACATTCAAATGCCTTAATCACTACACCACCAGGTAATAATTTGTTTTTCATAAAGGCACGGACTTCAATAATTAAGAAGCTGTCCATCATCAGCAATTTTTTGTCAACATGTGAATTCATATACACTCATAGTAGACCAATTTGCATGGCCTTTCTGAAAGACAAGGAACTCTGGTGGCACTGTGCTTAAGGCATTATTTGGCTGCTAACCCAAAGGTAGGTGGTTCAAACTCACCAGCTGCTCCATGGGAGGTGATCTACTTCCATAAAGATTTACAGCCTTGGAATCCAATGGGAGCTGCTATACGTTGGAAATGACTCAGTATCAGTGAGTTTGGGTTGGTGAGTTTTCTGAAAAACTGCTTGGCAATGTGTACCTTGTTACAAATATGCATATATTTGTATCTACATATTCTGTTTTCAAGGATGTACCCTAAGATACATCCTTTTTATACTTTTAAAGAAACTGTACAAAATACTGTAGAAAAATATAAGTATCAGTAGATTCTTTGCAGTGGAACAAAAAGTAAAATAAGAGTTTAGATGTATTACTAAAAGTATATTTAAGAATCTTCTGCAGTCAAAGTTCTTTTATACTTAAATACACTGACATGGAAAGTGTCAGAAACATAAACCATTCAGAGATTAGTGCATATTATTTTATTTTTATAAATTCACACACACACATACACACATGAGCACACATCATAGATAGAGCTTTGAAAGACTTTCATTAAGATGTTCGTAATTTTTATGATTATTCCCTGAGTAATTTGAATTGCTGTTACTTTTATTTGTATTTTCTTCCTGTTTTATTTGATTTTTCATTATCTCTTTTTAGACAAGTAAATATTGTAGGCATAGAAATATATGTTTTAATTTATTTTTTTTCTAATAATTAATGAAATTAATTAGTTTTTTTTTAACATTATTGACTTTTGTATTTCCTTAATAAATGATCTTGGCTCATTTTCAAATCAGTTTTATGTTTTCTTACTGAGTATAAATGCTCTTCTGATATAAAAGATGCTGCTGCTTTATTTGGATAATGTGAAAAGTAGACCAATTTTTGCTTTATCCTTCAACATCCTTTAGGCCACATTTTCCAAAGTGAATGATTTAAATGAGTATGCTATCAGCTTTATTAATCTTTCTTCTTCAAACATTCTAACTTTGCAACATAAATAGAAAGGCATCACTCATCTTTTTTGGGGGAATAATTGACTTAAGTTTTATTCTAGAATCTTAAACATTGTAAAAATATTATAAAAAAATATTCTAAAAGTTTTCATTAAGAATTAATTCATGTTAAGTAATAAAATAGTTAATGTATAGTATACATATAGATATTGTATATATTATGTTAAGTTATATTACATATTATTAATTATTATATAGGCCTATAATAGTTTAAAACCAAACCAAACCCACTGTTATCGAGTCACTTCCAACACATAGTGACCCCCATTGGGTTTCCAAGACAGCAAATCTTTACGGAAGTTGATTGCCCAGTCTTGCGTCTGCAGAGTGGCTGGTGGGTTTTAACCATCAACCTTCTGCTTAGCAGTTAGATGCCTTAGACGTTGTGCTACCCAACTTTCCAAAATTATAGCAAAAGCTAAGGCATTATTCTTAATTGGCAACTTTTCCATTTGCCTGAATTTCTATATCTTTTATATATGAAATTTATATATACTTGATTTTATTTATTGAATATCTTATAATAATCTATTCTTTGCCTTATTTTTTACAACACTATTTAAATTAATGATGATTAATATTATATAATGGTAGGTCTCAAGAAAATATATTGCTTACTTGTCTCTTTTTTGGACAGTTTTGGAAATTTTCACTCTATTTCTTCAGTTAGTAGTAACAATGTAAAACAAGAAATTAAACTAATAAAATATGATCAGTTGAGAACAGTGGCATAATCAAAATGGTGGAGTAGGCAAATGCAAGCTCCCTACCACCCACAAAACAATAAAAAACAATAATAATTAACTGTTACAGAATTCTGAAAAACAGAAAAAAGTTTTCAACAAGCAAATAAATTCTGAATAATATAAAGGACCTTTAAATAAGGTAGTAAAGGTGTTTCGTTTGTTTGTTTTCTTGTTACCTGCTTATGCTCCACTTTCTTAGCTTGACAGCAGTTTGAAGGCAATATCCTACTTTCCTAGCAAAGAATCCTGATTTCAGTTTCCAGAGGAAGCAAAAAGACCTATCCAAAAATATTTTTTCTGTTCTTATTTGCCAGCAGGCTATCTACAGTATTAAAACAATTTGCCTCTACATAATTTTCTTTTCTTGGAATTCACTCCAGGACTGGGGGAGGGGGGCTGACGTTGCTCAAAAACAGTGTAAAGTGAACAATAAACCCATAGTTACCCAGAGCAAAATAGCATAGTTCAGACATACAACAGACTTCATATGACCTGGGACAAAAACTATGAAGAAAGGTGCTTTGTGAAAGAGGACATTCAAAATCATCCATGGATATGGAAGACTTTGGAAAACCATGTCAATCCCAAGACAAGATATTTGCTCATAAAGGACCTGAGAAAACCCCGAACTTCCATTTCAGTATTATCTCAAAACGCAGGGTAAGCCTCACTCAGTTGGCACAGAGCCAACTTGCAATAAGAGAGGTTCTTTTTCTTCATTTGCTTTTTATTATTTTCTTGTTTTTGTGTTTTGTTGCTCTTGTTCTTGGTTTATTAGAGGTTTTGTTTGTTACTTTAATTCTTATTATTTAAAATAGTGGCAAAACAATAGCTAAAGCTTCCCAGAGGGAACAAGTAGTTGGACCTATGAGCTTGGAACCATAGTCTCAGGGGACATCAAGTTTAATTGGCATAACATACTACACAAAACATTGTTCCACATCCTACTTTGTTGAGTAGCGACTGGGATCTTACAAGCTTGCAACTGGCCATCTAGATGCAATGATGGGTATCTCTTTGTCCAGAGCAAAGAAGAATGAAGAAAATGAAAGATTCATGGAAACAATCAGTCCAAACGACTGATACACCATGCAATCCTCAGCCTATGAGACAATGAGACCACAAGAACTAGATGGTGCCTGGCTACCACTGTCCACCACTCAGAGTGGGATCTGTGTAGGAGATCCTGGATAGAGTGGGAGAACAGTGTAGAACAAAACTCAAAATCATTTAAAAAAAAGGGACCAGATTTTCTGGTCTGATAGAGCCTGATGGAATCACTGAGACTATGGCCCCTAGCTGCCCTTCAGGTGTGGAATTGAACCCACTCCTGTGGCTTCCAGCCAAACAAAAGATAGGCATATGAGGTGAACATTTACACTAGGTAGATACACTACTTGGAGAAAATAATCAAGGGAGAATAGAAGGGCTGTGTATGCACAGGGAGACAACTCAAGGAGCAGGAGTGCATGGAGGGAAAGACAGAGAGAAGCAGTAACTAAGATAGGAAGTGAGAGATGAGCTGTTGCATTGTTGTAAATTGTAGTTAATGTCATGAGACAAAGTATATGTGAAATGCTGTATGGGAAGTAATTTGCACCATAAACTTTCACCCAATCACAATATAAATAAATTAAATAATAATAATAATAGTTAAAGAAAACGAAAGAAAAATACATTTTAATAGCACAGCCAACAATACAGTCCTTGTTATGAAAAAAAAAAAAAAAACAGAAATTGGAGATGTTACTTAAGCTATGAACAACTGCAATCAATAAAAAGAGTATACTTTGAAGAGAGGGGAGAATCTCATTTCCAGAGTGATCATAACATGATATTCAAATATTCAGTTTTAGAAAAGAGAAAAAATAACAAAAGAAACACGAAAGATTTCACCATTCATAGGAACAAAGCAAAATGACAAAAAAGATGCCTGGAGATGACCAGATATTGATCCTGATAGGCAAATACTTTAACAGTACTGTCTTAAATGTGCTCAACAGCTAAAGTACTACATGGACAATGAACTAAGGTATATGGGCAGTAACTGCAACACCCCTAAAAAAATGGTCCCAGACTCCAATTTGTTTAGCCAAGCCTGTAAGAACTATAAGCCATTTCCCCTATCTCCTTTAGTCATGTATTCCCCTGATTCCCCACCATGTATTAACCCATCCTTAGAATAGTCTCAATCCATAAAACTTTCTAACAGCCTTATCTTATTAGACCATACACAGTTGGTCACCATAGGGCACTGTCCAGGGCCCCCTCCCAGTCAGGATCTGGTGCCACTAAGTCTGAAACCTGCCATGTAGCCCTCCATTCCCAGTCATGTAGCTTCCATCACCAATTCCTCAAACTCAGGTATACGTATCCCTGTGAAATGGGAGGGAGTTAGTGGTCATCTTAGATCCATTCTGGCCTGCCACACCTGGATGTTAAATTGCTAGCAACATTTGTAAGACTGCTTTCTTTGTCTTTATAATCCTCTCTCCTTATTATTTTGTTTCTCTCTTCTGAATAAATGTGTATGTCTCTGAATAGGCCTCCAGGGAAGTTTTTTGGACTTTTGCTACCTACTCAGGAGGAAGTTTTAATCTCCTTGGAAAATTCCCATAACATAAGGGAAGTAAGGAAAAGATACTTGCAAAAATGAGGATACCAATAAAGAGATAGACATTTTAATAATGTAATAAACCAAACAGAAACTCTGGAGCTAAAAAGTGAAATAATTGAAATTGAAAAAAATCACTAGAGGTGTTAATAATATTTTTAATAAGCAGGAGAAAAAAAAAATCAGCAAACGCCAAGATAAGATAATGAAAGTACTCAATATGGAGGCGGGGGGAGGTAACACAATGAAAAATTTAACAGAGTTGAAGGTACCTCTGAGATAACATTATAATGTTATCATACTCATTAAGAAAGTCACGGAGGAAAACAGAGAGAAAGGAGCAAAAGCAAGAAAAGAGAGAGAAGGGAGTAAAAGCAGTTTTTGAAAAAATAATAGCTGAAAACTTCCCAAAATGCCCCTCTCAAGGACTGTAGTTTTTGTCACATGACTGAACTGTTCTTTTCTTTGATTTACTTCAGCTAGTGCTGTGACATTGTTTTGAATGGCAGGAACTAAAACACAACCAAAAAAATATAGATGTGAACCTCCAAATGTTTAATAAACTCCAAGTGAGATATACTAAAGAGATTTACACTGAGACACATTATACTAAAATTACCAGAAGCTAAAGTCAAAGCCATTCCTCTGAAGGAAGATGGGGCAATCTACTCCAGTAGTGATACTGCCTCAGAAACTCAAGGAGGGGTCGCTGAGTCAGGTCCGACTTGATGCCATATAACAACAACAACAACAAAGTCAAAGACAGCATCTTTAAAACATCGAGAAAGAAGTGACTTACCATGCATAAGGGATGCTCAATAATATTTCATACAATTTATCATTGGAAACCAGGAAGTACATAAAACCATGAGATGATATATGTAAAGAAATGAAAGAGAGAAATATTTATATATCAACCAAGAATTTTAAACCTGGAAAACTGTCTTTCAAAAATGAGGGGAAAATTTAAATATTCCCAGATAAACAAATGTTTGAGGGAAATTATTATAGGTAGACCTACTCTATGTGCAAAACTGTAACAAGTGCTAGTATTACTCAAAATGAATAGACACTAGAGAGTAACTCAAAGCTGTATGAAGAAATTAATATCTCCAGTAAAATGACCACATGGACTAATAAAAAACAGGCATTGTTCTTTTTTTGGTTAATTCCAATTTTTACATCCTACAGGATTTATAAGACAAATTATAAAAAATTATAAATCAATCTTATTGGACACACAATTTATAAAAGTGTAATTTGTGAAATCAAGAATATAAAGATTGGAGAATCTGCAAAATTTTGTACACTATTGAAGCTAACTGGGTATCAATTCAAACAGGATTTTAAAAAAAATTGGGATTTTAAACATAATTCCCATGGTAGCCTCAAGAAAATATATAAAAATATATACATAAAAGAATTGAGAAGACAATAAAAATAGTTCACCACAAATAAATAACTATATACAAAATAAGGTAATAATGAAGAAATTGAAGAAAAAATGGTAAAAGACACAGAGAACAAATATCAAATTGGCAGAAATAAGTACTTCCTTATCAATAATCACTTTAATATAAATGGAATACATTCTCTAATTAAAATGCAAATATTGGAAGAATGAATGGTGAATAAATCATCCAAATTACATTGTTAGCAAGACACTGACTTTAGAATCAAGGAAAAGAAAAAAGTTGAAAAAGAACATATGGGAGAAATTATATCATACAAATAGTAAACAAAAGAGAAGTAGATTGCCGTTACTAATATCAGATTAAATAGACTTTAAGTAAAAATCTGTTACAAGTGACAAACAAGGATATTATGTATTAATAAAAGGCCCAATTTATGAATATCATGGTGATATGCTAATTTCACACATACATCAACCCAATAACAGAATCCCACAACATATGGAGGTGAAATTAAACAGAATTAAAGGGAGAAGCAGATACTTCTATGACAATTAAATGTTTCAATATCCGTTTTGAAGTATAACACTGTCAGTGACAGGATAATATCCATATGCCTACAAGGAAGTCCAGTTACTATTATTATTATTCAAATTCAGACACCAACCAGAAATGCCAAAGATGAGGAAATTTAAGATTTTTACCAACTTCTGCAGTCTGAAATTGATCAAGCATACAATGAAGATGCATTGATAAATACTGGTCATGGGAATGCAAAAGTTGGAAATAGAGAAGTATAAGTAGTTGGAATATATGCTCTGGGTGATAGAAACAACCCTTGACATTGTATTATAGAACCTTGCAAGATAAAGGACATATTCATTGCAAATATCATTTTGTTGACAACATACATTAATTGATTTATGTGCACCTTGCTGGATGGAACAGACAGGAGTCATATTGACTACATTTGTGGAAAAAAGATGATGGAGAAGCTCTATATCATCAGTCAGAACAAGTCCAGGGGACAACTCTGGAACAGATCATCAATTGCTCATATAAAAGTTGAAGTTGAAGCTTAAAATTAAAACAAGTCTCTGATCGCCAAAGTCTGATCTTAAGTATATCCCATTTGAATTTAGAGAACATCTTAAGAAAAGATTTGATACATTGAACAATAATGACCAAAGACCAGATGAGCATTTGGATGATATCAAGGACATCACACATACACAAAGCAAAAGGTCGTCAAAGACAGGAAACAAAGGAAAGATCAAAATGGATGACAGAAAAGACCCCGGTACTTACCCTTCAACACACGGTATTTAAAGTAAGTAGAAGAAATGATGAAGTAAAAGAGCTGAACAGATTTCAAAAGGCTGCTAAAGAAGACAAAGTAAAGTACCATAATGAAATGTACAAAAAGCTGGATTTAGAAAACAAAAAAGGAACTGTTTCTTAAACTGAAAGAACAGAAGAAAAAATTCAAGCCTCGAATTGTGATACTGAAGGATTCTATGGGCAAGCTATTGAATGATACAAGAAGCATCAAGGCAAGAGGGAAGAAATATGCAGTCACTCTACCAAAATGAATTTCTGCACTTGATGGTACTAGTTAAAAACAAAAGCTCGAGGAATTCACAAAACACCAATTAAGATGTTTCAACAAATGGATACAAGTCTGGAAACACTCATATGTGCTGAGAAAATTAGAAGATAGTTATTTTACCAACTATCTAGAAGAAATCCATATCTATGCCTTTTCTAAAGAAAGGTGACCAAATAGAATGTGGAAATTGTCAAACAATATAATTATTACATGAAACTAATGGTTTACTGAAAATAATCCAAAAATATTTGTTATACCACATCAACAGAAAACTGCTGGAAATTCAATCTGGATTCAGAAGAGGATGTGGATTGAGGGATATTATTGCTGATGTCAGATGCATCTGCTGAAAATAGAGAATCCCACAAAAAGGTTTACCTGTGTTTTATTGACTATGCAAAGGCATTTGATTATATCATAACAAATCATGGATAACATTGAGAAGAATTGGAATTCCAGACCACTTAACGAGGAATCCTCATGAGGAACATTACATAGACCAAGAGGCAGTCATTTGAACAGGACAAGGGGATATTGCATGATTTAAAATTAGGAAGGATGTGATTCAAGATTGTATCCTTCCACCACACTTATTTAATCTGTATGCTGAATAAATAATCTAAGAAGCTGGACTATATTAAGAAGAATTTGGCATCAGGATTGCAGGAAGGCTCATTAACAACCTGTGATACACAGATGGCATAAACTTGTTGCTTGAAGTGAACAGGACTTGAGGACTTAAAGCATGTATTATGTAAGATAAAATATTACAGCCTTCAGTATTGACTATACCTCAACATAAAGAAAACAAAAATCATCACAACTGGAGCAATAAGCAATATTGTGATAAATGGAGAAAATATTGAAGTTTGAAAGGATTTTTTTGTACTTGGATCCACAATAATGTTCATGGAAGCAGCAGTGAAGAAATAAAACAATACATTCACTGGGCACATTTGTAGCAAAATTCCTCTTAAAAATGTTAAACAGCAAAAATGTTGCCCTGAGGTCTAAGATATACTTGATCTAAGCCACAGTATTTTTGAGTACCTCATCAATTGTATGAAAGCTGCACAATGTTTAAGGAAGACCAAAGTAGAATTGATGCATTTGAATCATGGTGTTGACAAATAATAGTAAATATAACATGGGCTGATAGAAGAACAAACAAATCTGTCTTGGAAGAAGTACAACTAAAATGGTCCTTGAAAGTGAAGATGGTAATTATTTTGGACAAATTATTGGGAGAGACCTATCCATGGAGAACAACATCATACTTACTAAAGTAGATGATCAACTAGAAATATGAAGTTCCTTAATGAGATGAATTGACACTGTGGCTGCAGCAATGGGCTCAAACATGGCAATGATTGTAAGGATGGCACAGTATCCAACAGCGTTTCATTCTGTTGTACATAGAGTTACTATGAGTCAGAAGTGACTGGATAACACTTAAAAACAACATAGTAATAATAACCTAGAGTTCAATACCTCATTTTCAAAAATGAAGAGAACCTCCAGACATAAAACAAAATGAAAATTAAGATTTGAACAATACAGTAAACAAACTGGACCTAGAAAAAATATATCAAACACTGTACAACACAACAGCAGAATATACATGGTTGATATGTCAGTCCTCCTAAAGGTCTCAATATATTTCAAAATATTTATATTATACAAAGTATCTTCTCTATGTACAATGGAATGGAGCTACAATTCAAGATTAAATGGAAATTTTGCACACATGTAGAAATTAAACTACATACTCTTAAATAACCAACAAGTCAAATAGTAAATCACAGGAGAAATTGGAATATACTTAGAATGAATTGAAAATAGACACACAACTTACTAAATTTGTAAGATGAAGGGAATATAGTACTCAGCCTCAAATTTATAAAAATAAACAACTACATTAGAAGAGAAATACATGAAATGAATAAACAAATTTTCATCTTGAGGAATTATAGAAAGAAGAGTAATTGAAACACAAAACTAACAGAAGGAAGAAAATATTACAAATTTTAGTGGAGAAAATGAAATAACACTTAGAAAAAGAATAGAGAAAGTTTTTATTTCTCTATTGTTCTTCTAAGTATTGTTTTCAAATTAAAATTTCTTCTTTGAAGAGATCAATAGGCTTGTTAGAACTTTGCCTACACTGACAAAGTAAATAAGAGACTAGACACAAATAATTAAATCATAAATACAAAGTTTGAACAATACTACCAACCTTACAGAAGTAAAAAGGATTATAAGAAAATGTCATAATCTATCGTATGTCAACAAGTTTCATAATATAGATGAAATGGAAAATATTTTTAGACACAAATGATCTAACGATTCAAGAAGAAATAGTAAAAATCTCAAAGACATAATAAGTAAGGAAATTGAAACAGTAATAGAAAAGCATTTAACAAAGAAAAGTAAACAATTAGATAGTTTCACTGGTGAATTTTACTACACATTAAATAAAAATCACCAATCCTTGCAAAATTCTTCAAGAAATACATAAGAAAGAACATGTCCTTACTCATTCAGAGTCCAGAATTACCCTGACACCAAAGCTAGTTAATGAGATCAAAAGAGAAGGCATTTGACTGCTAACCAGAAGCCTGGAGGTTCAAACCCATGAGCTGATCCTCGGAAGGAAATTGGGCAATCTGCTTCCTTAGAGATACCACCTTGGAAACCCAAGGAATGGTTGCTATGAGTCGAATAGATGCAACAGCAGTGAGTTGTTATTATTGGTTTTAATATCCTCTGTGAATATAAATCCAGAAATCTTCAAGGAAATACAAGCAAAGAAATCCACTAGTATATAAAAATAATTACACAACATGATCAAGTGGGATTTATCAGAGAATTGAAGGATGGTTCAATAAAAAGGAAAATAAATAAACAAATAACACAATACCTTAATAAAAGGGGAAAAAACACATGATCATGTTAATTAATGTAGAAAAGACATTTGACAAAATACAATTTGCTTCCATAACAAAAACACTCAGGAAACTAGGAAAAAAAAACATTCCTAACATAATAGAAGTCGTTTGTTAAAAAACAAAACAAAACAAAAAAAAACTACAGTTCCTATGCAGTAGTGAGTTGCTGAGTGCTTTCCCTAGGATCAGAAATAAAACATTTATGGTTTCTTTTACCATGGCTATTCAGCATTGTAATAGAAGTTCTAGCCAAAGAATTTAGGAGAAAAAATAAAGTTAGCCCCATCTGAAAAAAAAATTTAAATTATCTCTATTCATAGATTTCTCAACTAACAGACAAAAGAGTTATTAAACCTAATTTAAAAATAATAATAATAATTTTAGTAGAGTTGCAGGGTACATACAAAAATAACATGGAAATATCAATTGTGTTTCTATGTATCACCAAGGAATATTTGACTATTCCATTTTCAAGAACATCTACAAAAATAAAATTTCTAGGAATAAACTCAAGGATGTAAACAATTTGAAAACTCTGAAACATCCCTGGAAGAAATTAAAGACATAAATAAATGGAAAGATATGCATCTTCATGAATTGTTAATGTGGTTAAAAGGTCAAAACTATTCAAAGCAATGTACATTATAATTGCACAGTAGTCCCCCTACTAGTAGTAGGCAAAGGGGACTGGAACAGATCAAGGAGTCAGCCACAAGGATCCAGGTCAGGGTGGTTGGAGGGGTTTCCAACAGCTAAGGGAGACAAACTTGTCTGTCGGTTTGTCCTACTGTGGTGGTGTGCTGATGTGAGTCTTGAGGCCGTGCCACTGGTGTTTCAAACCCAGTGGGGTGCACCTGTTGCACAGGTATCAGCCCGGCTTGCAGACTGAGACAGACTAGGAAGAAGGAGGAGGCCATCCACTTCTCAAAGAATTGGCCAGGAAAACATTATGAATAGCAGAGAAACACTGTCTGATACATTACTGCTCAACTTTATGAATAGTCCAGAAATATTGTCCAATACAGAGGAGGAAGATGAGTCACTTAGCTTAGAAAGCTCTCAAAGTAGGACTGGGAAAGAGCTGCATTATCAGAGTAAAATCAGCCTTACTCATATGGATAAGGTAAAGCTTTAGACCTCCATTTACTGAAGTGGCACCACTCAAATTAAAAATTGAGGAGAAACAGCAGTAAACATCCATCAATAAGCAGAATATGGAATGTATGAAGTATGAATCTAGGAAAATTGAAAGTTGTCAAAAATGAAATGAATGCATAAAGATTGATATCCCAGGCATTAGTGAGCTGAAATGGACTGGTTTGGTCATTTTGAGTCAGACAACTATATAATATACTATGCCGGGAATGACAGTTTAAAGAGGAATGGTGTGGCATTCATCATCACAAAGGATGTTTCAAGATTTGTCCTGAAGTACAGTGCTGTCAGTGATAGGATAATATCTATACACCTACAAGGAAGATGACTAGTATCCAAATTTATACCCTAAAGACCAAAGCCAAAGATGAGGAAATTGAATAATTTTATCAAATTCTGCAGTGTGAAACTGACTGAACATGCAATCAGGATGTGTAATTATCACTGGTGACTGGAATGCAAAAGTTGGAAACAAAGAAGAATCACTGGTAGTTGGAAAATTTGGCCGTGGTGACAGAAATAATGCTAGAACTCACATGGTAGAACTTTGCAAGATCAATAACTTGTTCATTGCAAACACCTTCTTTCAACAACACAATAGGTGGCTATACACGTGGACTTCACCAGATGGAACACACAGGATTCAGATTGACTACAACTGTGGCAAGAGGCGATGGAAAAGCTCAATATCTTCAGCCAAAACCAGGCCAGGAGATGATTGTGGAACAGACCATCAACTGCTCATATGCAAGTTCAACTTGAAGTTAAAGACAATTAAAACAAGTCCACAAGAGCCAAAATATGATCTTGAATGTATCCCTCCTGAATTTATAGACATCTAAAGAACAGATATGATGCATTGAAAACTAATGACCAGAAACCAGATGAATTGTGGGAGGATATCAAGAACATTATCCATGAAGAAAGTAAGAGGTGACTAAAAAGTCAATAAAAGAAGAGAAGACCAAAATGGATGACAGAAGAGACTCTGAAACTTGCCCTTAAGAGGAAAGTAGCTAAAACAAATGGAAGAAATGACAAGATTAAAGAGCTGAACAGAAGATTTCAAAGAGCAGCTTGAAAAGACAAAGCCAATTACAATAATGAAATGTGCAAAGACCTGGAGTTGGAAAACCAAAAGGGAAGAACAAGCTCAGCATTTCTCAAGCTGAAAGAATTGAGGAAAAAAATTAAGCCTCGAGTTGCAACATTGAAAGATTCTAAGGGCAAAACATTGAATGATGCAGGGAACATCAGAAGAAGATGGCAGGAATACACAGAGTCACTGTACAAAAAAGAACTGGCCGATCTTCATGCATTTCAGGAAGTGGCATACGATCTAGAACCAATGCTACTGAAGGAGAAAGTCGAAGCTGCAATGAAGGAATTGGTGAAGAAGGCTCCAGGAATTGACAGAATACCCACTGAGATATTTCAACAAACGGATGCTGCACTAGAGGCACTAACTCGGTTATGCCAAGTGATTTGAAAGACAGCTACCTAGCCAACTGACTGGAAGAGATCTATATTTACACCTGTTCCAAAGAAAGGCAATACCACATAATGCGGAAATTATCGAACAATATCATTAATATAGCACTCATGTAAGATTTTACTGAAAATAATTAAAAAAACTCTTACAGCAATATATTGACAGATAACTTCCAGAGGTGCAAGCTGGATTCAGAAGAGGAAGTGGAACAAGGGATATCATTGCTGCTGTTAGATGGATCTTGGTTCAAGGCAAAGAATATCAGAAAGATGTTTACTTGTGTTTTATTGACTATGCAAAAGCATTTGATTGTATGGATCATGACAAATTATGGATAACATTGAGAAGAATGGGAATTCCAGAACACTTCAATGTACTCATGAGGAACCTTTACACAGACCAGGAGGCTGTCGTTTGAACAGAACAAAGGGGACACTGCATAGTTTAAAATGAGGAAGGGAGTGCTTCAGGGTTGTATACTTTCCCCATATTTATTCAATCTATATGCTGAGCAAATAATCCAAGAAGCTGGACTATATGAAGAAAAATGTGGCATCAGGATTGGAGGAAGAATCATTAACAACTTGCGATACGCTGATGATACAACTTTGCTTGCTGAAAGTGAGGATGACTTGAGGCACTTACTGGTGAAGATTGAGGAACATAGTCTGCAGTATGGATTACATCTCAATATAAAGAAGACAAAAATACTCACAACTGGACCAGTAAGCAGCATCACGATAAATGGAGAAAAGATTGAGGTTGTCAAAGAATTTGCATTCCTTGGTTGTATGATCAAGGCCAATGGAAGCAGCAGTCAGGACATTAGACAATGTGTAGCACTGGGTAGGTCAGCTGTGAAGGAACTTTTTCAGGCTCTGAGGAGAAAGGATGTCTCCTTGAGGACGAAGGTGTACCTGACACAGGCCATGGTATTTTTAATTGCCTCCTATGCATGTGAGAGCTGGACAATGAATAAGGAAGACCGAAGAAGAGTTGATACTTTTGACTTGTAGTGCTGGCAAAGAATGCTGAAGGTACCATGGACTGCCAAAAGAACTAACAGATCTGTCCTGGAAGAAGTGTATTCGAGATGCTTCTTGGAAGCTAGGATGACCGGACTTCATCTCACCTACTTTGATCTTGTTGTGAGATGGGACCATTCCCTAGAGAAGAATGTCATGCTTGGTAAGGTGGAAGGTTGACAAAAGAGGGGAAGGCCTTTGATGAGATGGATTTACACGGTGGCTGCGACAATGGACTCAATATACCAAGGATCATGGAACTGGCGCGGAATCAGGTGGTGTTTCATTCTGCTGTGCATGGGGTCGCTATGAGTCGGAAGTGACTCAACGGCACCTAACAAGAAGAACAGTCCCCCTGATCTGCAGTTTCCCATACCATGGTTTCTGTTACTAGACCTCAACCATGTGTGAAAATATTAAATTGAATATTCTAAAAATGAACAATTCATAAGTTTTAAATTGCATGCCATTCAGAGTCTTCCAAGTAAATCTCACTCTTTTCTTTTGTGTCAGGTCTGGGCAGTGAATCAACCCTTTGTTCTGCATAGCCACACTGTATGCCCATTTGTCACTTAGCATCTGTCTTTTTTCCCAGGTTATCAGATTAACTGTCATGGTATCACAGGTCTTGTGATGGAATAACCTTTCTTTTACTTAATAATTGTTGTATATGATTATGGTTGTTGTTAATCTCTTCCTGTGCATAATTTATTAATTAAATTTTATCATAGGTGGCACTTCTTGGAAAGAAGTTTGAGCAATCGACTTCTGTAGTGATACCACCTGGGAAACCGAAGGAGGGGTTGCTATGAGTTGGATCCAACTGAATGACAATGCTTTTTGTTTTTGTTTTTCTTGGAT
>NW_006922115.1:1034566-1036839 GCF_000298275.1 Orycteropus afer afer | reverse complement strand
TATAATGATGGTGTAAGTATTATAAAACTTAATTTGTCCCAGTCACTTTGCACCTTACTCTATATATTTTATATAATTTAACCTTCAATATTACTCAGTGATATGTGTTCTATTTAATTCTGAATATTCCCATATTATGAATGCACAAACTAACATTTAGAATAATTAAGTAAATTTCTCATCTTGCATTGAGACCCTGATCAGCTTGACTACAAATCATATGTTCTTCACCATTGCTCACTCTGAAAAAGAAAGATTACAAAGAGGTCTGGTAGCCAAATATTAATTTTGCTCATATGTATCAGTAGGAAAAAATATTTTTTTTCTTCTTTCCAGTTTCTGAATTTTGTCCATTGCCTGTATTAAGATAAATTTCTCTTTTATAAGTAAATTTTTTTTTTAAAAATGTGCTTAACAGGGAACCTGATATTGAGAGAATATTAATTAAATTTTTACTTTAAATTTTCAGATTAGCCCTCCTCAGTCAGCTTGGCTCTAAAGAGGACATGAAATGAAAGGCAAATTGTACCCAGATGTAGCCAGAGATATGAAAGTATGCAAACATTCAAAATTCTTAAGACCAGTCCACAGAGAGTACACAACATAGAGGTCAAAACAGGACTGCAATATATGTGTGTCACATATAAAGGTCTTACTTTAACGCAGTCATTGGAAATTTTTCAAGAAAATAATTATTTTCCAATTCTATATACAAGAAAGCAAACACATAAACAAAACAATTCATTTAATTCAAATTATTTGGATCATCAGGAATTATTATTGTGAACTTAGAGCCTCAAGGAAAGTCAGATGCCCTAGGTACTTCTGCCACAGCTGGCAAGAGATTGTGTGCCCTGTGAGGGAGGTGGGAGACCTCTGAAACTGGAGGAACTGGTGCCTGAAGAAGAAGGAAATGATTTCTATCAAAATCTCTCAGAGGAGGAATATAAAGCAGAGAGAGAGCTTACATATTTTATATGTAAAATAAAATTGCTATCAAATGATAGAGTTGTCATCTTCCATCGTCTGAAATTTTTAATGCTCATTCATCAGTAATGGTGGTAGAACACCTAAGGCATTTGACTGCTAACCAAAAGCCTGGTGGTTCAAACAAACCATCAACTTCTTGGAAGGAAGATGGGGCAATCTACTTCTGTAACGATACCCCCTGGGAAACCCAAGGAAGGGTCACTATGAGTCAGATCCAACTTGATGGCAGTGAATTTATATATATATATATTTTTTTTTTTTGAGTATTCATCAGTTAACAGAAGAGTCCAAGATAAACACTTATGAGAATAAATGTGGAATTATTTTTTTTAAAAAAAGTAAAAAGAGCATGTCCTGGATGCGGCAAAAATAATTCTAAAGAAGAACAGAAGTTGGAAGTCAAAGAACACATTTTTATAAACTATATGATGCTTTATTTTGGTAAAATCACGATGAGAACCATTTTCTCATAATTAATGACATTGTGAATTATTAAAATATTGGCTAATTGAAGGATGTAATATTTGTATTTTTTTACTGGCATTTAAATATTTAAAGTAAACACATAAGACTAACCTTTATTATTATTTTTTCTTTAAAGATAAACTATGTTGTGTTGGAATGTATAGAACATCTCAAACACCTCTCCAGCTTCCTTTTATGATAGCCCACAATCTGATAATCATAATTTATCTTCCAAGTTTCTAAGAATTATGCTATTATAGTCTCCAACCCATTCTTATCATCATAATCTAGCTGTAGCCTTCATTGCTTAATTGTATACTCTATTATCTTTCAAGTTTTTTAATTTTTCTTTTTGAATTATTTTCTAAATGTGGTGTGGGTGTCCATTCTTATACTGTCTCTTTGTATGGACTTCCACTTCCAAAGTTGGAATTGTGTTATATTACTTTATCTTTTTGTAACACTTTTCTCAGGGCAATATACATAGAAAGAAGACAATAATTTGTCAAAAAGTTAAAGTATTCTTTTCTGAGCTATTACTGTATGTATATACTTTTTATAAATAATGGTGAATAATCCTTGGAGATGGTTCCATGCATGAGTGAAATAAATTAGATTTCATTGTTAGGCTCGATTCTCTGCTGTTGTTGTTGTTGTTGTTATGTGCTGTCGACTTGGACCCGACTCATAACGACCCCTCCTTGGGTTTCTGAGGAAATATCCCTACGGAAGTAGAATGCCCCATCTTCCTTCTGAGGAGTGGCTGATGGGTTTGAACCACCAGCCTTCTGGTTAGCAGTCAAGTGCCTTAGGCACTA
>NW_006922115.1:1032349-1033796 GCF_000298275.1 Orycteropus afer afer | reverse complement strand
TTTTATAGAAATATTTCTACTACTATAATTTGATTCTCAAAATTCATTGTGAGAAAGAATGGTATTACCATCTCTACTTAAATAAGGAGAATTAAGGTCTAATGAATTTAAAGCAATTTCCCATAGTTACATACCAATAAGAATAGAGAAAAAAAATTGAACTTTACCTCAAGTTCTTTCTAGAACACCCCAGAGAAAGCTAATAAACTAATAATATGAAAGACTTGAACTCACAGGGCTATTTTTCAATTTCAAAACTTGCACAACTGTACTGAACATAATGATGCTAGATGCCTTATACATGGTAAGCTTGTTTTATTTGCAGGAATGTGTACATTAATTACCCCTGATATGACCTGACATGAATGTGGCAGCCTTTTTCTATGAATAATCCTTTGGCAAAAGAATATTATTCCAAGGACATAACTTGTAATTATCTAGTTTTAAGTTAATACTTGAACAAATAATTATCTGCAAGGTATTTTTACTATTTCTGCATTATCCAGGAAAAATCATTGCTGTTCCCATTTACCTTAATTATAATGACTGGATGTCAAGTTAATCTTAGGTTTAAGTCATTCTTATGTAAATAAGTGAACATTAGAAAATGTGGAGCTTTATTGTGCTAGAAAATGAATTGTCTTATCAAGATATGTTGGAAAAAAAAGAAAACACTGATTACTCTCCTTCAAGTGAGAATAATAATGACATTTATTTTCATTTGTAAATAGTAGCTGTGATTTGCAAGTCTTCAAAGAAATCAAATCATGGTCACCAAGTGAAAAAATGTTCAATTGAAATAACATGTACTCTGGTTACCTAGTGCCACTCTGACAGGAATATACAACAAATAGGATGGCTTGAAGAAATAGGAATTTATCCTCTTAGAGTTTGGAGGCTTTAAGTCCAAGTTTAACGTGCCAGGCTCTATGGGCTGAGTGAAAGCCCCTCAACCACAGGATTCAGCTCTGCCTCCTGCTCCCAGCTCACTGAAGCTGGAGGCTTTTTTTCACTCAGCTGTTGGCTGCTGAGGCCGACAAGCCTATGGTTGAGAAGTAAAAAGGCACAGTTCTGATGTTACAAAACCACATGACAGGCCATCACTTCAAGTCCATTGAAAGTCCCAAGGTCGACAGAGCATGGCAGGCTACTGAACATGACACAGCTACATTCAGGGTTCAAGCCTGCCATAAGCTAGAGACAATTCCCAAAACTGCTGCTTATATATGGGAAGCAGACCATATCCATAAAGCAGCTATTCAGCTGCTTGTGGTAGATCCCACCATGGAGTTATTACCAGTCTTATGGTGGGGAATACTACATCCAGCCACCTAGCCACTCAACCAGCCCCAGACAAGTTGACACACAAACATGACTACCATAATATGTCATCTATATAACAATGCTCCATTAATTATAAAGAACAAAATAGATTTGAAAAAAAAAA
>NW_006922115.1:1026837-1027502 GCF_000298275.1 Orycteropus afer afer | reverse complement strand
TTCCTGCCATCTTCTCTTGATGTTTCCTGCATCATTCAATATTTTGCCCATAGAATCTCTCAATATTGCAACTCGGGGCTTAAATTTTTTCTTCATTTTTTTCAGATTGAGAAATGCTGAGCATTTTCTTCCCTTTTGGTTTTCAAACTCCAGATCTTTGCATATTTCATTATAGTAATTAGTTTTGTCTGCTCAAGCTGCACTTTGAAATGTTATATTCAGCTCTTTTATCTTGTCATTTCTTCCATTGGCTTTAGCTACTCTCCCCTTAAGGGCAAGTTTCGGAGTCTCTTCTGTCATCCATTTTGGTCTTCTCTTCTTTTCTTGTCTTTTTAGTGACCTCTTGCTTTCTTCAAGGATATTGTTCTTGATAATCTCTCACAATTCTAGTTTTCTGTTGTCGGTGTTCAATAAATCAAATGTACTTTTTTAGATGAACTCTAAATTCAGGAGGATATAGTCTATATCATATTTTGACTCTCTTGGACTTGTTTTAATTGTCTATAACTTCAAGTTGAACTTGCATATGAGCAGTTGATGGTCTGTTCCACAATCTGCTTCTGGTTTTGGCTGAAGATACTGAGATTTTCCACTGCTTCTTGCCACAGAAGTAGTCAATCTGATTCCTGGGTGTTCCATGGGGTGAAGTCCACATGTACAGCTGC
>NW_006922115.1:1023713-1025816 GCF_000298275.1 Orycteropus afer afer | reverse complement strand
GATACCTGTGGTTCACTCCCATTGGTCCTGGTCCCCAGGCCTATTCATCTCTATTCTCCATTTCTCCCACCCTGCTGCTTTGGACATACCTGAGTTCGCTCTCCTCACCTGGATCCCTGTGGCTGACTGCTCCTCTGTCCCAGTTCCTGGGTCTTTTAATCCTCTTTCTCCCACACTCCCACCCTAATGCTTTGGATGTGCCTGGGTTCCCCCTCCTCAACTGGATCCCCGTGGGTCAATCCCGTTGGTCCTTGTCCCTGGTCCTATTCTTCTCCACTCTCCTGTTCTCCTACCCTGCTGCTTTGGCCATGCCTGGGTTCCCATATATTAGAGCCACTAAATTTGCCCCTAGTTTTTCCTTGAGGTACTCTATAATTTAGGCTTTCACATTTAAGTCTTTGATCAATCTGGAGTTCATTTTTGTGTACGGTGTGAATTACAAATCTTGTTTCTTTTTTCTGCCACTGGATCTCCAGTTTTGCCAGCATCATTTATTAAACAAACATTCTCTTCCTCATTTAATGGATTTTAGCCCTTTGTCAAAGATCAGCTGACCATATGTCGATGGATCTATTTCTGGGTTCTTAATTCTGTTCCATTCATCTATGTATCTGTCACTAAACCAATACCAGGACCAGGTAGTTTTGACTACTGTAGCTTTATAGTAGCTTTTGAGATTTGTCAGTGTGAGACCTCCTACTTTGTTGTTCTTCTTCTTCAATAGTGCTTTGCTTATCTGAGGTCTCTTTCCTTTCCATATAAAGTTAGTGATTGTTTTTTCCATATCCCTAAAGAATGTTGATGGAATGTGGATTGGGATTGCATTGAATGTATAGATTGCTTTGGGCAGAATCGACATTTTCTCAATGTTCAATCTTCTTATCCACGAGCATGGGATATTCTTCCATTTATGTAGATCTCTTGTGGTTTCTTGAAGTAGTTTTTTATAGTTTTCTTTGTAGAGGAATTTTGTGTCCCTGGTAAGATTTATTCCCAAGTTTTTTTTATTTTTTATTTTTTGGTAGCTATTGAAAGTGGTATTGATTTCCTTATTCCTTCTTCAGCAATCTCTTTGCTGGTGTAGAGGAATCCAACAGATTTTTGGATGTTGATCTTATATCCTGCCATGATGCTAAATATCTCAATTAGTTCCAGTAGATTTTTACTGTGTCTCTTGGGTTTTCTAGGTATAGGATCATATCATTAGCAAACAGAGATAGTTTGACTACTTCTTTAGCAATTTGGATGCCTTTGTTTTCCCTTCCTTGCCTTATGGCCCTGTTTAGGACTTCCAGTACAATGTTGAATAGAAGTGATAGTGGGCATCCTTGTCTGGTTCCTGTTCTCAACAGGAATGGTTTCAGTCTTTCTCTATTGAGAATAATGTTGGCTGTTGGTTTTGCATAGATACCCTTTATTATGTTGAGGAATGTCCCTTCTATTCCTATTTTGCTGAAAATTTTGATCAGGAATGGGTGTTGGATTTTATCAAATGCCTTTTCTGCATCAATTGATATGATCATGTGGTTCTTCTCCTTTGTTTTATTTATGTGGTGGATGATGTTGATTGTTTTTCTAATGTTGAACCATCATTGCATACTTGATATGAACCCCACTTGGTCATAATGAATGATTTTCTTGATATGTTGTTCCAGTCTATTAGCTAGGATTTTGTTGAAGATTTTTGCATCTATGTACATGAGGGATATTCCTTTAGAGTGATATCTTTGCCTGGTTTTGGTATCAAGGTTATGTTTACTTCATAAAATGAGTTAGGTAGGATTCCATCTTTTTATATGTTTTGGAATAGTTTCAGTAGGATTGTTATCAGTTCTCTAAATGTTTGGTAGAATTTCCCAACCGTCTGGGCCAGGACCTTTTTAATTGGTAAATTTTAGATGACTTGTTCAATTTCTTCTTTTCTGATGGACTTATTCAATTTTTCCAAATCAGTTTGTGTTAATTTAGGTAAGTGGTGTGTTTCTAGAAATCTGTCATTTTCTTCAGGTTTTCAAATTTGTTGGAGTACAGTTCTTCATAGTATCCTGATATTATCCTTTTTATTTCAGTTGGTTCTGTTGTGATGTCATCCATTTTGTTTCT
>NW_006922115.1:1020860-1022571 GCF_000298275.1 Orycteropus afer afer | reverse complement strand
AATCCATTAACATTCAGTGTAATTATTGACAAGTATGAATTTGTTGTTGTCATTTTGGTATGTGTTGTTTCATGGTGTCCCTGGTTTCTTTGTTCCATATTATTTTCTGTGCTGAGCTCATTATGTTTATGAATCCTGTTATCATTTCTTTTGTTGTTGTTGATTTAGTATTTGCTGAGTATTTGTGATTTTCCTCTTTTTTTTATTGTGATGTGAAGGCTTATCATCATTTTTCTTTGAGGTTAGCCTATAATTTATAATTTTCTCCCCAATTTTAGAACAGTCCATTCTATCTTGCAACTCTCTTGACTTTCTCACCATTTAGAAGTTCTGTAACTACAGAGTCTTTTCCCTCTTTTTGTTTATAGTTGTCCTCACTTGGCAATTGTTGTCTCTGGTTCCCTGTTACAATCTTGTGAACTCATTTTACTTTAGATATGTCCATAGCTGTGTTTTCTGTGTTATGTCATCTTGTGTATTAATGGTCGGTTGTTATTTGGTATTTTAGGTTCTCGGTTCAAAGGACTCCTTTTAGCATCTCTTGTAAGGTTGGTTTCGTTTTAACAAATTCTCTTAGTTTCTGCTTATCTGACAATCTCCTAATTTCACCATCATATTTCAGGGACAGTTTTTCTGGGTGTATAATTCTTGGTTGAAGATTTTTCTCTTTCAGTGTTTTATATATACCATTCCATTGTATTCTCATTTGCATGGTCTATGCTGAGAAATCAGAGCATTCCTACTGGCTGTCTTTTATAGGTAACTTTTTGTTTTTCCAATGCTGCTTTCAGGATTCTGTCTTTGTCTTTGGTTTTGGTGAGTTTGATGATGATATGTCTCCATGATTTTCTTTTGGGGTCTATCCTTTTTGTGGTTCATTGGACTTCCTGAATGGATATATTCTTCTCTTTCATCAAATCAGGGAAGTTCTCCAGAAAATTTGGACAATTTTCTCAGTGGTTTTATTTTTCTCTTCCTGTTCTGGAATTTCAATGACACATAGAATATTCTTTTTGAGGGTATCCCACTTGAACCTTAGGCTTTCTTCATTTTGTTTTGATCTTTTTTCTGAATGATCCCTTTCCAAAGAAGTATTCAGGTATTTGTCTTCAATCTCATTAATTCTGTCTTCCATTGCATCAATTCTACCCATTTGCCCTTCCAATGTGATTTCTATTTCTGACAATTTATTATTAATCTTCTAGATTTCTATCTGTAGATTTAGAATGATTTCTATTTTTTCTTTTATTTTGTCATTTTGTTCTTGTCTTTTCTTCCAAAATTCTTCTAAGGATTCTTCTGGGTTTTCTTTGGTCTGTCTCTCAATCCTTTGAAGATACCTAAACATGATTCTTTTGAATTCCTTATCAGAGAGTTCCAATGCTGATATTCTTCAGGGGTGTGTTCTAGGTCTGTATCCTGTTCCTTGTTTCTACCACTTTATCTTGCCTCTTTGTGTGGACTGTGACAGTCTGTTGTCTCCGAGACTTTGTGGTATTGTATTAAGATCTCTGTTAACTGTTTGTGAAAAGCAGCCAAGTGTGATTCAGATTCTTCTTGGTGGCTTTTTATCATTGGCCCATTGGTGGAGAAGGAAGTGGTGGCTCTTACTCATTAAGTGAAGTTGCAGGAGTTGTGGGTGTAGTTGTATCTTATAGGGACTATTGATGTCTCCCACTCAGTTAGACAAAAATTACAATTCAATAACCAT
>NW_006922115.1:1014176-1018230 GCF_000298275.1 Orycteropus afer afer | reverse complement strand
AGGTACTTTACTTTCTGTGCTTTTGCGTAAACCTGTGCTTGTGAAATTAAGATCAAAAGAAGAACTGGTTATACTATAAAAACATGTAGCTAAAGGCAATAAACGCACTCAGTTGCAAGCAGCCTCTGAGTTGTTTGTCTTCTGTTAGCCAATTCGCCGACTCCCTGTTCACCTATAATCTTCTTCGAGTTATAAACCGAGCCCAGTGACTGTGCTGGTCTGTGGCACTTAGGGTTACTAGAAAGCAGAACCTCTTCTTAAGCCCCTGGAATTTTGAAGAGCACTGTCTCTTTAAATATCCAAAATGGTCAAGCCACTTGTAAACATTCAAAATGGCAAAAGTCCACAGCTCAGCCCCTCTTCCTCTTCACTGCTGCTTCCCCTTTTATTCCACAGCCACCAGAGCAGTCCTCCATGCCATCCCTGGCTAGCAGACCTGATTTTTAGGTTAATTATTAGGTCCTACCACCACTCGGGAATCTCCAAGCTGTCTGTGCCATCAGGATCACTGCCAGACTGCAGGTCTGTATGTCTCCTTTTTTGGTATTCTTATGCAAATTCTTCTGCTAATTGAGGTTTAGTCCACTTGTATATTCTTCCCTGCAAGGCTCAGGGGTCCAGGATTATCTTGTGTGTCTGTGTTAATTGGTTTCCCTTTTCTTTGTTGAAGAGGGTCTGCGCAGACTTTTTGCCTATTCCGCCATCTTGGAATCCACTACCCATATGAATTCTTAAAATCACAGTTTCAAAAAGCTATATCTTATGAAACTAACATATATATATATATATATATATATATATATATATATATATACACACACACACACACATACACACACACACACACACACACATATATATTTGGGTTAATACCATTATTTTTTGCAGTGTATCCTTCTTTCCCCTCCCACCTCTGATAACCAAAAAATAAATTTCTTTCCACATATAAACTTTTCCTTGTCCATTTAGAATAATGAATTAATAATATATTTGTCTGTGATTGACTTACTTCACTTAGCATGTTGTTGTTATGTGCCATCGAGTCGGCCCCGACTCATAGCGACCCCTCCTTGAATTTCTGAGGCAGTATCACTATGGAAGTAGGATTGCCCAGCCTTCCTTCTGAGGAGTGGCTGGTGGGTTTGAACCGCCAGCCTTCTGGTTATCAGTTAAGTGCTTTTAGCCACTATGCTACCAGAGTGTCCTCCAATTTTATCCATATTATGTTGTGTTTTGCAAATTCTTCATAATTTCTTTAGTGTTGCATAGTATTCCATTGTGTGTATGTACCATAGTTTGGTTTCCATTCTTCTGTTGATGGGCACCTAGATTGTTTCCATCTTTTTGCCATTGTAAATAGTGCTGAGATGAACATGAGTGTGCATATATCTCTTCTTGTCCTGGCCCTCACTTCTTTAGAATATATACCTACTTATGGGGTTTCTGGGTCAAATGGTATTTCTAATTGTAACTTTTTAAAGAATCATCATACTGTTTTCTACAGAGTTGTATCTTTTCACAGTCCCACCATCAGTGTATGAGAGTCCTAATCTCTCCACATCCTTGCCAGCATTTATTATTTTCTGTCTTGTTGAACTTTGCCATTAGAGCCTGGTGAGATGGTATTTCTTTCTTTCTTTTTTTTTAATATGTATCTCTCTAATGGCTAATGACTGTGAGCATTTCTTTACATATTTGCTGGCAGCCTGAATATCCTCTTTGGTGAAGTATCTATTCCTGTTTTCTTCCCATTTGTTTAAAATTGCATTGCTAATCTTTTTGTTGCTGAGGTGTTGGAGTTTTCTATAAATTTTAGAGATAAGTCTCTTGTCAGATATGTCATTACTGAATATTTTTTTTCTAATATGTAGGTTCTCTTTTGACTCTTTTGGAGAAGTTTTCAGAAGCACTTAAAAATTTAATGTTTAGAAGGTCCCATTCAACTAGTTTATCTTCAGCTATTTGTGCATTTTGGGTCATGCTTGATAGTTTATTTATGCCATAAATGCAGGTCCCTCAATTTATCCCTCAGAAGAAAGGTTGGGCAATCTACTGCTGTAGTTATTATGCCTCAGAAATCTAAGGAGGGTTCGTTATGAGTCAGGTCTGACTCGACAGCACACAACAACAACAAATTTGCCTCTATTTTTTTCCTTGAGGAACTTTACAATTTTAGTTTTCACATTTAAGTCTTTGAGCCATCTGGAGTTAGTTTTGTGTATGGTGTGAGGTACAGATCTTGTTTCATTGTTCTGCACATGGATATCCAGTTTTGCCTGCACCATTTGTTAAAGAGGCCAACTCTTTCCCATTTGTTCTGGTTACCTAGTGCCACTCTGACAGAAATATACCACAAATGGGATGGCCTTAATAAACAAGAGTTTATTCTGTTACAGTTTGGAGGATTTAAGTCAAAGTTCAAAGTGCCAGGATCTAGGGGCTGGGTAAAAGCCCCTCAGCCTTTACCTTCAGCTCAGCTTCCAGCTCCTGGCCTGCTGAAGCTAGAGGCATTCCTTCACTCAGACAACTGCTGGCTTCCAAGGCTGCCAAGCCCAAGGTTGACAAGTAAAAAGGCACAGTCCTGATGTTACCACCCACATGGTGGGCCATTAGTTCAAGTCCATTATAAGTCCCCAGAGCATGGCAGTCTGCTGAACAACGACATAGCTACATGCAGGGCCCAAGTGTGCCATAAACTAGAGACCATTCCCCAAGGTTTCTGCTTATGTACAGGAAGCAGACCACATTCCCTAAGGCAGCTACTCAGCTGCTCCCAGTAGATTCCACCATGGAGACACCATGGAGTCTCATCATAGGGAATACTCCATCCAGCTGCCCAGCCACTCAACCAGGCCCAGCCAAGTTGACACACTAAGTGAACTACCACACCTTTAATGGATTTCGGCCCTTTGTCAAAAATCAGCTTATCATAGGTCAATGGATTTATTTCTAGGTTCGCAATTTTGTTCCACTGGTTTATGTGTCTGTCATTGCACCAATATCAGGCTATTTTGACTACTGTAGTTGTATAGTAGGTTTTGAGATATGGGAGTGTGAAATCTCCTACTTTGTTCTTCTTCAATAGTGCTTTACTTGTTCAAGGTCTCTTCCATTTCCATATAAAATTATTGATTGTTTTTTTTTCCATATTCTTAAAGATTGCTGATGGGATCTGGATTGAGATTGCATTGAATGTATAGATTGCTTTGGGTAGTATTGACATTTTCACAGTGTTCAATCTTCCTACCCACCAACATGGTATATTCTTCCATTTATGTAGATTTCTTATGATTTCTTGGAATAGTGATTTGTAGTTTTCTTTGTACAGGTCTTTTGTGTCCCTGGTGATCTTTATCCTTTTTTTGGTTGCTATTGTAAATTGTATTAATTTCCTTATTCTCTTTTCAGCAAGTTTTTTGCTGGTGCAAAGGAATCCAACTGATTTTTGGATGTGGATCTTATATCTTACCACTATGCTAAATGTCTCAATTAATTCCAGTAGTTTTTTTTTTTTTTTTTTACTGAGTCTCTTGGGTTTTCTAGGCATAGGTATTGAATCAGTAAATAGGGATAGTTTGACTTTTTCCTTACCAATTTGGATGCCTTTGATTTCCCTTTCTTGCCTTATTGCCTTGACTAGGACTTCTAAAACAATGTTGAATAGAAGTGGTGATAGAGGGCATCTTTGTCTGGTTCCTGTTCTCAAGAAGAATGGTTTTAGTCTCTCCATAGAGAATAATGCTGGCTGTTGGTCTTGCAATATGCTCTTTATTGTATTGAGGAATTTCCTTTCCATTCCTGTTTTGCTGAGAGTAGTTATCAGGAATGGGTGTTGGATTTTATCAAATGCCTTTCCTTCATTGATTAATATCATTATGTTTCCTTTCCTTTGTTTAATTTATGTGATGGATGACAGTGATTTTTTTCTAATGTTGAACCATCCTTTTTTTCATACCTAATATGGGAGCTCTGGTAGCATAGTGGCTAAGGCACTTGACTGCTAACCAGAAGGCTGGTGGTTCAAACCCACCAGTCACTCCTCAGAAGAAAGATG
>NW_006922115.1:1004826-1013971 GCF_000298275.1 Orycteropus afer afer | reverse complement strand
TATCTAAATGAGGGATATTGGTCTGTAGTTTTCCTTTTTAACGATGTCTTTGCCTGATTTGGTATGAAGGTTATGCTTCCTTCACAAAATGAATTTGGGAAGATTCTGTCCTTTTCTACCTTTTGGAATAGTTTGAGTAGGATTGGTGTCAGTTCTTCTCTGAACATTCTGTAGAATTTGCCAGTGAAACCATCTGGGCCAGGGTTTCTTTTGTAGGTAAATTTGTTATGACCTGTTCAATTTCTTGTTTTGTTATGGATCTGTTTAAATTTTGCCCCTCAGCCTCTGTTAGTTTAGGTAAGTAGTATGTTTCTAGAAATCTGTCCATTTCTTCTAAGTTTTTTAATTTGTTGGTCTATAGTCCTTCATAGTATACTGATATCATCCTTTTAATTTCTGTTGGTTCCATTGTTGTGTATCCATTTCTTATTCAAGTTATTTGTGTTTTCTCCATCTTTTCTTTTGTTAAATTTGCCAGTAGTTTGTCAATTTTGTTAAACTTTTCAAAGAACCAACTTCTAGTCATGTTGATTTTTTCTATTGTCTGCTTGAATCTTTATTATTTCTTTTCTTCTGGTCACTGTAGACTTTTTTTTTTTTTTTTTTATGCTACTCTTTTTCTAATTGTTGGAGATGTTGAGTTGAAGTGTTTAATTTAACTCTTCTTTTTTTGATGTCTGAATTTACTGCTATAAATTGGCCTCTGATCACTGCTTTTGCTGATCAAGGATTTATTCTTTTTTTAATTTAATGTTTTATTTTTCCTATTACCCAGTCATTTTCTTGGAGGGTGTTATTAAGTTTCCATGTGTTTGCTCTTTTTCCATTCATCTCTCTATTGTTGATTTCTAATTTTATAGCATTTTGATCTGAGAAGATGTTTTATAGTATTTTAATGTTTTTAAATTTATTAAGGCTTGCTTTATGGCTTAATACATGTTCTATCATGGAAAATGTTTCATGTGCACTGGAAAAGAATGCATATTGCTGTTGTTGGGTGAAGTGCTCTGTAGATGTCTATAAGATCAAGTTGGTGGATTGTATTGTTTAGTTTGTCTTTGTTTTTGATGTTTTTTTTTTTTTTTTCCAGTTGTTCTAACTGTGATTGAAAGTGGTGTATTAAAGTTTCCCACTATGATTGTGGAGTTATCTATTTCTAATTTCAGTTCTGTTAGTGTCTGGTTTATGTATTTTGGGGCTCTTTCATTGGGTGCATAGATATTCATTGTTGTGTCCTCTTGTTAAATCAATCCTTTAATCATTATATAATGTTCTTCCTTGTCCCTTATAGTGGTTTTGGTCTTAAAGCCAATATGATCAGAAATTAATATTGCCACTCCTGCTCTTTTTTGGTTGATATTTACTTGATATATCTTTTTGCAACCTTGGTTATTAATGTATTTTGTCATCTTCTCTAAAGTGTATATCTCTTGTAGACAGCATAATGATGGGTTATGTTTTCTTATGCATTCTCCAACTCTCCATCTCTTGAGTGGTGCATTTAAGTCCATTGACATTCAGTATAATTATCAACAAGTATGAATTTGTTGCTGCCATTTTATTATGTGGTTTTTGTGCTGTTGCTGATTTCTTTGTTCCATGTAATTTTCTGTGCTAAGCTGTTTTTGTTTATGAATCATGTATTCACTTCCTTCATTGCTATTGTTTTTGTATTTGCTAAATATTTGTGCTGGTCCTCTTTTTATTTTGATTTGAAGTTTTATTATTTATTTATTTATTTTTCAGGTTACCCTGTGATTTATAATTTTCTTTCCAAGTTTAGAACAGTGTGTTCTATCTGGGAGTTGTCTTGACTTCCTTAGCATTTAGAAGTTCTGTAAGTGGACATTTTTTTTACCCTCTTTTTGATTTGTAGTTCTCCTCATTTGTCAATTGATATCTCTGGTTCCCTATTTACAATCCTGCAGGCTTGTCTACTTTGGATACTTCTGTAATTGGGTTGGTTTCTGGATTATGTCATCATGTGTTTTAAAGGTCATTTGTTGCTTGCTGTTGCAAAGGACTCCCTTTAGTATATCTTTTAATGGTCTGGTTTTAATAAATTACCTTAATTTCTACTTATCTGGAATTGTCCTAATTTCACAATCATATTTGAGGAACAATTTTTCCAGGTATATAACTTTTGTTTGGAAATTTTTATCTTTCAGGGTGTTGTATATATTATCCCATTGTCTTCTCACCTGCATCGTTTCTGCTGAGAAATCCAAACTTAGTCATATTAGTTGCCCTTTGTAAGTAAGTTTTTGTTTTTCCCATGCTGCTTGCACTATTCTTTCCTTGCCTTTTCTTTGATGAGTTTGATGATGATATGTCTTTGTGATTTTCTTTTGGGATCTATCTTGTTTGGGGTCATTGGACTTTTTCTTGAATTAATATATTCTCATCTCCATCACATTAGGGAAATCCTCTTCCAAGAAATCTTGGACTATTTTCTCTATGCTTTTATTTGTCTCTTCCTGTTCTGGAATTCTGATTACACATAGGTTATTCGTTTTTTTTTTTTTTTTTTTTGTATCCCACATGATCCTTAGGCTTTCTTCATTCTGATTAGATTCTTTTTCTGACTGTTCCCTTTCCAAAGAAGTATTCAGGTATTTGTCTTTAATCTCACTAATGTTGTCTTCCATTGACCCAATTCTATTCCTTTGCCGATTCAATGTGTTATCTATTTCTGAAAATTTAGTATTAATCTTCTGGATTTCTATCTGAAGGTTATGTATCATTTCTAATTTTTCATTTAGTTATTTTGCTCTTATATTGTCTTTCAAAACTGTTCTGGGGTTTTCTCTGTGTTTTCCTCAATTTTGTCACTATCTTCCTTGATCTTTCTCTCAACCTATTGAAGGTACCTCAATACAATTCTTTTGAATTTCTTATCAGGGAGTTCCAATGCTGCTTCTTCCTCAGGGATGTGTTTTGAATCTGTATCCTGATTCCTTGTTTCTCCTGCTTTATCTTGCTTTTTTGTGTGGATAGTGATGTTTTGTTGTCTCTGAAACATTGTGACATATTTGTGTTTATATTTATTCGGTGAGAGTATGTTGGAGTGACTTGCCAATGATTCTCATTTTCTTTGTTTTGTTTGGATGTTATCTAAGTCAGCAGCGTACTGTACTCCTCTGTTCACTACTTGGTAACACTTATACACTCACCACTTGTCTCTTTTCCCATTGTCAGCCTCCCATATGTCCCTGTCATCCTCGGCAAACAGAACCTGTTCTTAGATCCCTGAAATCTGAATGAGAATGCTGTCACTTTAAATATCCAAAATGGCTGAAACTTGTAAACATTCAAAATGGCTGCACCTTTGGTCACTTCAAGTATCCAAAATGGCCACTGCTTCCAAACAGTTAAATGGCTTTGCCCTCCATACAGCCAAAAGTCCACACCTTAGGTTGTCTCCCTCCTTGCTGTTACCCTTCCTAGTCATAGGCCACCAGGGAATTCATCCCTCCAGCCCTTGGCAACCAGGGCTGAACTGTATATCAAATCTGAGGTCCCAACACCACTTGGAAATATTTAGGTTGTTGGTCCTGGTAGAGTAGGTGACAGTACACTACTCCATCCTTCTTAATACTCACTGTTTTCATTCTGGTTTTTCCATTAGTTGATGCCTAATCCATTTCTGTATACTTCCTTTCAAAGCTCAGGGCTCCAGGATTACCTTCTGTATCTCCATCATTTAGTTTCCCTTTTCTTTGTTGAAGAGGGTCTGTGTAGCTTATCTTCCTATTCTGCCATCTTACCAGAAGTCCATGAGACTAATATTTTTAATGACCATGGTGACAAGTGATTATAGTATGGAACAGAGTATAATTCATACTTCTTGTGTTTTCATATCGCCTTACTTGGAAAATAAATTGGCTTCTCTGTGTTCATGTTTACACATATGTTAAATGGTAATAAAAATAATAACAAACATGCAATAATATACACAACACACTTATTATCTGACACTTAAAAGCACTCAGAAATGTTTAGCTGTTTTATTTTTAAACATATATATAATATTTATTGTATCACTAAGAGGCAGATACTATTTTTCCTATTTTGTATGTGAAGTAGTTGAAACAGCAGTTTGTTAATTTGCTCCAAGCACTGAGATGCCATATGACAGAATGGAGATTAGATTTATGTGTTTCACCAATTCCTGTTTTGTCTCTCTGCATCAGTTCTCAATCATATAGAATATTCTTGCATTTATTTATCTGGAAATTTCACTTGACTTCTTTCTCTTCTTTACTCCATACATAGTCCTTTTTGCTTAAATATCTCTTCATCTATCCCATGGATTTATCAGTACTTTATTATATTAATTATTTGCCATATAACTTTAATATTGTACAAAATATTATCCATAATTAGTGTCCTTGTTCTATGATCAATTTTCAATTCTTTGCCAGATTATCCTTAAAAAGTCACAGAAAACATAATATTCCTATATTTAAAAATTTTAAATTACTCCAAATTCTTTAAAAGTTGAGCCAGAATTTAGCTCCATGCTATTAAAAATTATCTATAATATATAATCTGCCCTGTTCTATATTATCAAATTGTGATAATCACAAAAGTAGTATAATTAAGCTATAATTAACTTTATTTTTTTATACATCTGTATATATTAAAATGCTATTTCATTCTCCTGTATGTACTATTTTTAGTAACATCCCTTCAATATATGTTCCTCTCCTAATTCTTTCTTCCATTTCTGGTCTATTCTTTTGTTATACTGTGGGGGGCTTGAATATTTCTATGATGTTAGAAGCTATGCCATTAGTATTTCAAATACCAGCAAGGTCAACTGTGTTGGACAGGTTTCAGTGGAGTTTCCAGATTAAGATGGACTAGGAAGAAGGACGCAGGTCAACTGAAAAAAAAAAAAAAAAAGAATTGACCACTTGACCTTGGGAGCTGAGCTGAGTAAGTGAATAACCTTGCTGAGAAACAGAGAAGAAACCCCTGTGACTCCTGTAGCCACTAAGTTCCAAGTGGAGAGGGGGAAGGAAGGAAATTTTCCACAGGCAGGTGGCCCCTGAGAAAAGTTACAGTCAAAGGCTGGGATTCACCTATTCCATGACAGCATTTTATCACAGAGTGGACTGGGGTATGAGGTTTTGTGGCTTTCTGACCCAAGTGGAAAGTAGTGAACCTCTAATCATTGGGGTCTCTGCTGATTTCAAACAAGGGTTCTTTGAGGGAAAACAAAATATCATCATTGGTAACTGTCCTGAGCAGACTCAAAACAAAACCCCAGAGACAGCAGCAATTATGGAAATGTGGAAAGTGGAGACTGGTACCTTGTTTTTTTTTTTTTTTTCCCCTTCTTTCCCTCTTTTCCCCTTCTCTCTTGCCTCATCCAATAGAACAACAACATTAACTCACCATAATCCCTGCTCATCCCAACTCCAAATCTCCTTCACAATGAGCAGGGACCTGCATCCACATTCCAAATAGTGATTCCATCAAAGCAAAGAAAACTGCAGAACAATCCAGCACATATTAATTAATAACCTAAATAAATAAATAAATAAACCAGCTTCACACTTGCAAATATATTCAAACAAAAATCAGGGTGAAACAAATCTATAGCTAACAGTTAAAGATATCAACTTCAAAGTAGGAAACAACAGACAACCTCAAATCAAACAAACAAGCAAAAAACAGGACAAGACAATAGAAATAAAACATGAGACTAAAGGCTTATCTAACATGGAAGAAAAGTAGGCAATAGAATTATCTGAGAAGGAATTTAGAAATTTCTATAAAAAGCTCCATAAGAGCTCAAGGAAACCATAAGTAGAATCAAGAACACAGACAGTGCACTGGAAGAATTCAGGGAAACCATTCAAGAACAAAACAAGATAAATACACAATCAGAACTCATACAAAAACAGCAGATAAAAATTCAGAAGATGAACATAAAAATTATAGAGTTAGACAACACAGTGTAAAGACAAAGGAGTAGACTAGAACTGGCTGAAGAATGCATTTCACAACTAGAAGATAAATCCCTTGGTGCCAGCCTGTATGAAGAAAAATCAGAACAAATTTTTAAGAGAAATGAAGAGGATCTAATAGTTATATGGAATGATATGAAACAAAACAAAATACACCTCATTGGAAACCAGAACAAGAGGAGGAAAAAAGAAAAAAAGAAAAAGAAAATTGTGGAAGTCTTGCTAACAGAATATTTTCCTCATATCATGAAGGAATAAAAGCTATATTTCCAAGAAGCTCAACAAATCTTCATACAGGGTAAATCCCAAGAGAAAGTCACCGAGACATATCGTAATGAAACTCTGCAAAAGACTAACTCACTGCCTTTGGGTCAGTTCTGACTCATAGGGACCCTTCCTTGGGTTTCTGAGGTGGTATCTGTATGGAAGTAAATTGCCCAGTCTTCCTTCCAAGGAGTGACTGGTGGTTTTGAACTGCCAGCCTTCTGGTTAGCAGTCCAATGCCTTAGACACTATGTCATCAGAGCTCCTCCAAACTCTCCAAACAAAAAAACAAAGAAAGAATCTTACAAGTAGCTGGGGGTGTGGGGGGAAATGTCACCTACAATGGACAAGTAATAATGCTAAGTTCTGATTAATCAGCAGAAACGGTGCAGGCAAGAAGGCAATGTGATGTTATATATAAAACACTGAAGGAAAATGACTTCCAACCAAGAATTCTATATCAAGCAAAATTGTCCATCAAATATGAGGATGAAATGAAGAACATTCTCAGACAAACAGAAATTAAAGTATTTTGTAAAAACCAGGCCAACCCTACAAGAAATGCTAAAGGAAGTACTTCCAATAAAGAACCCACAAGAGAGAACAACAAATTAAAATCAGGACACTTGACATCAACACCTAAAAAACAAATCAGAAATAGATGTTCAAAATATGCACATAAAACATTGCACAAAAAGAAATAAGTTAGTAAATCTGCAGACAACACCAGCAACAAAGCAAATAGAGGGAATAAAAGTTTTAATTACAAAACTTCCAAATAGAGAGGAAGGCAGGACAATGTCATTATAGAACAGATTGTTCCATGATTAAATAGAAAAGAATTCACTCCAAGGTAACCACAAAAATACATAAATAAATAAAAAATCCCCTAAGCGAACCCAGAAAGAAGAAAAACATAGGGCTTAGTAAGCACAAAACCAACAATAACAAAGAAAAGAGAAGAAATACTTGATAACAAAATGAATTCAGCACAGAAAAGTATTTGGACCAAGAAAATCACCAACAATGCAATAAAAAAACACAATAGAATGACAGCAATCAATTCATACCTGTCACTAATTACACTCAATGTCAATGGATTAAATGTACCAGTCAAGAGAAAGAGAGTTGCAGATTGCACAAGAAAAGAAGACCCATTGATATGCTGCCTACAAGGGGACTCACCTTAGACACAGGGATAAAAACAAATTAAAAGTTAAGGGGTGGAAAAAATATAGCAAGCAAATGGTAATCAAAAAAAAAAAAAAGCAGGAGTGACAATATTAATTTCTGATGAAATAGACTTCAAGGTGAAAAACAGCATAAGGGACAAAGAAGGACACTTCATGATGCTAAATGGGTCAATTGACCAAGAAGATTTTTTTAAATAAAAAAATAAAAACTACCTGCTGTGGAGTCAGCTCTCACTTGTAGCAACTCCTCCTTGGGTTTCTCAGGCAGTATTTCTACAGAAGTAAATTGCCCAGGCTTCCTTGTAAGGAATGGCTGGTGAATTACCATAATAAATACTTATGCACCCAATGAAAGTGCTCTGAAATACATGAAGCAAATATTAACTGAATTGAAAGGAAAAATAGACAACTCCACAGTAGTAATAGGAGACTTTACCACACCACTTTGAAGGAGGAACAGACCAACTAGAAAAAAACTCAACAAAGATACTAAACTCAACAACACAATCAACCAAATCGACCTTATAGACATATACAGAGCACTCACCCAACAAACACACAATTCAGATTCTTCTCTAGTACACATGGATCACTCTCCAGACAGAGCGTATATTAGGACAAAAAACAATCCTCAATAAATTCAATAACATTGAAATACCATCAACCATCTTCTCAGACCACAATGCTACAAAGTTAATAATCAATATTGGGAAGATCAAGGAAAAAATATCAAACATGTGGAAGTTCAATAATGCACAGCTTAAAAACTACTGGATAATATAAGAAATAAAGTATGAAACAAAACAAACAAAAATTCCTAGATACAAATGAGAATAAAGATGGATTTTATCAAAACCTATGGAACACAGCAAAAGCCATACTCAGAGGTCAATTTATAGCAATGAATACACACATGAAAGCAGAAGGAAATAAATAAAATCAACATTCTAACTTGACAATTCCACAATTAGAAAAAGAGTAACAAAAGAAACCTACAGTATCAAAAAGTAAGGAAATAATGAAGATAGAGTAGAGATAAACAAAACAGAAAACAAAACAAAACAATAGAGAAAATCAACAAAAAAAGCAGCTGGTTCTTAAAAAGATTAACAAAATTGACAAACCACTGACAAATCTAAAAAAAAAAAAAGAAAGAGAAGATGCAAATAATTATAATAAAAAAAAAAGGGCAACATTATAACAGAACTGACTGAAATAAAAATACATATTGACAGAATATTATGAAGAACTGTACTCCAACAGATTGCATAATGTAGAAGAGATGGACAAGTTTCTAGAAACACAAGAACTACCTAAACGACCCCCCCCAGAGATAGAATACTTGAACAGACTCATAACAAAGGAATAAATTGAGCAGGTCATATAAAAAACTTCCTGCAAGAAAAAGTCCTGGCCCAGATGGCTTCACTGTAGAATTTTCCCAAACATTCAGAGAAGAGTTGACACCTATACTACTCAAACTATTCCAGAACATAGAAAAAGATGGAATACTCCCAAATTCATTTTTAAAGGAAGCTTAACACTGATACCAACACCAGGGAAAGACACCACTAAAAAGGAAAAGTATAGACCAATATCCCTCATGAACATAGGTGCAAAAATCTTCAGCAAAATCCTAAGCAACAGAATCCAACAACACATTAAAAAAAAAAAAAAAAATACATCCCGACCAAGTGGGATTCATACCTG
>NW_006922115.1:1001973-1003536 GCF_000298275.1 Orycteropus afer afer | reverse complement strand
TTTTTAACAAATGGTTCTGGCAAAATTGGATATCCATCTGCAGAAAAATGAAACAAGATCCATACTTCATCCCATACAGAAAAACAAACTCATGTTTCATGAAAGACTCAAATGAAAAACCCAAAACTATGAAATTCATCAAAGATAAAATAGGGACAAATCTAGGGGCCCTAATTTAAGGCATAAATAGATGATCAAACATAACCCAGAATGCACAAGCAGTGAATGAGGTGCTAGATGACTGAAAATTTTTAAAAATTAAATTGATATGGACATTGAAAGACTTCTCCAAAAGGATAAAAGAGAACCTACAGATTGGGAGAAAATGTTTGCCTATGACATATCTGACAAAGGACTTATCTCCAAAATTTATAGAAAATGTCAACACTTCAATGCCCAAAAGACAAACAACCCAATTCAAAAATGGGCAAGGGATATGAACATACACCTCCTTAAAGATGATATGTTGGTGGCCAACACATATATGAGGAATTGCTAATGATCATTAGCCATGAGAAAGATACAAATCAAAATGGCAATGAGATATCATCTCATCCCAACAATAATAGCAAAGTTCAACAAGACAGAAAATAATAAATGCTGGCAAGGTTGTGAAGGGATTGGAACTCTCATACACTGCTGGTGGGACTGTAAAATGGTACAACCATTGTGGAAAATGGTACGGCATTTCCTTATAAAACTGAAAATAGAAATACATTTTGAAGCAGCAATTCCATTACTAGGAATATATCCTAAAGAGGTGTGACACAGGGCACAAACAGACATATACACACCCATGTTCATCACAACATAATTGACTCTAGCAAAGAGATGGAAACCATCTAAATGCCCATCAAAGAATGAACGGATAACCAAATTATGGTACATTCACACACTGGAAATCTATGCTACATTAAAGAATAATGAAGACTATGTGAATCATCTCACAATGTGTATGAATCTGGAGGACATTATGCTGAGTGAAATAAGTCAATTGCAAGAGGACATATATTGTATAAGCCTATTACTGTAAAAAGTCAAGGAAAGGTTTTCTTAGGAAAGGGAACTCATTTTGTAGGTTACCAGGCATGGGACAGAAGGAGATGGCAAATTTTGGACTAGATGGGGGCCAAACACTGAATTGGGTAAGGGGAGGACAGCATGGAAAGAATCTGTAACCTGCATGATAACATTGGGGAAAGGGAGGACACCAAACATGCACCTAAGATATAAATGACAGAGGCTAATACCAGCATATGCACAATACTGCATTACCACTAATACTAAACACCAGGCTACAGATAAATGCAGACAACTGAGATCATATTGGGGTCGGTGAACAGGAATGTACCCTAGATCACTGATATATTTAGCTGAAGATAATTTTGCATAGATACTAGTGATACAAAATAACCACAATCATCATAGAAACAACAGAAGACAAAGTTGGAGTAATACCTCAGAGAGAGCCAAACACTTTGGGAGAGAGAACCACTGGGCCTGCTGACTCAGAACATAGTATTGAGGGACACCAGACTCTATTGGGACAACATAATACATAAA
>NW_006922115.1:1000203-1001523 GCF_000298275.1 Orycteropus afer afer | reverse complement strand
CCTTACATGCAGGACACCCAAACCAGGGCAATGAACCCACCTACTCTACTGAGATACATGCCTGGAAGCAATTGGCCATGGCATTCACATGGAGAGAAACTGCACAGACAGAAGGGCACAGGGAAAGGGGGGTCACAGGGAAGGGTAGGAGGAGAGTGGGTTAGGATTGGGGATGATAACTGGGGAGTGAAAACAAATGTACATGAACTGTTGAAGGTAAAACAAATTCTGCTCTGTAAATTTCCACCCAAAACACGATTAAAAAAAAAAACCAAGGCCACTGAAAACGATATGGATAGCAGGTAAACATTATCAGATATAGTGCCAGAAGAGGAATCTCTCAGGTTGAAAGGGACTCAAAACTCATGACCAGGGAAAAACTGCCTCCTCAAAGTAGAGTTGTCCTTGAAGGTGTGGATGGAGTTAAGATTTTGGGTCCTTCATTTGATTATGTTGCACAACTCAAAATGAAAAGAACAGATGCAAAAATCCATCAATAATCAGAATGTACTAAGTATGAATCTTAGTATGAATCTTGGAAGAAGAACTCAGCCACACACAAAGCAGCAGTGCAGGAGAGCAGGAAAAGGGGGATTAAAAGCCTAGAACCCTGACCGAGGAGCAGTCAGCCACAGGGATCCAGGTGAGGAGAGGAACTCGGCCACACCCAAAACAGCAGTGAGGGAGAGCAGGAAAAAAGGGGTTTAAAAGCCAGGAACTCAGAGAGAGGACCAGTCGGCTGCAGGGATCCAGGTGAGAAAAAGAAACTCAAGCACGCCCAAAGCAGAGGGAGGGAGAGTGGGAGAAAGGGCATTAAAAGCCTAGGAATCTGGACAGAGAGGGAATCAGTCGCAGGGACCCAGGTAAGGGTGGTATGAGAGGTTTCAAACAGGGAGGAAAACTTGTCTGTTGGTTTGTCCTACGTTGATGATGTGTTGATATGAGTTTTGAGGCTGAGCCACTGGTGTTTCTATCCCAGCGGGATACACATGGTACATAGGTATCATCCCAGCTTACACACTGAGACAGACTAGGAAGAAGGAAGAGACCATCCACTTCTCAAATAATTGGCCAGGGAAAACCTTATGAATAGCAAAGAAACACTGTTTGATACATTACTGCACAACTTTATGAATAGTCCCGTTAGGTTAGAAGGCTCTCAAAATAGGACTGGGAAAGAGCTACAGCATCTGAGTAAACCCAGCCTTACTCCTATGGATAAGGTAATGCTTTAGAGACCTCCATTTGCTGATGTGGAACCACTCAAATTGAAGAGAAACAGCTGTAAACATCCATTAATCATCAGAACATGGAATGTAC
>NW_006922115.1:994989-998057 GCF_000298275.1 Orycteropus afer afer | reverse complement strand
TCCTCACAACTGGACCAATGAGCAGCATCACAATAAATGGAGAGAAGATTGAGGTTGTCAAATAATTCACATTGCTTGGTTCTACAATTGATGTCAATGGAAGCAGGAGTCAGGATATTAGACAAAGTGTAGCATTGGAAAAGTCAACCACAAAGGAACTGTTTCAAGTGCTGAGGAGCAAGGATGTCTCCTTGAGGACTAAGGTGCAACTGAGAGAAGTCATGATATTTCCAATTGTCGCGTATGCATGTGAGAGTTGGACAATGAATAATGAAGACCGAAAAAAGAGTTGACCCTTTTGAGTTGTGGTGCTGGTGAAGAGTGCTGAAAGTACCATGGACTGTTAAAAAAACTAGCAGATTTGTCCTGGAGGAAGTGCACCCGAAATGCTCTTTGGAAGCGACAATGGCCAGACTTTGTCTCACCTATTTTGCTCATGTTGTCAGAAGGGACCATTCCTTGGAGAAGTATGTCATGCTTGGTAGAGTGGAGGGTGGATGAAAGACAGGGATGCCTCCAACAAGATGGATTGACATGGTGGCTGCGATGATGGGCTCAAGATTGATCATGGAGCTGGCGCGGGATTGGGCAGTGTTTCGTTCTGCTGTACATAGGGTCGCTGTGAGTCGGAAATAACTGGGAAGCACCTAACAACAAGAACACAAGTATGAATCTAGGAAAATTGAAAGCTATGAAAAATGAAATGAAATGCATAAAGATCAATATCTGAGGGATTAAAACCACAAAAAACAAATCCACTGAGTAGATTCTGACTCCTAGCAACACTAAGGAGAGTAGAACTGCCCCATAGAGTTTTCAAGCCTATAAATCTTTATTAGACTGCTACGTCTTTCTCTTCAGGAGCAGCTGATGCATTCAGACCATCAAACTTTTGATTAACAGTCAAGTGCTTTATTAACTACACTGTCAGGGACTCTTGATAGTCTAATAAAGAGACATAAAACAAAAAAAAAATTTCACTCTATTCAATTCTGACTTATTATGGTACCATGTTGTCAGAGTAGAATTGCTCCATAGGATTTTATCCATCTGTTTATCTAGTCTAATATTATTGTTTTACTATTCAGTTTATTTTTATTTGTTGATGCCTTTTTAATATTTACTGTAGATTAAATACAGAAAACACAACATTTGCCAAGTCAATGTTTTTCATGCTTACAATTCAATAAAATCAACTGCAGATAGTGAAGTCATCATCATTTTCAGGTGCTGAATTTTCCATTTCCAGTGCTACCTACAAAATTATCCCTCCTTGTCCCATCCCTCCTGTGCTGGTTACTTCTGTCAAACTTCTCATCAGTACATCATTAGCATTGGAGGCATCTTTGGGTCACATTTCTCTCAGAAGTTGAGCACATTAACTATTTATGCCTCCAGAGACTATTTGTTGTTGTTGTTGTTTGCCGTCCAGTCGGCCCTGACTCATAGCAACCACTCCTTGGGTCTCCGAGGCACCAGAGACTATAATTCCTCTTAAATATTTTAGCAGGTATTTGTATATATATGTGTGTTGGTGCCATCAAGAGATTCAGAGTCATAACAACCTTACAGGACAGGATAGAATTGTCTAAGAGGAGCTCTGGTAGCATAGTGCCTAAGGCACTTGACTGCTAACCAGAGGGCTGGCGGTTCAAACCCACCAGCCACTCCTCAGAAGGAAGATGGAGCAATCTACTTCTGTAGTGATACTGCCTCGGAAACCCAAGAAGGGGTTGCTATGTATCGGGTCTGACTCGAGGGCCCATAACAACAACAACAATCTTTACTAGAGCAGATCTCCAAGTTTTGTTTTGTTTTGTTTTGTTTTTGTCCCCCATGGAACCATTGCTGGATTGGAACTGCTGAACTTTATTTGGATTTGCAGTCAAACCCTTAACCATTTCAGGACCAAAGCTCCTTACATATTACATATATATGGGGAAAAATATATGTATTTTTTCTAAATATTTTTTTCTCCTACTACAGTAAGAGTCTCCTCAAAGACAGAGATTGTGAAATATTCATGTCTCTCTAAAGTGTGCTGGACCATATAGTAGTTTCTGAAGTAAATTTAATGGATAGATTTTAGTTTCTGGATTTGCTGAATTGTCTAGGGAACAAAAAAAAAAATGTAATTCAGCATACATACACATGTACACACACACACAAGTTTATATATACTTAGATGTCAAAACAGATAAAAAATACTTAGGTGATAAAAAGTGGTTTTCTGCAGTACAGATGACAGTAGATGCATGTAAATGTTAGTATTAGAATCTATTTCTTTGATATAAGGAAGGAAAAAAATTTGAAAATATTTTATGCCACCAGAGCTCCTATTAAAGCGTACAAGGAAATATTGAAGTTCAGCATTAGAAATCCAGATGCTGGAAAATATTGAAATTGCCCTTTTTAAATTCAATTAAAAAAACAAAACAAAACTCAGTTCCATTGAGTCAATTCCATCTCATAGCAACCCCCATTGGGTTTCCAAAGCTGTAAATCTTTGTAGAAGTTGATTGCCCATCTTCCTTCTGCAGAGCAGCTGGTGAGTTTGAACTACTGACCTTCTGGTTAGCAGTCAAATGCCTTATCTAGTACACTCCCAAAGCTCCCTTTTAAATTCTATACTTAACAAAAACTTCAATTTCAAACTAGACATCAATGATTTCAAAATTATAGATTTTATTCAGTTTTCCACTATAAAATGATAGCTAAATTAAAAAAAAAAATGTATGTGAAATGAAATCCACAATACATATAGGAATAGGAACACTTTTTTTAAACAAATAACACTATGTTCTGAGTGATTTGCATATGATCTACAATTTTCATCGCAGATTTCATTAGTAATTTCCTGCTTCTAATGACTTTATAATTAAATCATAGTGGAAAATGTAGGCCTATATATATTCATAGGGAATTAGTTATAACAAACAAACTATAATTAACTGTAAGCCCAAAATTTATTATTCTTTATATGATTGTGCTCATAGAACTTATTTTTGCTTACAAAAAAAAATAAAGCAAAATAATAAATATCAATTTGTCCATTAAATGTGCTACAG
>NW_006922115.1:989841-994324 GCF_000298275.1 Orycteropus afer afer | reverse complement strand
ATATATATTATACAAGGTATAATAGGGTTTAGATTCTAAAATTTCAAATACTATCCTTTCACTTGATAATTAAAAAAGCATTATTGTCTGAGAAAAACACTAAATTGCCTTTGAATATACAGAGCATTAATCATACTGTGTGTGATATGTACACTTGAAAATTAAAACTACATAATTGGAATAAAATAAAAAATTGGACCAGATAATTACTTTGCCTAATTTTGTATGCTTATTAACAGCTAGTCTGATTATTTAAACAAAGACAAATAAATAAATATGATTATGTAAATGGTTTATTGTACAAATAGGAAATACACAAAGTGTTTAACTTGGTCACTTCATATCCCAGCAGCTAAGAACCACATGTCCCCACTCAAGTGTGTAGATGTCTTGGAAATGTCCGGGAACTTGTGGATAATGGATAATGTAACCATTTTCTGTGAATATCTTCACCTCAAAAGTAATTTAAATATGGAGAAAAATTACATTCCTCAGCAGAGATAAAACTACGACAAAAGTGCAAACACATGCACACACATATAGTATATATTATAGGTTGAAGTATCCCATGAGCTCAATATCTGAAATGTATACCAAATCCAGAATAATATGTTTAAAGTGTTGTGATCTGAATATTTTTATTTAATATATTTAATTCAAAATCTTTGGAGCATTTCCATCCTCATTAGAAGAAAAAAAACTGAAAAGTTAGAAAGAAAGAAAAATAATCACAAAAGAGAACCGCTTCCAATACACTTTTACTTTATTCCTTCAATAATAAATATATATTTCATAATTTAATTTGGGCTGAGAAGACTTTTCTAAAATTTAGCTAAAAACTAACTAAATACCTTTAACTCTTCTTTATGAAAGTCGATTGTCTCTGCTTATGTCTATGACATTGTGTTACCGAAGCCTGAACGGAATTCAGCTTGGTATCTGAACAACTATGTTAGGAAACAGCATTACTAAGACGCAACTGGATATCTCAAGGAGCTCAGTGCGTTTAAAGATTAAGCCTCAAACACAGGCATGTTTCACTAACTATCCAAACCCGAAAACAAACCCATTGCTGTTAACTCAACTCTGATTCACAGTGAACGTAGAAGACAGAATAGAATTGCCTCACAGGGTTCCCAAAACTGTAAATCTGTATGGAAATTGAGTGCCACATCTTTTTCCTACTGAGTGTCTCACTGGGTTTTAACCACTGACCATTTTTGGTTAGCAGCTTAATGCTTCTCCATTGAAGAATGATGTTAATGAATGACTCTCTTAATTAGACTTTAATTCTGTCAATGGGGGAAAACTCTTTAACATTTTAAATCTAAAGACATAATTGGCCCCAAGGAGGATATGGTAATCTTCAGAAATAGTGGGTGAAATAGATTTAGGTAAAAAAAAAAAAAAATCCTGAGGGGATCAGTGGATCAGTATAATTATGTTCTCAGTGATTAAAGTGGAACAGGTACTAGGCATCATAATAGGCGTATCATAAAACACTGCACTAAGTTCTTTATTTATTTTAAGAGCTTGTTTTACATTCAATGTTACTTGTACATTTAGTTTCACTCCCCATTTACCATGTCCAACCCTAACCCATCTCCTCCCCTCCCTACCTTATAACCTTCCCTCTGTGCCCCTCATATTTACGCAATCCTGTTTGGTCTGCATTTCCTCAGTTTGAATGTTGGTCTTCTGGTGTCCCATGGTCTATTGCTCTAAGCGATGTATTACCATAGAATATGTGGGTGAGGCATCCTGGGTTGAGTGGTCTGCTTGTGCATCTTGTTAACTGTTGGTCTGAGATCCAGCCCCTGGGGTGCATTTTATTCCAGGTGCAGAATGTATTCCAGGGCCATAGCACTGGGGGATCTCATCAGATTTCATCTGACCAGTAATTCTGGTCATTATTAAGTTTTTGGATTTTGTTCCATGTTTTTTTTTTCCTCCCACTCTATCCAGGATCTCCAGATTTGATCCTCTCCTGCATGGTTGGCATTGGTAGCTGGGTATCATCTAGTTCTGGTCCCGAGGGCCATCATGTCCTATGACTGATTGCTTCTGAATGCCCTTGTTTTTTTTCATTCTTCTTCTCTTCCAACACTAGGAGATTGTTAGCTGCATCTTAGATGGCTTCTTGAAAGCTTTTAAGACCCCACTTGCTACTCACAAATATATGATGTGGAACCAGGCTTTTATGTATTTTGTTGTGCCAATTGAGTCTGGTGTCCCCCAGTACTATGGTTCTGAGACGGTAGATCTATTGGCTCTCTCTCCCATAGTGTCTGTGAGGGATTACTCTATGTCTGTCTTCTATTGTTTCTGTAAGCAATACAGGTATTTTATATCACTGGTGTCTGTGGAAGATTAGCCTTAGCTGAATCTATGCTTGATCTAGAGTATACTCCTATTCACTGATCCCATCTGATCCTCTCAGATGTTTATGTGTTTATCTTTAGCTTGGTGTTTGGTGTTAATGATAATGAAGTATTGTGGACACATTGGTTAATATTAGCATCTGTCGTCTATCTCTTATGTGCACAATTTGGTGTCCTCCCATTTCCTAATGTTATCATGGTGGTCACAGATAATTTCTGTATATCCCTCAACTTATCAGCGTCAGTGTGTGGCCCCCAACTAGGCTGAAATTAATCCCCCCCTTCCTTCCTCATCCCGGTAACCTACAAAGTGAGTTCTGTTTCCCAAGCAAACTTTTCTTTGTCTTTTTACAGTAATGGGCTCATACAGTACTTGTCTTTCTGTGATTGACTTATTTCACTCAGCATAATGTCCTCCATGTTCATCCATGTTGTGAGATAATTTGCATATCCCTCATTGTTCTTTAATGTAGCATAGTATTCCACTGTATGCATGTACCATAACTTGGTTTTCCACTCATCTGTTGATGGGCATTGAGGTTGTTTCCATCTCTTTGCTATAGTGAATTGTGCTGCAATGAACATAGGTGTACACATGTCTGTTCGTGAACTCTCTCTCACCTCTTTAGGATATATTCTTAGTAATGGAATTGCTGGGTCAAATGGTGCTTCTATTTTCAGGTTTTTATGGAAATGTTATATCGTTTGCCACAGTGGTTGTACCATTTTACAATCCCACCAGCAGTAAACAAGAGTTCCAATCTCTCTGCAACCTCGCCATCGTTTGTTACTTTCTGACCTGTTGAACTTTGCTATTATTGCTGGGGTGAGATGATATCTCATTGTTGTTTAGATTTGCATCTCTCTAATGATTAATGACCATGAGCAATTGCTCATGTGTTTATTGGCTGCCTGTATATATTCTTTGGGAGCTCTGGTAGTGTAGTGCCTAAGGCACTTGACTGCTAACCATAAGGCTGGCAGTTCAAACCCACCAGCCACTCCTCGGAAGGAAGGTTGGGAAATCTACTTCCATAATGATACTGCCTCGGAAACCCAAGGAGGGCTCGCTATGAGTCAGGTCTGGCTCCACATCACATAACAACAACAGCAACAACAACAACAACATATCTTCTTTGGTGAAGTGTCTGTTCAAATCTTTTTCCCACTTGTGAATTGGGTTATGTATCTTTTTGGTGTTGAGGTGATGAAGTTTTCTATAGATTTTGGACATAAGTCCATTATCAGCTATGTCATAGGCAAATATTTTCTTCCAATCTGTAGGTTCTCTTTTTACCCTTTTAACAAAGTCTTTCGATGGGCATATGAACTTTATTTTTTAAAAGTCCCAGTCACCTAGCTTCTCTTCTACCTCCTGCACATTCTGGGTTATTTATACTGGAAATTAGGGCTTCAGATCTACCCCTATTTTATCTTGGATGAATTTTATAAATTTGGGTTTTACATTTAAGTCTTTGATCCAGCTTGAGTTTTTGTGTATGGGGTGAGGTATGGGTCTTGTTTCATTTTTCTCCAGGTGGATATCCAGGTTTGCCAGCACCAATTGTTAAAAAGGCTGTCTCTTCCCTATTTAATGGGTTTTGGACTTTTATCCAAGATCAGTTGTCTATAGATGGATGGGTCTATATCTGGACTTTTGATTCTGTTCCATTGGTCTCTCTGTTCTGTCTATCATTGTGCCAATACCATGCTGTTTTTACTACTGTGGCTGTACAGTAGTTCTTAAAATCTGGGTGTGTGAGTCCTCCCACTTTGTTTTTCTTCTTGAGAAGTGCTCTGCTTATCCAAGGTCTCTTTCCTTTCCATATGAAACTAGTAATTGGTTTTTCCATGACCTTAAAAACATATGCTGGAATCTGGATCAGGATTACATTAAATGTGTAGATTGCTTTATGTAGTATTGACATTTTCACAATATTAAGTCTACCTATCCAGGAACAAGGTAGGTTCCTCCATTTATGTAGTGTCCTTGTTGTCTCTTGTAGCAGTGTTTTATAGTTTTCTTTATATAGGTCTTTTGTGTCTTTGGTGAGGTTTATTTCTAGATATTTTATCTTTTTAGTAGCTATTGTAAATGGTAT
>NW_006922115.1:975250-989661 GCF_000298275.1 Orycteropus afer afer | reverse complement strand
TTTTATTTCTCTTTCTTGCCTTAATGCCCTGGTCAGGGCTTCCTATACCATGTTAAATAGAAGTGGTGATAGAGGGCATCCCTCTCTGGTTCTCATCCATAAAGGGAATGCCTTGAGTTCTTCTCCATTAATAATGATGTTGGCCGTTGGCTTTGCATATATACCCTTTATTGTGTTAAACAATTTGCCTTCTATTCCTATTTTGCTGAGAGTTCTGAACAGGAATGGATGTTGGATTTTATCAAATGCTTTTTCTGTATTGATGGATATAATCATATGGTTCTTTTGTTTTGTTTATGTGGTGTATTACATTGATTGTTTTTCTGATTTTGAACTACCCTTGTAAACCAGATGTGAATCCCACTTGGTCAGGGTGCATTAATTTTTTGATATGTTGTTGGATCTGTTAGCTAGGATTTTGTTAAAGATTTTTGCATCTATGTTCATGAGCGATATTGGTCTGTAGTTTTTTTTTTTTTTTTTCTAGCGGTGTCTTTCCTTGCTTTTGATATTAGTGTTATGCTTGCTTCATAAAATGAATTTGGGAGTATTTCATCTTTCTCTATGCTCTGGAATATCTTGAGTATTATAGGTGTCAATTCTTCTCTGAATATTTGTTAAAATTCCCCAGTGAAGCCATCAGGGCCAGGATTTTTATTTGTGGGATTTTTTTTTTTTTAATGACCTGTTCAATTTCTTCTTTTGTTATTTAGATCTGTTCAAGTATTCTGTCTCTGAGTGGAATAGTTTAGCTATGCCTTGTGATTCTAGAAACTTGTCCATCTCTTCTAGGTTATCAAATCTGTTGGAGTACAGTTTTTCATAATATTCTCTCAGTATCTTTTTTATTTCAGTTGGTTCTGTTTTAATGACACCCTTTTCATTATAATTCTTGTGATTTGGATCTGCCAGTGGTTTATTGATTTTATTAATCTTTTCGAAGAACCAGCTTTTCATTTTGTTGATACTCTATGTTTTTTGGTTTTATTTTCTATTTCATTTATTTCTACTCAGATCTTTATTATTTCCTTCCTTCTAGATGTTATAAGATTCTTTTGTTGTTCTAATTCTAGTTGTTGGAGTTCATGAGTTAGAGTGTTGATTGGGTTTCTTTCTTCTTTTATAATGTATGTATTTATTACCATAAAGTGTCCTCTGTGTACTGCTTTCATTTTGTTCCATAGGTTTTGGTATGGTATATCTTCATTCTCATTTGTTTCTAGAATTTTTTTTTTTTTTTTAATTTCAGTTTTTATTTGTTCTATTACCCAGTAGTTTTTGAGCAGTGAATTGTTCAGCTTCCATATGTTTGATGTTTTTCCCTTGTTCTTCCTATTATTAATTTCTAATTTCATAGCATTGTTGTCCCAGAAGATGCTTTGTAGTATTTCAATGCTTTTGAATTTATTGAAGCTTGTTTTATGTCTTAACATATGGTCTATTCTGAAGAAGGATCCATGTGCTCTGGAGAAGAATGTGAATTGTACTTTTATTGGGTGAAATGTTCTGTGTATGTCTATGGGGTCGAGTTGGTTGATTGTATTGTTGAGTTCTTCTGTATCTTTGTTGAATATTTTTCTAGTTGACCTGTCCCTCTTTGAAAATGGTGTGTTAAAGTCTCCTACTACTATTGTAAAGTTGTCTATTGTCCCTTTTAATTCAGTTAATATTTGCTTCACATGTTTTGGAGCACTTTCATTGGGTGCTTAAATATTTAGTATTGTAATGTCTCTTTGTCAATTGACCCTTTCAGCATCATATAATGTCCTTCTTTGTCTCTTATGATGTGTTTCACCTTAATGTCTGTTTTATTGAAAATAAATATTGCCACTCCTGCTCTTTTTTTGATTACTCTGGTGGTGTAGTACCTAAGGCAATTGACTGCTAACCAGGAGGCTGGAGGTTCAAACTCACCAGCTGCTCCTCAGAAGGAAGGTTGGGCAATCTACTTTCATAGTGATATTGCCTTGGAAACCCAAGGCGGGATCGCTATGAGTTGGCTCCAACTCAACAGCACATAACAACAACAACATTGACCTGATATATTTTTTCCATCCCTTAACTCTTAATTTGTGTTTGTCTTTGTGCTTAAAGTGGGTCTCATGTAGGCAGCATATCAATGAGTCTTCTTTTCTTATCTAATATACAACTCTCTTTCTCTTGATAGGTACATTTAGTCTATTCATGTTGAGTATAATTAGTGATAGATATGAATTGATTCCTGTCATTCTATTTTTGTTGTTGTTGTTGTTGTTGTGTTATTGGTGTTTCCTTTGTCCATATGCTTTTCTGTGCTGAGTTTGGTTTGTTCCCTAATGCTTCTTCCCTTTTCTTCTTTATTGTTGGTTTTGTGCTTATTAAACCCATATGTTTTCCTTCCTTCTGGATTTGCTTAGGGGGATTGTTAATTTTCTCTGTGGTTACCTTGGAGTACATTCTTGTCTCCACATTTTTAGAACAGTGTATACTGTAAAGGCATTGTCCTGTTTTCCTCTCCATTTGGAAGTTTGTACCTAGAAGTTTTATTCCCTCTAATAGGTTAGTTGCTGTTGTCATGTGCTGATTGACTTCCTTGGTTTCTAGTGTACAATGATTTATGGTCTTATTTTGAGTTTCTATTTCTGATTTGGTTTCAGTGTTGATGCCAAGTATATTGATTTTGCTGACCTCTGTTGTGGGTTCTCTATTGGAAGGACTTCCTTAAGCAATTCTTATAGGATTAGTCTGGTTTTCCCAAAATCCCTAATTTCTGTTTGTCTGAGAATGCCTTGATTTCATCCTCATATTTGATGGATAATTTGGCTGAATATAGGATTCTTGGTTGGAAGTTCTATTCCTTCAGTGTTTTATATATGCCAACCCATTGCCTTCTTGCCTGCATGGTTTCTTCTGAGTAATCAGAGCTCAGCCTGTTTGATTATTATACGTAATATTTCTTTTGTCATGGGAGCTCTCAAATTTTTTTCTTTGCCTTTTGTTTTGGAGAATTTGATTATAATATGCCTTGGTGTTTTTCTTTTGGGATCTATCTTGTGTGGGGTTCTATGAGCTTCTTGGCCAAATTTATTTTCTTCTTTCATGATATGGGGGAAGTTTTCTGTTAGCAGGTCTTCCACAATTTACTCGGTGTTTTTTTCCACCTCTTCTTGTTCAGAAATTCCAATGACTCTTATTTTATTTATTTATTTTTTCATATTGTCCCACATAACTCTTAGGTTCTCTTCATTCCTCTTAAATATTTGTTCTGATGTTTTTTCATACAGGCTGGTGTCCAGGGATTTGTCTTCTAGTGGGGATATGCATTTTTCAGCCAGTTCTAACCTATCTTTTGTGCTTCTACTATGTTGTATAATTCTGTAATTTTGGTATTCATCTTCTGGATTTCTAACTGATGTTTTTGTATCAATTCTGATTGTGCATTAATCTTGTTATTTTGTTCTTGAATGATTTTCCTGAGTTCTTCCAGGGAACTGTCTGTGTTCTCCTTGTTTCTGTTTGGCATTTCCTTAGGCTATTATAATGCTCTATAAAGATACCGTCTGAATTCCTTCTCAGATAATTCTATTGCCTCCTTTTCCTCCATGCTTAATGAGACTTTTGTTTGTTATTAGCTTCTAATGCCTAGTCTTGTTTGTTTGTTTGTTTGTTTGTTTTGATTTGAGGTTGCCTGTTGTTTCCTAGACATTTTTAGGTTGTCTTTAACTGTTGGTTATGTGTTGATTCTTTTGTCATGGTTTTATGATTTAATATTTTGAATAGGTGAAGCTGGTGTATTTTATTGTTTTAGTTATTAATTCAGATATGCTGGGTTGCTGTGCAGTTTTCTTTGTGATAGTGGAAATACTGTGTGGAATGTGGGTATGAGTTTCTGTTTGTCATAAAGAGGGTTTAGAATTCAAACCAGGAGGTATTATGGTGGCAGAATGTGGTTTCTTCTATTGGATGAGTAAGGTTATTGGTGGAAAAGTTGATAGCAGAAGAGTGGAAGAAGGAAAGCTCCCTGTTGCTAGGGTGGTTTCTAGGTCTTTGAGTTGGCTGCTACTGATTATGTTGTAATGTTATTCACATGCCCACAGTTGAATTTCAGCAAAGACTCCAGTTGTCAGGGGGTCACCACACACAAAAACACTGCTCCCAAGGCCCCTTGGCTCCAAAAAGCCGAACCAAGACAACTTTCCAACTCTGTAATCCACTGCTGGAGTTCCTCTCTGGGCCTGCCCACCCGCAGTACCAAAGATCTGCTTGATTTCAGTGGTGCTGGAGCCAGGCCAGTGCCTGCACATAACCTGTAGTCCCAATATTAGTGACAGAGTCAAATGTGGGCCCCTCAGTACCACCAAGCTCACCCAAGACTGATCAGTGATTTGCTGCAGGGGTACTACCCCAGGCCTGCCCTATTGCACACTAGTTATTTCTCAAGGTGAAATAATTGAAGAAAAAAATACAAGTCTCAAGTTGTAATATTGAAGGATTCTATGGGCAAAATATCAAATGACCCAGGAAACATCAAAACAAACTGGAAGGCATACACAGAGTCACTGTCACAAAAAGAACCATTCCAGGAGGTAGCATATAATGATATTGAGGGAGGAAATCCAAGTGGCATTGAAGAAATTGGTGAAAAACAGAGCTCCAAGAATTGATGGAATACCCATAGAGATGTTTCAATAATTAGAGGCAGCATTGGAGTTGTTCACTCATTTATGGCAAGAAATTTGTAAGATAGTGACTTAGACACATGACTGGAAGAGATTTATATTTTTGTCTGTTCCAAACAAAGGTGATCTCACAGAATGTGAACATTATTGAACAACAACATTAAGTAGTTATTTTTTTCTGAAAATAATTTAAAAAACCATATATCAGTATATCAACAAGAGAACTACAAAAATTCAAGTCAGATGCAGAAAAGTATGTGGAAATAGGGATGTTGTTCTTGTTGTCGGACAGATTTTGGCTAGAAGCAGAAAATACCATAAAGATGTTTATCTATTTTTTATGACTATGTAAAGGTGTTCAACTCTGTGGTTTATATCAAATTATGGATAACATTGTAAAGAACGGGAATTCAAGGACACTCATTAGTAGTCATGATAAACCTGTGCATAGATGAAGAGACAGTAGTTCAAACAGAACAAGGGAATAATGAGTAGTTTAAAATCAGGAAAATGTGTGTGTCAGCATTATATCTTCTCACTATACTTTTTTCAATATGTATGCTGAAAAAAGAATTTGAAAACCTGGACTATATGAAGAAGAATAGAAAATCAGTGTTAGAGGATGATTCATTAGCAACTTGTTGTATGCAGATGATACAACCTGTGTTGCTGAAAGTGAAGAAGACTTGAAGCATTTACAGATAAAAATCACAGACTACAACTTTCAAATTGATTACACGTCAGCATATAAAGGAAAAAAAATCTTAAAAGCGGATTAATTATGATAAATAGAGAAAAGTTTGAATTTGTCAAGGATTTCATTTTACTTGTATAGACAATCAATGTTAGTAGAAGAAGCAGTGAAGAAACCAAATGATATATTGCATTAGGAAGATCTGCTGCAAAAGATCTTGTGAACGTGTTTAAGAGAAAAGCTGTGACTTTGAGGACTAAGGTAAACCTTCCTCAAGCAGGGTATTTTTGGTAGGCTCATTTGAATTTGAGAGTTAGACAATAAAATGAATAAGGAAGATCACAGAAAAATTACTACATCTGAATTGTGGTGGTGGCGAAGAATATTGAATGTACCATGGACTGTTACAAGAACTAACTAATCTGCCTTGGAAGATGTACAGCCAAAATGTTCCTTATATTCTCTCATACTTTTGTCTCTCATACTTTGCTCAAGTTACAAGAAGGGACAAGTCCCTGGAGAAGGATTTCATGCTAGGTGAAGTAGAGGGTAAGTGTAAGTGGGGAAGATCCTCTATGAGACGGATTAACAGAGTGGTTTTGAGAACAGGTTCAAGCATGGCAATGATTCTGATGACAGTGAAGGACAAGTCTATGTTTTGTTCTGTTGTAAAGGGTCACAAAGAGTCAAAATTAACTCAATTCTACCTATAAGCAACAACAGAAAACCTCAATGATTCACGTTTAATGAGGAAAACACTATAATCCCCCACAGGAGGACTGTGAAGATTAAGTTATCCAAAGCATCTAATATTTCACAGTGAACTGGCTTGTACATCTATGTGCTACTGAATAAATCTCTGCTGTTATTACTCATGTGCTACGATCTGTCATTAGAAAACCAAAAGTAAAGAACACACTCATCATTTCTCAACCTGAAATAACTGAAGAAAAAAATTAAGCCTTGAGTTGCAATATTGAAATATTCTATGGGCAATATATTGAATGATGCAACAAACATCAAAAGAAGATGGAAGGAATGCACAGAATCACTGTTCCAAAAAGAATTAGTCAATGTTCATCCATTTCAAACGGTGACATATGATTAAGAACCAATGATGTTGAAGGAAGATGTCAAACCTGTGCTGAAAGAATTGGAGAAAAACAAGGCTCCAGGAATTGAAAGAATACCCACTGAGATGTTTCAACCAATGGATGCCTTGCTGGAGGCACTCACTCAGCTATGCCAAGAGATTTAAATGACAACTACTTGGCTAACTGACTGGAAGAGATCCATATTTGTACCCATTCCAAAGAAAGGTGATGCAATAGAATGTGGAAATTATCAAATAATATCAATATCATCCACAAGCAAAATCTTACTGAAGATAATTTAAAAATGTTTGCAGCAGGATATTGACAGAGAATTTCAAGAAAGGCAAGCTGGACTCAGAAGATGATGTGGAATGAGGGATATCATTGCTGATGTCAGATGGATCTTGACTAAAAGCAAAGAATACAAAAAAAAAATGTTTACTTTTTTATTATTTATTTTATTTTTATTTTAAGAGCTTGTTTTAAATTCAACATAACACATACATTTAGTTTCATTCCCCATTCACCATGTCCATCCCTAAATCAGTCTCCTCCCATCCCTACCCTGAAACCCTCCCCCTGTGCCCTTCATATTTATGCCCTCCTGTTTGTCCTGCATTTCCTCAGTTTGAGTGTTGGTCCTCTGCTGTCCCATGATTTACTGCTCTAAGGCATGTATTGCCTTAGAGTATGTGGGTGTGGCATCCTGGGTTGAGTGGTCTGCATGTACATCTTGTTAACTATTGGACTAACTTACCCTGGGGGTAAGTTTTATTCCAGGCACAGAATGTATTCCAGGGCCATAGTATTCGGAGTGTCACCAGATTTCATCTGACCAATAATTCTGGTCATTATTGAGCTTTTGAATTTTGTTCTACATTTTCCCTCCCACTCTATCCAGGATCTCCAGGTTTGATCTTTTCCTGAGCAGTTGGCATTGGTAGCCGGGCACCATCTAGTTCTTCTGGTCTCAAAGGCCATAGTGTCCTAGGACTGATTGCTTCTAAATGCCTTTGTGTGTGTGTGTGTGTGTGTGTGTGTTCTTCTTCACTTCTGATACTAGGAGACAATTAGCTGCATCTTAGATGGCTGCATGAAAGCTTTTAAAACCCCAGTCACTACTCATCAATGTAAGATGTGGAGCAATGTTTTTATGTATTTTGTTGTGCCAATTGAGTTTGGTGTTCCCCATGTTTACTTGTGTTTTATTAACTATGCAAAAGCATTCTATTGTGTGGATCGTAACAGATTATGGATAGCATTGAGAAGAATCGAATTCCAGAACACTTAACCGTACTCATGAGGAAACTGTACATAAACAGGAGGCTGTCATTCGAACAGAACAAAGGAATACTACATGGTTTAAAATCAGGAAAGAAGTGTGTCAGGGTTGGATCCTTTCACCATATTTATACAATCTGTATGCTGAGATAATCTAAGTAGCTAGACTATATGAAAAAGAATGTGGCATTGAGATTGGAGGAAAGCTCATTAACAACCTGTGAGATGCAGACGACACAACTTTTCATGCCAAAAGTGAGGATGACTTGAAGTATTCACTGATGAAGTTTAAAGACTACAGTCTGCAGTATGGATTTCACCTCAACATAAAGAAAACAAAAATCCTGACAACTGGACCAATAAGCAGCATCATGATAAATGGAGAAAAGATGGAAGTTGTCAAAGACTTCATATTACTTGGTTCTACAGTCAACACCAATGGAAGCAGCAGCCAATACATTGGACATTGTATTGCATTGGGAAAATCTATTACAAAAGATGTCTTTCAAGTGTTGAAGAGCAAAGATGTCTCCTTGAAGACTAAGGTGCACCTAACTCAAGCCATGGTATTTTCAATCATCTCATATTCATGTGAGAACTGGGCAATGAATAAGAGAGACTGAACAAAAGTTGATACTTTTGAGTTGTGGTGTTGGTAAAGAATACCAAGTGTACCATGGACTGCTAAAAGAACTAATGAATCTGTCCTGGAAGAAGTGCAGCCAGAGTGCTTTTTGAAAGTGAGAAAGGCCAGATTTCGACTCATCTACTTTGGTCATATTATCAGAATGTACCAGTCCCTGGAGAAGGATATCATGTTTGGAAAAGTGGAGGGTCAACGAAAAAGGGAAGGGCCCTCAATGAGATGGATGGACCTAATGGCTGCAATGATGGGCTTAGGTCTAACAGGGATCATGAGGCTGGCACAAGACCAGGCAGTATTTCGTTCTGTTGTACATAAAGTCACTATGAGTTGGAGACAACTCAAAGGCATATGAAACAACAACATTATTACTCACAATGTAGAGCTGTTCTGCTTATCTATTGCTGTGCAATAAACTACTCCAATATGATATAGCTTGAACAAAAAATGTTTTATAGTATATTGCAATTAGAAAATTGGACCAGTCTCAGTTGGGTAAGACTTATGCTACACCTGATATAGGGTGGTGTTACTTGGACTTATACTCAGCAAGTGACTGAACTGGTCTAGAGGAACAAGATAGTTTCATTCCAATGCTTGGTGCCTTTGCTGTTATATCTGTAATTCTGGGACTGCTGGACTCTTACTCTCAAAGTATTATTTAGTCATCTGCACTCTGTCTTGCCAGGAGTGTTATTGGATTTTTCCATGTTATCTTGTAAATGTCATGCATTTTTTAAAAGAAAATTAAATGTAAATATAAAATGAAAACTAGGACATTAAATGAAAATAACTACAGTGAAAAACATAATTAATTCATATAACATTTGAAAACATTATTTTAACTTTGTGTGATATATTCTCAGAGAAAAAACAAATAGAAAGAAATCTGAACTTTGGTAAATTGACTTGTCTTTAATGGTAATATGGTTGTAGTAATTCCTACAGATATGTATTACTCACCACAATAAAGTTGATTTCAACTTATAGCAACCCTCATTCAGTTTCCAAAGCTGTAAATCTTTATGGTAGTTTATGGAAACCTTCCTAATCTTTCTTCTATGGAGTGTCAGGTGGGTTCAAATCATCAACCTTTTGGTTAACAGAAAGATGTCTTCACCAGTATATGACCAGAGCACCATAAAGATAGAGAAGGAGATAGAGATGGAGATGGAGAGAGAGAGAGAGAGAAAGAGAGAGAGAGAGAGAGAGAGATGAGATATAGAGATAAAGATAAGATAGAGATAGATGTATATCTATATATATGTGTAAAATAAGTACAAATAAATAGTAAAATAAAAACTGGAATATTTTTAGATTTATCTCTGTGAGTAATGAGATGTTGTTGTTTTTAGGTGTCATCAAGTTGTCTCCAACTCAAAGTGACCCTATGTACAGCATAACAAAATGCTACCTAGTCCTGTGCCAGCCTCACAATCTTTGCAATACCTGAGCCCATCATTGCAGCCACCATGCTAATCCATCTCGTTGAGGGCCTTCTCCTCCTTCCTCGACCCTCCACCTTACCAAGCATGACATCTTTCTCCAAGGAATGGTCCTTTCTGACAGCATGACCAAAGTAGGTGAGACAAAGTTTGGCCCTTCTTGCTTCCAAGGAGCATTCTGGCTGCACTTCTTTCAGGACAGATTTGTTAGTTATTTTAGCAGGTCATAGTACTTTCAGCATTCTTCACCAACACCACAACTCAACAGCATCAACTCATCTTCAGTCTTCCTTACTCATTGTCCAGCTCTCACATGCAGATGAGCTGACTGAAAATACCATGGCTTGTGTCAAGCACACATTCGTCCTCGAGGAGACATCTTTGTTCTTCAGCATCTGAAAGAGATCTTTTGCAGCAGATTTCTCCACTGCAATGTCTTCTGATGTTTTGATTGCTGCTTCTATTGGTGTTAATTGTAGAACCAAGTAATAAGAAATCTTTGACAACTTCACTCTTTTCCCTCTATATCATGATGTTTATTGGTCTAGTTGTGAGGATTTTTGTTTTCTTTATGTTGAAGTGTAATCCATACTGCGGACTGTAGTCTTTAATCTTCATCAGTAAATACTTCAAGTCATCCTCACTTTCAGCAAGCAAAGTTGTGTCAGCAGAGTATCACAGGTTGTTAAGGAGTCTCCCTCTAATCCTAATACCACATTCTTCTTCATACAGACTTTCTTCAAATAATCTTCTCGGATTATTTGCTCACAATAGGGATTGAGTAACCATGGTGAAATGATGAAACCCTGATGTGCTCCTTTCTTGATTTTAAATGATGCAGTATCCTCTTGTTCTGTTCAAACAACAGCCTCCTAGTGCATATACAGGTTCCTCGTGAGTACAGGTAAGTGTTCTGGAATTCTTATTCTTCTCAATGTTATCCACAATTTGCTATGATCCACACAATTGAATGCTTTTGCATAGTCAATAAAACACAAGTAAACAACTTTCTGGTATTCTTTGTTTTCAGCTCAGATCCATCTGACATCAGCCACGATATCCCTCATTCCACATTGTCTTCTGAATCCAGATTGCACTTTTGGAAGTTCTCTGTCAATATACTGCTGTAACCATTTTTGAATTATCTTCAGTAAGATTTTGCTTGCATGTGACATTAATGTTACTGTTTGATAATTTTCAAATTCTGTGGGATCATCTTTTTTTGGAATGGGTAAAAATATGGATCTCTTCCAGTCAGTTGGCCGGGTAGCTCTCTTCCAAATCTCTTGGAATAGCTGAGTGAGTGCCTCCAGCATGGCATCCGTGTGTTGAAACATCTTAATGCATATTCTGTCAGTTCCTTAAGCCTTGTTTTTCATCAATTCCTTCAGCACAGGTTTGACTTCTTTCTTCAGTACCATTGGTTCTTGATAACATGCCACCTTTTGAAATGGATGAGCATCAGCCAGTTCTTTTTGGTACAGTGACTCTGTATTCCATTCATCTTCTTTTGATGTCCACTACATCATTCAATATATTGCCCATAGAATCTTTCTATATTGCAATTTGAGGCTTAATTTTTTTTTTCTTCAACTCTTTCAGCTTGAGAAATGCCAATTATATTATTCCCTTTTGACTTTCCAACTCTATATCTTTGCACATATCATTATAATAATTGACTTTGTCATCTTGAGCTACCCTTTGAAATCTGTTCAGTTCTGTTATCTTGTCATTTATTTCATTTTCTTTGGCTACTCTCCATTCAAGGGCAAGTTTTAGAGTCTCTTATGACATCCATTTTGGTCTTTCTTCCTTTTCTGTCTTTTTAATCAGTTTTTTTGTTTCTTCATGGATGTTGTTCTTGATGTGCCACAATTCTCGTTTTTGGTCATTAGTGTTCAATGCATCAAATCTAGTCTTTAGATGGTCTCGAAATTCAGGAGGGATATATTCAAAGTCATATTTTGGCTCTCATGGACTTGTTTTAGTTGTATTCAACTTCAAGTTGAACTAGCATGTGAGCAGTTTAGTTGTGCCACATCAGCAAATGGGGTCCCAAAAGCTCTACTTTTACCATATCATTAAGTTTGGGTCCACTCTGATGAGGCAGCTTTTCTCCATTTGTATCTTGAGTGCCTTATGACCTGAGGGGCTCATCTTCTGGCACTGTATTGGCACTGTATTTCAGGCTATTCATAAAATTCTCCAGTAATATATCAGATAGTGTTTCACTGATATTCATAAGGTTATCCCTGGCCAAGTATTTGAGAAGTGGATGGTCCCTTCCTTCTTCTGAATATTTCTCAATCTGGAAGCTGCACTGAAACCTGTCCACCAAGGGCAACCCTATTGGTGTTTGAAACACTGGTGGAATATCTTCCATCCTCACAGCAACATGCAAGCCACCACAGTACAACAAACTGACAGACAAGTTCATCTCCCTTAGCTGTTCCAAACTGCTCCACTTGCTTCTTGGTTTTCTGCTACTTGTTCCAGCCATCCACTGCTTCCGGCCTGGGAGCTCTCCCTCTTACCTGTTCTGGCCTTTGGCACCAGATGTTGCTTCATGCCTCAGCACCCTCCCAGAAGTGAGATATAAACATGAAATAAAAACAGCTGAGGTAGAACACTGTTGTGATGAATGTCAATTAGACCTATTAGTATAAAGTCATTATATTGATTATAATCATGTGATTATATTCTTATGGGAGCTCTGGTAGCATAGTGCCTAAGGCACTTGACTGCTAACCAGAAGGCTGGCTGTTCAAACCCACCAGCCACTCCTTGGAAGGAAGATGGGGCAATCTACTTCCATAGTGATATTGCCTCAGAAACCCAAGGAGGGGTCACTATGAGTCGGGTCCGACTCGACGGTACATAACAACAACAACAACATATTCTTATAATCATAATGTCATTAATGGCACAGTGTGGGTTCAGTGGTAGATTGCTTACCTTAACTGCAGAAGACTTAGATTCAATTCCTGTCCAATGCTATCAATCCATAGCAATACAGTTTATAAAGAAAATAAATGTTGTTAGAGAAGAATGCCTGGGAAGTTTGTGGAAAGAATAATAAAAACTCACAATTCTACAACCACTCATGCAATACTTGATTCAGGAAAGGAATATTTGTAAATTCACAAATCATGTATGAACTATTATTAGAAGCCAAATAGACATCACTCTCAAACAGCACCTCCCAGACCACTTATTAGAGAAAAGAAGAAAAAGATACCCTTACAATGAAGAAATTTAGAGAATATTACCAGAAAAGTGCTTAAACTTAACATCACCAAAATTGGAAATGTGACTTTAGGGACTTCTTTTTTTTCCTTATTTTTTATTGTGATTTCAGTGAAAATTTACAGAGAAAATTCACTTTCCATACAGCAGTTCACATGCACTTTGTCTCATGACATTGACCACAATTTACCACAATGCAACAGCTCCCTTCCCACTTCCTTCTCATAATTACCTCTTCCCTGTGTCCATCCCTCCATGTAGTCCTGCCACATGAGCTGTCTTCCTGTGCATAAGCATCCCTTCTTTCTTCCATGATTGTATCTCCCTCAGGTAAATGTTCAACTCATATGCCTGTCTTTTATTTGGCTGGAAGCCACAGCTATGGGTTCATTTCCAGAACTGAAGGGCAGCTAGGGACCATAGTCTCAGTGGTTCCACCAGACTCTATCAGACAAGCAAACGTGCCACCCCCCCCGCATTTCTTTTCCCTCCAAATGATTTTGAGTTTTGTTCCACATTGTTCTCCTGCTCTATCCAGGATCTCCTACAAAGATCCCCTTCCAAGTGGTTGACAGTGGCAGCCGGACACCATCTAGTTCTTCTGGTCTCATGGTCATATAGGCTGCAGATTGGATGGTTTACCAGTAGCTAGGACTAATGGTTTCCATGAATTTTGTTTTTCTTAATTCTTCTTTGCTCTGGAAGAGGAGAGACACATCATTGCATCTAGATGGCTGCTTGCAAGCTTTTAAGATCCCAGTTGCTAGTTGCCAAAGTAAGAGGTGGAACAATGTTTTGTGTAGTATGTTATGCCAATTGAGCTTTGTATCCCCTGTGACTATGGTTCTGAGCCCACAGGTTCAACTACTTGGTCCATCTGGGCAGCTGGCTGTGCCCAAACAGTGACTTGCCCCTTGTCAGCTCTACTATTCACCTGGGAATTTGGATCATACACATAAACTTACAGGACAATTGTCTGCCAACCCTATACATGTTCTTGGGTACATTCCCTGCTTCATACACATACCTATTAGTTCAGCCTGTCCACTCATCTATCCACCCGTATACCCATGTTGGCCTTCACTGACAATGCAATACTGTATGTTGAAAAGGGTTCATCTTTGTTGTCTGTACCTCCCAAGTACCTCTCTATGTCTTTCTCTTCCTCAATGCCACCATACTGATCACTCACATTTGGTACATTGCCCTTATCTTCACCCAAATCAATATTTGTCTCCATCTAACATCTCCTTCTCTTCCCCTCTCACTATTGGTAACCAACAAAGAAAATTCCCTTCCATAGATAAACCTTTTCTTGACTTTTACAATAACAGACTAATACAGTATCTG
>NW_006922115.1:973428-974310 GCF_000298275.1 Orycteropus afer afer | reverse complement strand
TCTTTTGGAGAAGTCTTTGGAAGCATATAAAATTTAATTTTTAGAAGGTCCCAATCATCTCGTTTCTCTTCTGCTTTTTGTGCATTTTGAGTTATGCTTGATAGTCTATTTATACCATATATTATGGTCCCTAAATTTGCCCCTAGTTTTTCCTTGAGAAACTATAGTTTTAGGTTTCACATTTAAGTCTTTGATCAATCTGAAGTTTGTTTTTGTATGGTGTGAAGTACAGATCTTGTTTCACCTTTTCTGCAAATGATCACCAGTTTTCCCAGCACCATTTATTAAACAAACATTCTTTTCCTCATTTAATGGATTTCCACACTTTGTGAAAGATCAGCTGACCATAGATCGACAGATCTATTTCTGCATTCTCAATTCTATCCCATTGGTCTATGGATCTGTCATTAAACCAATACCAGGCAGTTTTGACTACTGTGGCTCTATAGTAGGTTTTGAGATCCAGCAGTGGGAGACCTCCTACTTTGTTCTTCTTGTTCAATGTTGTTGTTGTTATGTGCCGTTGACTCGGACCCGAACCATAGTGACCCCTCCTTGGGTTTCCGAGGCAGTTTCACTACGGAAGTAGATTGCCCCATCTTCCTTCCAAGGAGTGGCTGGTGGGTTTGAACCACCAGCCTTTTGGTTAGCCATCAAGTGCCTTAGACACTATGCTATCAGAGCTCCCTCTTGTTCAATAGTGCTTTGCTAATTCAAGGTCTCTTTCTTTTCTTTATAAAGTTAGTGATTGGTTTTTCCATATCCATAAAGAATGTTGATGACATCTCTTGAATGTATAGATTGCTTTGGGTAGAATTGACATTTTCACAAGGTTCAATCTTCCTATCCATGAGCATGGGATGTTCTTCCATTTATGAAGGT
>NW_006922115.1:970360-972868 GCF_000298275.1 Orycteropus afer afer | reverse complement strand
GAATGTCCCTTCTATTCCTATTTTGCTGAGAGTTTTGACCAGGAATGGGTGTTGGGTTTTATCAAATACCTTTTCTACATGAATTGATATGATCATGTGGTTCTTCTCTTTTATTTTATTTACATGGTGGATGATGTTGATTGTTTTTCTAATGTTGAACAATTCCTACATATCTAATATGAAACCCACTTGGTCATAATGATTGATTTTCTTGGTATGTTGTTGGAGTCTATTGGCTAGGACTTTGTTGAAGAATTTTGCATCTATATTTATGTGGGATATTGGTCTGTAGTTTTCCTTTTGAGTGATGCCTTGCCTGATTTTGGTATCAACGTTGTGCTTGCTTCATAAAATGCATTAGGGAGGATTCCATCCATTTCTATGTTTTGAAAGTTTCAGTAGGATTGGTATCAGTTCTTCTCTAAATGTTTGGTAGAATTTTCTGGTGAAACTGTCTGGGCCGGGACTTTTTCTGTTGGTAATTTTTTGATGACCTGTTCAATTTCTTCTTTTGTAATGGACCTGTTCAAATTTTCTGCATCAGTCTGTGTTAGTTTAGGTAAGCGGTGTGTTTCTGTCAATTTCTTTTGTAATGGACCTGTTCAAATGTTCCACATCAGTCTGTGTTAGTTTAGGTAAGTGGTGTGTTTCTGTGCATTTCTTCCAGATTTTCAAATTTGTTGTAGTACAATTCTTCATAGTACCCTGATATTATCCTTTTGATTTCAGTTGGTTCTGTTGTGATGTCACCCATTTCGTTTCTTATTCATGTTAGTTGTATCCTCTCCCTCTTTTCCTTTGTTAAATTTGCCAGTGGCTCATCAATTTTATTGATCTTTTCAAAAAACCAACTTCTGGTCTTGTTGATTTTTTTTATTTCCTTTCTATTTTCTGTTTCATTGATTTCTGCTCAAATCTTTATTATTTCTTCTCTTTTGGTGACTGAGGGCTTTTCTTGCTGTTCTTTTTCTAATTGTTGGAGATGTTGGTTTAAAGTGCTGATTTTGGCTCTGCTTTTTTGATGTGTACATTTATTGCTATAAATTGGTCTCTGATCACTGCTTTTGCTGTGTCCCAAAAATATTGGTATGTTGTATTTTCATTCTTGTTTGATTCAAGGAGGTTTTGAATTTCAATTTTTATTTCTTCTCTTCCTCAGTCTTTCTCAAGAAGGGCATTGTTCAGTTTCCATGTCTTTACTCTTTTTCTGATGATCTTCCGATTATTGATTTCTAATTTGATAGCATTATGATCTGAGAAGATGCTTTGTAGTATTTCATCATTTTTTTTTTTTTTTTTAAATTTATTAAGGCTTGCTTTATGGCCTAACATATGGCCCATTATGGAAAATGTGCACTGGAAAAGAATGTATTTTGTGCTGCTGTTGGGTGAAGTGCTCTGTAGATATCTGTAAGGCCAACTTGATGGATTGTTTTGTTTAGCTCTTCTGCATCTTTGTTGAGTTTCTTTCCAGTTGTTCTATCTTTCAATGATAGTCTCCCACTATGACTGTGGAGTCATCTATTTGGCTTTTCAACTCCTTCAAAGTCTGATTTATGTATTTTTGGGCTCTTTCTTTGGGTCCATAGATATTTATTATGGTTATATCTTCATGTTCAATTGATCCTCTAATCATTTTATAATGTCCTTACTTGTCTTGTATGGTGGTTTTTGTCTTAAAATCAATTTGATCAGAAATTAATATTGTCACTCCTGCTCTCTTACTGTTGCCATTTGCTTGATATATCTTTTTCCACCCTTTGATTTTTATTCTATTGCTGTCTTTATCTCTAAGGTGTGTCTCTTGTAGGCAGCATATTGATGAGTTTTGTTTTCTTATCCAATCTGCAACTCTCTGTCTCTTGAGGGGTGCATTTAATCCATTAACATTCAGTGTAATTATTGACAAGTATGAATTAGTTTCTGTCTTTTTGTTATGTGTTTTTTCATGGTGTCCCTGGTTTCTTTGTTCCATATTATTTTCTGTGCTGAGCTCATTATGTTTATGAATAGTGTTATTATTTCATTTATTGTTGTTGTTTGAGATTTGCTGAACATTTGTGTTTGTCCTCTTTTTTTATTGTGATATAAAGTTTTATCATTTTCCTTTGAGGTTACCCTATGATGCATAATTTTCTTCCTGAGTTTAGAACAGTCCATTCTATCTTGCAACTCTCTTAACTACCTCACCATTTACAAGTTCTGTAACTACACAGTATTTTCCCTCTTTTTGTTTTTAATTGTCCTCACTTGCCAATTGATGTCTCTGGTTCCCTGTTTACAATCTTGAACGTTCATTTTCCTTTGGATATGTCTATAGCTATGGTTTCTGGGTTTTGTCATCTTGTGTATTAATGGTCAGTTGTTATTTGCTATTTCTGGTTCTCTGTTCAAAGGATTCCCTTTAGCATCTCTTGTAAGGTTGGTGTGGTTTTAATAAATTCCCTTAGTTGCTGCTTATCTGGAAATCTCCTAATTTCACCATCATATTTGAGGGACAATTTTGCC
>NW_006922115.1:927734-968895 GCF_000298275.1 Orycteropus afer afer | reverse complement strand
TATTAATAATAGTAGTTTTAAAACAGACTAAAGCTAGCTAAAAACCAGTAAGAATAAGAGAGAAAAAATAAATAAATGAAAAGAAAAATTCAGGGGAGGGCAGGGCACGGATGCTCTGGCCTAGCACACAGACTTGGATGGACTTCCTGTGGGCCCAGAATGTTGTTGGGAGTGGAGATGGTCGCACCTCTGTTCACCAAGCAGGTGTGAGGTATAAGAGTAGAAGGGGAATGTCGCACCTTTTCTGTCATCCAGGTCCGGAATGTCCTTGGGGTTACTGGCAAGCAGAAATTGTTCTTAAGCCCCTGGAATCTGGGAGAGTGCTGTCACTTTAAATATCTAAAATGGTCAAGCCACATGTAAACATGCAAAATGGCTGTGCTCTCCAGACAAGCAAAAGTCCACAGCTCTGCCCACCTTTCTCTTTGCTGCTGTTTTGTCTTTTATTCCCCAGCCACCAGAGCAGTTGTCCGTTCGGTCCCTGGATAGCACGGCTGATTTTTAGGTAAATTCTTAGGTCCTACCACCACTCAGCAATCTCCAAGCTCTCTGTGCCATCAGGATCCCTCAGGATTACTGCCAGACCACAGCTCCATATTTTCCCTTTTTTGGCATTTTCATACAAATTCTTCTGTTATTTGTGTTTTAATCCACTTCTATATCCTTCCTTTCAAGGCTCAGGGGTCCAGGATTATCTTCTGTGTCTCTGTTAATTGGTTCCCCTTTTTCTTTGTTGAAGAGGGTCTGTGCAGTCTTTCTGCCTATTCCACTATCTTACTGGAACTACTTTTAGGGTCTTGTGATGTAATGCAAGGTCTGTTCCCAGCATTGCTATGGGAAACAATGCTCAATCCAGATCTGTTCATGAAAGGCCATAGACAAATCAAGAATATGGATCAGTGGTATGAACTATGTAAAATGTCAATGCCATAAACTCAAAAAATAAAGATAAGATCATTGTTCCAGTTTAAATGATGTTAAATATATCAGAAAACTAAATGCAATGCATATTCCTTGACTGAATCCTGAGTGGAACACCTAAAAAGATAACTAGCACAGCTCAAGAATTTCAATATAAACTTGAGATTGTTGTTGTTGTTGTCATGTGCCATTGAGTCAGACCCGACTCATAGTGACCCCTCCTTGAGTTCCCGAGGTGGTATCACTATGAAAGTAGATTGCCCAATCTTCCTTCCGAGGAGTAGCTGTGGGTTTGAACCAACAACCTTCTGATTAGCAATCAAATGTCTTAGGCACTATGCCACCAGAGCTCCTCGATATTAGATGTTTTTATTGTTGTTGTTGTTATGTGCCATCAAGTTGGCCCTGATTCATAGCCACCCCTCCTTGGGTTTCTGAGGTGGGATCATTATAGAAGTAGATTGTCCAACCTTCCTTCTGAGGAGTGGCTGATGGGTTTGAACTTCCAGGCTTCTGGTTAGTAGTCAAGTGCCTTAGGCACTATGCTGCTAGAGCTCCTTGGTATTAGATAGTACTGCTTTAATGGGACATTTATTGAATGTGATATGATCTTTTTTGTTATATAAAATAACATCTTTTTCTTTTCAGGGATAAAATATCATGAGATCAGCAATTTTGTTAATATGTGTGTTTCTGTGTATGTAAGTTTGTAGAAAGAGGTAAAGTAGACCTAATGTTATAAAATGTTATCAATTGATTGTTGTTGTTAGATGCCATCAAATTGGTTCAGACTCATAGTGATCCTTCATACAACAAAAACAAAAAACTTCCAGGTCATTCTCATCCTGACAATTATTGCTCTAATTGAGTTCATTGTTGCAGCATCTGTGCCAATCCATATCATTGAAGGTTTCTCTTTTCTTTTGACCATCTACTTTGCCAAGCATGATATTCTTCTAAAGAGACTTGTCTCTCCTAATAATGTCCTTTTAAAATATGTGAGATGAAGTCTCTCCATCCTCACATACAGAATTCTGGCTGTATGTCTTCCAAGACAGAATTGTTTGTTCTAGAAGACAATGGGATATTCAATATTCTTCACTAATACCATAATTGAAATGCATCAGTCTTCTTCAGTTTCTTTTATACATTTTCCCAATTTCTCACACATATGAGGCAATGAGGTACCTACCTGAAAATTCCTTGACTCAGGCCAGGATCATTTTAGTTTTTTAGGTAATATGCTTGCTTTTTAACACTTTAATTAGGTCTTTTGAATCAAACTTGTGCAGTGTAATACACTATTTGATTTCTTGACAGCTGCTTCTATGGATTTGATTGTGTATCCAAGTAAAATGAAATCCTTGACTATTTCAATCTTTTCTCCATTTATCACAATGTTGCTTATTTTTCCAGTTGTGAGGATTATTATTTTCTTTATGTTGAAGTGTAATCCATGCTAAAGTCTGTAAGTGTTAAAGGTTCTCTTTGATTTCATCAAGAAGGTTTACATTAACTGAATATTACAGGTTGTTAATTATTCTTAATACTAACCTGATGCCATGTTCTTCATGTAGTACAGTTTTTCAATTATTTGCTCAGTATGCATTTTGAATACTTATGGTGAAAGGCGACAGCCCTGATGCACACCTCTACTGGTTTTAAAATACTCAGTAGCTCCGTGTTCTGTTTGAACAACTAACTGTCTCTTGTTCTATGTTGTACAGGTTCCATATGAGGATAATTAAATGTTCTGAAATTCCCATTCTTCACAACATTATCCATACTTTGTTATAATCCATACAGTCAAATGCTTTTGCATGGTCAATACAACACAGGTAAATATCTTTCTAATACTCTCTGCTTTGAGCCAATTTCCATCTAACATAAGAAAGGATATCCCTCATTGCATGTCTTCTTCTGAATCTGGCTTAAATTTATGGCAGTTCCTTGCCAATATAGTACCATATTCATTTTGGAATTATCTTTAGCAAAATTTTGCTTGTGTCTGGTATTAATGACATCATCTCCACGTTCTGTTGGATCACCTTTCTTTGGACTGGGCACAAATGTGAGTCTCTTCCAGTTGGTTGGTCATATAATTGTCCTCCATATGCCTTGGCATAGAAAAGTAAGCACTTCGGTTTGTGTTACATCCCTTTATGGAAATATCTCAATGGGTGTTCTGTCAGTTCCTGGAAGCCTTTTTTTTTTTTTTTTGCCAATGTCTTCAGTGGAACTTGGATTCCCTCCTTCAATATAATTTTTTCTTAATCTTATGTTATCTTCTGAAATGACTGAATGTAAACCAACACATTTTGTTATAATCCATCTGTGTATTCCCTCCACCTTCTTTTGGTACTTCTTTCATTGGTCAATATTTTACATTTAGAATCCATCACTATTGCAACTCAAGGCTTGAATTCTCTCTTCAGTTCTTTAAGCTTGAGAAATGATGAATGTATGCTTCCCTTTTGGTTTTCTAACTCCAAGTCTTTTCACATTTCATTATAATAATTTGTATTCTCAAGCTTCCCTTTGGAATCTTGTCTTCAGTTCTGTTTTGGTTATTTTGTGCTGCTTTAACATAAATACTACAGGTAGAATGGCTTTAACAAGCAGGAGTTTATTCTTTTACAGTTTTGGAGGCTAGAAGTCTGAGTTCAAAGTGCCAGGCTCTAGGGGCTGGATAAAAGCCCCTTAACCTTGGACTTTAGTTCTGCCTCTTGATCCTGGCCCACTGAAGCAGCTGCTGGCTTCTGAGACTGACAATGCCAAGATCAACAAACATAAATTGCCAGTCCCAATGTTACCACACAACACGGCAGGCCACTAGTTCAAGTCCAGAGATAGTTCCAAGATCAGTATGAAACATGTCAGGCTGCTAAATGAAAACTCGGCTACATGCAGGGTTCAAGCATGCTGAAAATTTACAGACCATTCCTAAAATTTTCTGTATATACTGGGAGCAGACCACATCCCTAAGGCAGCTACTCATCTTCTCATAATAGATTCCACCATAGAGTTAATTACCAGTCTCATCATCCAGTTGCCTAGCCACTCAAAACCAGGCCCAGCCAAGATGACCCATGACCTTAACTACCACAAGTTCCTTTATTTTATCATTTCATCTATTCACTTTTATGACTCTATATTCAAGAGTGATTTTCATAGTTCCTTATGACTTCTTACATCTCGAAAAAAAAAAAAAGAAAATGAATATATATATATGTATATATATATATAAAGAAAACAAAAATCCTCACAAATAGATCAATAAGCAATAATATCAAATATCATAAACTGACAAAAGATGGAAGTTATCAAGGATTTCATTTTACCTGCATCCACAATCTGCTCTTTGCAGCAGCAGTCAGGAAATCAAACAACATATAGCATTGGGAAAATCTGCTGCAGAAGAAGACTTCAAAGTGTTAAAAAGCAAAGATATCTCTTTGAATACTAAGATGTGTCTGATCAAGATCATGGTATTTTCAATAGCCTCATACACATGTGAGAGCTGGACAATGAATAAGGAACAGCACAGAAAAAATTGATGCATTCTAATTGTGGTGTTGGAAAAGAATATTGAATGTACCATATAATGCTAGAGGAATGAGCCAAACTGTCCTGGAGGAAGTACAACTAGAATGATACCTAGAGGTAAGGATGATGGGACTTCACTTCTCATACTTTGGACATGTTATCAGGAGGTTCCGCTACCTGGAGAAAGACATCATGCTTGCTAAAGTACATGGTCAGCAAAAAAAGAGGAAGACTCTCAATGAGATGGATTGACAGTAGCTGCAACAATGGGCTCAAGCATAACATTTGTGAGAATGGTGAAGTACTGGGTAGTGTTTCATTTTGTTTTGCATGAGGTCAGTATGTGTTGAAACAGATTCCACAGTACTTAACAAAAACAACACCTTCTGACTTCAATTTTGGTCTTTTCTTTATGCCTATCTTTTTAATGATCTTTTACGTCCTTCACATGCGATGTTCTTGATGTCATCCCATACTTCATCTGGTCTTCAACCATAAATGATGAATGTCTCAAATATTTTCTTGAGATGGTTTATAAATTTAGAAGGAATATACTTAAGGTCATACTTTAGTTCTCATGGACTTGCTGTAATATTCTTCAGCTCTAACTTGAACTTGCATAATAATCTCTTCTGCAGTCAGCCTCTGGCTTTGTCCTAACTGATGATATGGAACTTCTCTACAGTCTCTTTCCACAGATCTATTCTATTTGATTCCTGTTTATGCCATCCAGGAAAGCCCACATGGACAGTCACTATTCATGTTATTGAAAAGTTTATTTCTAATGAATAAGTCATTGGCCTTGCAGAATTTTATAATGAGATCTTTGGCATAATTTCTATCACCAATGATATATTTTCCAAGTACTGGTGCTTCTCTTTTGTTTCCAGTTGTCATATTCCAATCAACATTGTTTATCAGTGCATCTTGATTACATTCTTAATCAAATCCAGACTACATAAGTTGATAAAATATTGTCTATATCTTATTTTTGGTATTAATGAAACCCCATTGTCACTGAGTCAATATTGAACCCCATTGGGTTTCCAAGGCAGTAAACCTTTATGGAATCAGATTGCCTCATCTTCCTTCTGTGGAGTACCTGGTGGATTTGAACTATCAAGTTTCTGGTTTACAGTTAAATGCCATTGGCACTACACCACCAGAGGTCATTTTGGTATTAATAGTCGGTGCGTTTTAACTGCTCTTCCTTGTAGGTGTATAGGTATTATCCTGTCACTGACAGATGTACTAAAGGATAGATCTTGAAATGTTCTATGTAACAATGAATTCATTACCATTGTTCTTAATTTGCTATTCCTGGCATAGTAAGCCATATGATAGTGTAAACCACCACGGACAATATCAGTTTCAGCTCACTATATATTATGATATTGATCATCAAACATTCCATTTCACTTTCTACAACTTTCAATTTTCCTTGATTCATATTTCATACATTTCACATTTTGATAACTAATGGATGTTTGCAACTGTTTCTTCTCATTTTGAGTCACGGCACATCAGTAAATGAAGGTCTTACAAGCTTTACATGTCATTAAGATCAACTCTACTTTGAGGAGGCAGTTCTTCCCCAGTGTCATTTTGCATATTTCAAGTGTCTTTCCAATTTCAAGCACTGTTCCACTGCTACCCATAAGGTTTTCACTGATCATCTATTTTCAGAAACAGATCACTCTCCCAAAATCTGTCCACCATGGGTGATCTTATTGGTATTTTGAATATTTGTGGCATAACTTGTAGCCTCATAGCAACACACAAACAACCCTGATATGAAAAACTGACATACACATGGTGGTTGAGGAATACAGGTAATATATTTAAAAGGCTTATATTTTTCAGAGTAAATGCTAGAAAAAATGAATGCAAGGGATAGTAAATATTGAAAGGTAAGGAACTTTGTAAACAGCATCCCCTATAAATTAGAAAAATCATTCACAAATAGTAATTAATAAAAATATATTTTACTACTTTCTAAATAACTCCTAATGATAAAGGGTAATTGTTGTTGTTGTTGTTGTTATTTGCCGTTGAGTCGGCCCTGACTCATAGTGACCCCTCCTTGGGTTTCCGAGGCAGTATCACTACGGAAGTAGGATTGCCCAACCTTCCTTCCAAGGAGTGGCTGGTGGGTTTGAATCGCCAGCCTTCTGGTTAGCAGTCAAGTGTTTTAGCCACTATGCTACCAGAGCTCCTATAAAGGGTAATAGTTTGCAATATTTACCTAAATGATACAGGTGCTCTGGTAGCAAAGTGTCCAAGGCACTTGACTGCTAACCAGAAGGCTGGTGGTTCAAACCCACTAGCCACTCCTCAGAAGCAAAGTTGGGCAATCTATTTCCATAGTGATACTGCCTTGGCTGTCCAAGGAGGGGTTGCTACGAGTCAGGTCCAACTCGATGACACATAACAATAACAACAACAACCACAATGATAAATGGTAATAGTTTTCAATATTTTCCTAAATGATAAGGGTGACATAGCCTACTGATGGCTAAACCTGTTTGGTCTCTTTAGAAGCAATTTGAAGAACCAGTGTTCTGTATTTGTAAGAAAGCTATCATTTAAAGCATAAATGTTCCCAGATCTTCTTGTCTCTGGTTTCTTAAATGGGCTAATTCTAGTGGAGAAAAATAACAAGCAGACCTTTAAAATTTGTAGTCATCAGTAGGCAATGTTTTGATGTAGATTAATATGACCCTACAAAATATCTGTTAAAAAATAAGAGCATCAACTAATACTATTTCTATAATGGTAAAATAATGTCTCATTTAGCTCTGAAATTTTATAGAAGAAAAGAGATATTTCAATAATTAGTACCTAATAATGCTAAAACTAGGTTACTTTTTTAGATGTAACATTCTTTATTGTAGTATCAGACTATTTATCAACATAAAGTTCATATATATGTCTATTTTTGTGTCTTCCAAAAGGTTTGGAGGTGTCAGTGTTAGTCTGGGGAATTCTTATCTCATATTATCTAGAATTAGCTCAGTGAACTCTCTAGAAATGGACTTGTACATTAGAACTCAATTTTGTTGATTGTGTACAAATTTTCAGTGAGTTGATCATACTTTTTCAATCTAAAGCAATCGTTTGACAAATCTAAAGTCCAGTCACATTAATATGAATGAAAATTATATTTTCTACACAGCTATCAAGTCAGTGATGGATTTTGAGAGATGTCCAGTCAATGAGATGTTGTAAAATGTAGAATGCTTTAGAAAGTGAATGGCTATGTGACCTCAAATGCCCCTTCCAACTATTTGAACATAGGAAATCAAATCCTAGTATTTTATTTGTTCTTTTCACTTCATACTGCTATAAAATAAGTATGTGATTAAGGTTTTTTTGATGATTTTTAGATATGAAATTATTTGTAAATATTTAAACATACTATAAATCACAGGCATATTTTAGAAACCCCAGGAGGATGTTTACCCATCTGTCATTTGTGATAAGATGCACACAATGGAAAATCCTTTCCAAAAATGTCAGCATAGCTTTCTTCAAATATGAGCTTGTCAGTTTGTTAGAAAAAATTATCTTTCTTTTTCACAAATAGCAATCCTATTGCTTTCCCTTAAAGAGAGAGTAAGATATTTTAGAGCTGGGTGGTTTAGTCTTCAGTGTGAGGAAAGAATACCATTAAGTTGCATACCTGCACTTGATTGCTGACTCTTTGTTATTTTTTCAAAGATAGAAATGGGAGTTTAGAACTTCAAAATGCCCAGTGGAAGTATAAACAAGGTTCATGCATTTAAAGAACACTTGTGCCCATTCAAAGGAGAAATTAAATGACTCTTTGAAAATATAAAAATAGATTTTAAATAAACATATATTGGATATAAACATATCTTGAAAATTTTTTCATTAACTGTTACTGGACCCAAAGTAATGTGCTAGAGTCCTAGAAACATAGGGGACTTGAGAAGACGAAATGCATAGCACCTGAATTAATGTACCGGAGGTGCAGTGAATTACATGGTATGGCTTTTCTAAACATGGTGTTTGTGACTCCTACCATATAATTGGTGGAATTATGCAAATATGAAGTATTTGTGTCCCCCCAAAGTGTCTTGATAGCTTATTAGTAATGTAAGTTAGGTACATGGCACCCATGTAGGGGTGGAACCATTGAAATAAGTGCATGGACCTTGATATTGAGATTGGTCAGTTTTGTCATTCCACTAAACTTAAAACGATCCCTCTTAGAGGCAGAAGGAGGGATCTCACTGATGTCATGAGAAATGAGCTGGAAGAGGAGTGGAGGGTGTCCTTGGACCTGAAATTCCTGCACTGGAACTCCTTGGCAGACAGACAGGCACGTAGACAGTGGTAGCAGAGGCAGAAGAACTGAAAAACCATCTCAAGACAGAGTGACAGGCCTGCTGACCCACCGAGTGAGAAAGTTTAGTGCCTTTGGGCAGAAGTCTTGTTAATGGAGTACTTAGGTTCACCTATTGACAGAGCTAGAGTTTTGTAACACTTGGCCGAACAGGATAGAGACAGACCAAGATGCCAAGGACCAAAGAGAGGTGTTCCTGAGGGTATGGCTGAGGAGAGGCTATCCTGATAGAAGAATTGTATCTCGAGTGTGCCTGCACCTGAACTGTAGCCTGTTGCTTAATAAATCCCATAATTGTAAGTATTGTCTTTGAGTTCTGTGTGGCCATTGCAAAGAATTATCAAACCCACCAGAGTAGTACAGAATACCGTAGAAGGGAAGGTTAGTGTGAGAATTGGTAAAAAAGGCTGAAGGGTGGCGGCATGTCTGGCCTCATAGGAATCAGCTGCAGACTGCTGATAGTGATTCTTTCTCATCTTCATGAAGTTAGAGGAGGTCAGAGGATACTGCCCCCATGTAATTTTTGGAGTACTTAATATTTACTTACTAAATCATATCAAACCTCACTTAAATGTCAGGTTCCAAGAGCACAATAATTTTGCCTAATTTGTTGATTGATATTTTGTAAGTACATAGATCCATACCTGGCATGCAGCAAACCTTTTATGTACAGTTATTAAATGAATGACTAAAATGCATAGAAAAAGACGGTACATGGAACTAGGATAGTATTTCACAGGGAGAAACAATCAATAAGGGCTGAAAAGATCTGGGAAAGTGTCATGAAAAAGTGAGGCTTGAATTGGGTCTTAAAAGGTAGATAGATGGAGAGAAAGAGATTCATTCCAAGTCAATAGTTATAGCAAAGTGTATAGCAAATTTGCTGAACTGTGATAAAATCATACTTACTCAAGTGAAGTACTCCAGAAAAGTAAGAATAAAAGTTTTAACAGTAAGTTGAGGTGGAATAGGAGATCCTCTGTTAAGACAAATATATCTTTATTCTCTGGGCAGTCAGTTGCTTCTGAAAACTTTGGAATGATGTAGAGCCAAGGACGCTATAGTCATTAAAGATTTTGTGTCAATTTTGCTGGCCAGTGGTTTTAAGTGGCTGGGCAACTGGATGTAATTATTCCCCATGACGCAATCAGCTGTGAGCAGCTAAGTAGCTTCTTTCAGGATGTAGCCTCCTTCCAGTGTATAAAGAGAAGCTTTGATAAGGGTATATAGCTTTTTTGGCACATCTGGATCCTTCATCTCAGTATTGCCTCTGATCATGGGATTGTGCCTGAACTTGAAGCAGTGCTCTGCTATGTTGACTATTGAACTTCGGATTATGTCATTCTACTTGCTGACCTTGGTTTCATCTGTCTTAACAGGTGTACAAGTTATGAGAAGCCTCTAGCTCCAATGGGCCTGGAATAAGAGTTCACAGTCAATGGGCCTTCAACCAGCCTCCAGGGCCAACACTTTGAATTTGGATTTCTAGCCTCCTAAATTGTGAGAGTATATTGACAGAGAACTTCCAGAGGTTCAAGCCAGATTCAGAAGAGGACGTGGAACAAGGGATATCATAGCTATTATCAGTTGGATCTTGGCTCAAGGCAAATAATACCGGAAAGATGTTTACTTGTGTTTTTTTGATTATGCAAAGGCATTTGATTGTGTGGATCATGACAAATTATGGATAACACTGACAAGAATGGGAATTCCTGAGCACTTGATTGTACTCATGAGGAATTTGTGCCTTGACCAGGAGGCTGTCATTCGAACAGAACAAAGGGACACTACATGGTTTAAAATCAAGAAGGGAGTGCATCAAGGTTGTATCCTTTATCCATACTCAATCAGTCTATATTCTGAGCAAATAATCCAAGAAGCTGGACTATATGAGGAAGAACATGGCATCAAGATTGGAGGATGAATCATTAACAGCTTGGGGTGTGCTGATGGCACAATTCTGCTTGCTTAAAGTGAGCATGACTTAAAGCACTTACTGATGAATACAGTCTGCAGTGTGGATTACATCCCAGTATAGAGAAAACAAAAATCCTCACAACTGGACCTATAAGCAACATCACAATAAATGGAGAAAAGATTGAAGCTGTCAAAGAATTCAGGTTGCTTGGTTCTACAATTGATGCCAACGGAAGCAACAGTCAGGACATTAGACGATGTGTAGCATTGGGAAAGTCAACTGCGAAGGAACTGTTTCAAGTGCTGAGGAACAAGGATATCTCCTTGAGGACTAAGGTGTGCCTGACACAAGCCATGATATTTCCAATCGCCTCGTATGCATGTGAGAGCTGGACAGTGAACAAGGAAAACCAAAGAAGAGTTGATGATTTTGAGTTGTGGTGCTGGCGGAGAATGCTGAAAGTACCGTGGACTGCTAAAAGAACTAACAGATCTGTCCTGGAGGAAGTGCAGCCAGAATGTTCCTTGGAAGCAAGAATGGCCAGACTTCATCTCACCTATTTTGGTCATGTTGTAAGAAGGGACCACTCCCTGGAGAAGGATGTCATGCTTGGTAGGTGGAGGGTCGACGAAAGAGGGGGAGGCCTTCAACGAGATGGATTGACACGGTGGCTGCGATGATGGACTCAAGTATAGCAGGGATCGTGGGGCTGGCGCGGGATCGGGCAGTGTTTCGTTCTGCTGTGCATGGGGTTGCTATGAGTCGGAAACGACTCGACAGCACTTAACAACAACATCAACACAAATTGTGATAGGATAAATTCCTGTTTGTTAAAGCCATCCACTTGTGGTATTTCTTTTATAGCAGTACTAGAGAATCAAGACAGAGACTGAAAATGGAGAGATCAGATGCCTGAATCAGCTTATTCTAGTCAACTATTTTAATGCAACAATTTTGTTGGCAAGGCTCTGTGGATGTGTGTCCCAATATAATTTGTTAAAGTAACATTAATTTGATTTGAAAGGATACAGCAACGACTATATTTCTTAATTAAAATAAGGGTACCATACTGGTAATTCTGGAACTGCTTGAATATCAAGATGGATTAATGGCAGTTAATTGTTATTGATTGATATGTAACTGCTTTACTAAATTACAGAGTGTTTGAAGATTAGTGAGGTATAAAATGATCCAACAACAACTTCAATTGGTCTTATTTAAGAAAGAAAGAAAACTCGAGGAAGCCAGTAAGATTTAGAATGCTTAGGAGAACTGAAACTCTTCCCTTGGCTAGTTTTACCTACCCCTCGAGAAATTAATTAATGCTTTCTAGTGATTTGGAAACCTGACAGAAACTAGAAATGGCCCAGATATTTCACATACTGAGCCACCACTGTTCAACAAAACTTTCTATTATAATGAAAATGATCTGTTTTCTTGTTCAACATGGTGTCCATTAACCACATATGGTGATTAAGCATTATAAATGTGGTTGATGTGACTGAGGAAATGAGTTCTTAATTATATTAATATAAATTAATTTAAATTTAAATGATCTAATGACTACTAACTACTATTTTGTATAGCACAGATATGAACTTTTTTTTTTTTTTTCCCCTAAGAAAAAGAGACAAAACTTTGGAAATCTTCACATGAGTGGTTGGCTGTATCAGTCAGGAGAGGTTAAGCTATCCCTTCTAAAATAAACTAAAATAAAATAAAATCTCTGAATTCTACTGGCTTATTTTGTTTATTCAAATTGAATTTTTCATATGAATTTTAGGCTCAACCCCAGCAGTCTGAAAAATTGTTAGTTGCCTTTGTTGAGAAAAGTAAACTACACATGCCAGTTGTTCCTAAGACTTCTGCTGGAACTGATAGGAATTATTTGTGTATGTGTGTGTGTGCGTGTTTGTTTATGTCTATACACACACACATTATTGTCTTTAGTTGTGTAATGGCTAAGTGCTCAGCTGCTAACTGAAAAGTAGCCAGTTTGAACCTACCCAGTCATTCCACAGAGAAAGACTTGGTAATCTCTTTCCAAAAATATTAGAAGCTCTGGTAGCATAGTGCATAAGGCATTTGATTGCTAACCAGAAAGATCGTGGTTCAAACCTGCCAGCCACTCCTTGGAAGGACAATTGGGCAATCTACTTCTGTAGTGATACTGCCTTGGAAACCCAAGGAGGGGTCGCTATGAATCAGATCCAACTCAACAGTAGTGAGTTTGTTTTTTGTTTTTGTTTTTGGTGATGTTGTGGCTAAGGGGGAGTTCTGGTAGTGTAGTGCCTAAGGAACTTGGCTGCCAAGCAGGAGGCTGGTGATTCAAACCCACAAGCCACTCCTCAGAAGAAAGTTTGGGCGATCTACCTCAGTAAGTGATACTGCCTTGGACACTCAAGGAGGGGTCGGTCACTATGAGTTGGGTTCAACTCAACAGCACATAACCACAACAACAAGTGGCTAAGGCACTTGACTGCTAACCAGAAGGCTGGTGGTTCAAACCCAGTCCAGAAGGAAGTTTGGGCAATCTACTTCCCTATAGATACCCAAACACAATCCTTTGTTGTAGGCTGGATTCCAACTCATAATGACTCTACAGGACTGAGTACAACTGCATCATAGGGTTTCCAATCTTTATGGAAGCAGGCTGCTACATCTTTCTCCATGGAGCAGCTGATGGCTTAGGAAGGTCAATCATTAGGTTACCAACCAATTGTTTAACCACTGTGTACCATGGCTTTGTTCATTTCAATACTTTATTGTCTTCTCCAGCAGCCCTTTGAAATCTTCTGTTCAGCTCTTTTACTTCATCATTTCTTCTTCTGCTTTAGCTACTCTATACTCAAGAGCAAATTTCAGAGTTTCTTTTAACATACATTTTGAACTTTTCTTTCTTTCTTATCTTTTGAATGACCTTTTACTTTCTTCATATATGATGTCCTTGATGTCATACCATACCACATCTGGTCTTTGAACGCAAGTGTTCAAAGGGTCAAATTTGCTCTTTAGATCATCTTTAATTTAGGTGGGATACATAGAAGGTTGTACTTGGCTCTCATGGACTTTTTCACTTGTCTTCAGCTTCCATTTGAACCTACCTATTAGCAACTAAAGGACCTCTGGTAGCATAGTGCCTAAGGCACATGACTGCTAACTAGAAGGCTGGAGGTTCAAACCAACCAGCCATTCCTTGGAAGGAAGGTTGGGCAATATTTCTGTAGTGATACCACCTTGGAAACCCAAGGAGGGGTCGTTATGGGTCTGGTCTGACTCGACAGCATAGAACAACAACAACGATTAGCAACTGATGGTCTATTCTGCACTTCACCCCAGGCTTTCTTCTGACTGAAGATATAGAGATTCTGTATAATCTCTTTCACAGTTGTAGTCAATATGATACCTGTGTATGTGTTCCATCAGGTGAGGTCTGCATATGTAGTTGTTATTTATGTTGTTGAAAATAGATATTTGCAATGAATATGCCAGTGATCTTCAATATTGTATTGTGGTCTTTAGTGTCATTTGTATAACCAAGACCATATTTTCCAACTACTGATCCTTCTTCTTTGTTTCCAATTTTCCCATTCCAATCAGCAGTAATTATCAATGCATCCTGATAGTGTGTTTGATCAATTTCAGAATGTAGAAGGTGGTACAAATCTTCAGTTTCTTCACCTATGATGTTAGTGATTGGTGCATAAATTTGAATAATAATCATATAACTGATCTTCCTTCTAGGTGTTTGGATATTACCTTATCACCAGCCATAATATATTACAGAACGTATCTAGAAATGTTCATTTGACAATGTGAAGGCATTCCTGTTAAATTGGTCATTCTCAGCACAGCAAATTATACATTTGTTCAATTAAAAACAACCAATACCAGCTAATTTCAGCTCACTGGTGCCAAGATATCGATTTCTATGCATTAAATTTCATTTTTGATGACATCTAATTTTCCTAGATTTATACATTGTATATGCCATGTTCTAATATTAATGGGTGTCTACAGCTGTTTCTTCTCATTTTGAGCTGTTACATATCAGTAGATGAAAATCCTGAAAGCTTTACTCTTCCACATCATTAAGATCAACTCTACTTTGAGGAGGCAGCTCTTGCTTAGTCATATGCTTTGTGTCTTTCAATCTGAGGGACTCATCTTCCTGCCAGACATAAGATAATATTCCACTACTATCCATAACAACAACAACAACAACTATCCATAACACTTTCACTGGCTAATTTTTTCAGAAGTAGATCTCAAGAACATTCTTCCCAATCTAGTTTACTTTGGAAGCTCTGCTGAAACCAGTTCACCATGGATGACCTTACTGTTATTTGAAATACTGTTGAATAGCTCCTTATATCACAAGTAATCATCACAGTACAATCAACTGAGAAATGAGTAGTTGACAGTGACTTAAAATGACATACACAAAGCAAACAAACCATTGCCATTGACTCAATTCCAATTAACAATACGAACCTTATGGGACAGAGTAGAACTGCCCCTTAGAGTTTCCAAGGTTATAAATCTTTATCGAAATAAATTAGCTCATTTTTCTCCCATGATGTTGGTAGTGGTTTCAAACTAATGACCTTTTGATAAGCAGCACAATGCTTTAACCACAGTACCACTGCTGATTATTTTTTGAATGAGTGAATGACTATTGTTAACTAGTAAGTATATATATATTTTGTTCTGTTGTATGTAGGATTTCTATGAATTGGACCTGACTCAATGCTCAATGGCACTTAATAACAACAATAAGCATATATATATATATATATATATATAATAGCAAAGAAACATACATATTACAATCTTTTCCAGTATCACATTTTCTCAGATCTTTACATTACTACATATATTTTATTCTTTCTTAGTTTAAGTATCACTTTCTCAAAACAAAAAACAAAACAAAACAAAAACCTTGTTGATATAATATAGATGATCAAAAAAATATAATATATTTTGAATTCATTCTCTATATTTACTGAAAAAAAAAAAAAAAAAGGGATAATACCTGTTCAGACTCCAGACAGGCCCTGTATTTAAGGCCTTCAGGCTGATTTGAGCATACTTTTTTACATTTCTTAATGACCTTTACGCTCCTTGAAGGGACTTTTAAAGTTTATTTTTTCCTGGTTTCTTATGATTTTACACTCAAAGTGTTGAATTATTGAATGATTGATATACAAAAAATAATTTGAAATAGTTTAGGTGAAATTTATACTCAATCTTAAAAATATTAAATAGAATTTTGTTATATAGTATAACACAAACTACTAAATACAGGACTCAAAGCAGTGAATCATGGTAAAGTGACATTTCTTTATAATGCAACCAGTGGGACATGTAAAATTATACTCTCTTTACTAAACAATAAAAATAGAAAAAGCCATTTTTTAAAAGCTATATCCCAATAATTGAAAATATAATGAAAAGGCAAATGCTACTGAGCAATTTCCAATTTAGGTTGTAATAATTTCAAATATGTTCAACAAATCTGTCTCAAGGCAATTAGATAATTGACTATTGAACTCTCCAATAATCACTTTAGAAATATCTTTAGTTTTTATTCACTTGGATATTTGGAGCAATGAAAGGTTTTCTAAGCACAGGTACTCCATGTAAGTCACTCATCCATGACTAGTGTAAATGAATCAACTAATCTCTAATTTCATTTTTATGTATGTAACTGAGTCATGGCCCTTTCATTGATAATTTAACCTTTGATATTTTAGTATCAGAATCTTTACCCATAGCTTGTCCAAACTTGTGGTTAAAGGAATTACCTGTCTCAGTTTTCCTTCTTTTTGGCTTTCTTTGGGCCTGAGTTTTTCTCCTGCTTAAATAAGTGTAGTAGATTGTGATCAGCTTGCCTCTGAGCCTTTGTTTATCTACTGAATATTATTTTTAACACAGTCATATTAGTGTTCCTAATTTAGTGCTTTAATTAAATTATCTTATATTTATATCCATCAATACCACATTACATTCTAGCAGTAGAGAAACATGAAAATAAAATTGTGTGCCAATCCTTAATAAATGGAACAGATAAACTAGCTATTTAGGTTAGTGCTTTTTATATTTTTTAAGTTTATAATCTTTTATTGATATAACATCAATGGACAAACACAATGAGATTCTTTTAATAATACTACCAACCTGAATGTGGGTTATAATTAATGTAACTGGTAAAGTTTAGTGGGTAAATGGTATAAATTAGTTGCCAGGAATTATTTTTAATAGATTTTTCAAAACAGAAAAAATATATTAGGTGTATATTATGTACCAATGTCAGTGATTCATGTGAGAGACAGAATCTCTGTCACTGTGGTTTGCAAATTCTAGAAAAGGGGCAGACAACAAATGAGTAAAAACAAAAAAAAATCTAAATATAGATTGAATTAATAAGACAAATGAATATGATACTTTCATGCATTTTAGGCTTAAAAATATTTTCTAAGGGAATGATATTTAAACTGGTGCCAGAATTATGGAAATTCACTAGCCATGCTAATTACTTGGAGAGGGAGCAGTTTTCATGCTGGGGAGGGGCAAGAACAAATAGTCACCATTAGGTAAGCAGTGAACATATTAGACAGAGGAACAAAACCATGCTGAAAGGAACCGAGTAGGTATAGGTTAATTAGTGTTAGAAAAGTGGCAGGCACCAGGTAATGTGAGAATTTTTAGGCAAGAAAAAGCCACCATGGCTGTAAAAATAGAAATCACACATTGGGACACTGCTTACTTATGTTCAGATTCAGTTTCAAAAAATGAATTGGATGAGCACAAGTTCAAGCAAAGAGAGCTATTGGGAGGAGATCTAATGTTTACTTTAGATCCTGCTACTAACTAGGCATGGGCAATTAAATCATGGAATTTCTGTAGACCCTCTGTTTTCTCATATATAAAATGGAGCTTTTGACAAGATCCTTATATTAGTTGTCTACCTCTACTATAAAAAGTTATCACAAATGTTGTGATTTAAAAAGCAGAGATCCATTACCACACAGTTCAGAGATTAGAAGTATAATGTGAGATACACCAATCTAAAATTAAAGTTTCTGTGGTAGTGAGTTCTTTTGTGGAGGCACTCATAGAAATTATTTTTCTTGGCTCATTCAGACTGTTAACAGAATGCTGTAGCATTGAGTTTCCAATTTCCTTGTTGTCTGTCAACTGAGGCCAATCTTTTCAGCTTTGAAAGGCAAAACCCATTCCACCACTCATGACTCCCTTCTTCCATCTTCAAAATCAATCGTGAAAGTCACTTTCATATTTCAAATCTCTTCTTTCATTGACTCCTCTCTCTGACATATTCTTTGGACTTCTTTTTCTGCTTTTGGATGCATATACAATCATACTGGAACAACTTGGATAATCCAGGATAAAACCTTTTATAAGTCAATTGATTAACAACCTTAAATAGATCTTCAACCTTAGTTCCTTTACCATGTAACATGACATTTACATATTTAAGTCCTGGACATCTTTGTGTTGGGAGTGTTATTCCTCTACCACATATTCTTTAAGATTTCTTACTAATAAAATGAAACCTATACTTTATCTAGGAGCTATGTTGGCATAGTGCCTAAGGCATTTGACTGCTAATCAGAAGGCTGGTGGTTCAAACCCACCAGCCACTCCTTGGAAGGAAAATTAGGCAATCTACTTCCGTAGTGATACTGCTTCCGAAAACCAAGGAGGAATCACTATGAATTGGATCCCACTCAACGGCAATGAGTTTTTTTGTTGTTGTTCACACTTTATCAATATGAATTTGATCTTGATCTATATATGTCTTCAAGTGTTCTATTGCTTTATTGACAACTTTTAATTTTCCTTGATATATACTTCATGCATTCCAAATTCCAATTTCTAATGGATTTTTGAAACTATTTTTCTAATTTTGAGTTGAACTACATCTGCAAATGAAGATCTCAAAAACTTCACTTCATTCCTGTTATTAACATCAACTCTTCTTTGAGGAGGCTGTTCCTCCTTAAGTATATTTTTAGTACCTTGCAACCTGAGGAGTTTATGTTTCAACATTATATCAGATATTATTTTGCAGCTTTGTATAAGATTCTCATAAGCTGTTTTTGTTTGTTTGTTTGCTTGTGTTCTATTTTTTTCCCCAAAAAAAGCAGCTCACCAGGTTCTTCTCCTTGGTCTATTTTAATCTGCAAGCTTCACTTAAATTTGTTTACTGTGGGTGACCCTGTTGGTATTTCAAATGCTGTGGCAGAATTCCTAGCATCACAGCAATATGAAAGCCATGACAGTATCAGAAACTGACAGCCTTGTCACTTGAAGATCATTATCCTAAGCATTAATGAGTTGAAATGGACTGGTATTAGTCATTTTGAATCAAACAATCATTTAGTCTTCCATGCTGGGGATGGTGAGCTGAAGAGGAACAATACTGCATTGATCACTGAAAAGAACCATTTCAAGATATATACTGAAAAACAGTATTTCCAGTGATATGATAATATTCACACAACAGCAAGGGGAACCTGTTAACATGACTACTATTTAAACTTGGGAACAAAACACCAATGTCACAGGTGAGAATTTGAAGATTCTTATGACCTGAACTTGTACAGTTTGAAAGTGATGGAACATCCAATAAAGATGCATTGATAATCATTGGTGATTGAGGTAAGAAAGTTGGAAACAAAGAACAGTAGTTGGGAAAATATAGCCTTGGTGGCAGAAGCAACAATGGGGATTACCTGACAGAATTCTGCAAGAGAACAACATCTTCATTGGAATTACTATTTTTTCAATACTATACATGGTGACTGTACACATGAGCCTCACTGGATGAAATGCACCAAAATATAATTGACTATGTCTCTTTAAAGGGATGACGGAAAAACAATGTTATCCTTTAGAATTACTCCAGGGGCTGCTTATGGAACAGACTCCAATTACTCATAAGCAAGTTCAAGTTAAAGCTTAAGAAAATTAAAACAATCCACAAGAGCCAAAGTATGACCTGAATGTAGTCTCAAGAACAGATTTCGCACACTGACTATTGATGACTAAAGAAAAGAAGTGTTGTAGGATGACATCAAAGACACCATATATGAAGAAAACAGAAGGTCATTAAAAAGGCAGGAAAAAAAAGAAACAATTAAAAAGCATATCAGAAGAGACTGAAACTTGTTCTTAAATGTAGAGCTGTTGTTGTTGTTGTTATGTGCCGTCAAGTCGGCCCCGACTCATAGCGACCCCTCCTTGGGTTTCCGAGGCAGTATCACTACGGAAGTAGGATTGTCCAACCTTCCTTCCGAGGAGTGGCTGGTGGGTTTGAACCGCCAGCCGTCTGGTTAGCAGGCAAGTGTCTTAGCCACTATGCTACCAGAGCTCCCTAAATGTAGAGTAGTTACAGCAAATGGAAGATATGAAAAATAAAAAAACTGAAAAGAAGATGTCAAAGGACAATTCAAGAAGACAAAGTAGAATTATAATGAAATTTGGAGTTAAAGAACCGAAAGGGAAGAACATGCTTGGCATTTCTCAAGCTGAAAGAACTAAAGAAAAAATTCAAGCCTTGAGTTGCAATATTGAAGGATTCTATGAGGAAAATGTTGAGTGATACAGGAAACATCAAAAGGAGGTCAAATGGATACACAGAGTCACTGTACCAAAAATAATTGGTCAGCCTTCAACCATTCAGGAAGTAGCAAATGATCAAGAACTGATGGTCTTGAAACTTATGGAATGAAAACTTTGATGCCAAATGAGGCTCCAGGAAATGACAAAGTACCAACTGAGATACTTCACCAAATGAATACAACACTGAAAGTGCTCACTTGACTTTCCTAAGAAATTTGGACGCTAGCTCCCTAACCAACTGATTCATATTATATACATTCCAATAGAAGGTGATCCAACAGAAAGTGGAACTTATAGAACAACATCATTAATGTCAGATGCAAGCTGAACATAATTTAAGAACAACTGTAACAGTTAATCCATAGGGAACTGCCAGAAAGAAATTTAAGCACGATTCAGAAGAGGGCTTGTAAGAAGGGATATCATTCCTTATGCCAGATGGACTTTGCTGAAAGCACAGAATAACAAGATGTTTGTCTGTGTTCTATTGAGTAAGCAAAGGTATTAGACTGTGTGGATCATAACAAGATATAGATAGCATCACAGAGAAGGGAAATTCCATAACACTTAATTGTGTTCTTAAAGAACTTGTATATAGATCAAGATACAGTCTTTTGAATGAAACAAGGGAAAAATTGGAAAAGGTCTACTTTGACTTTATATCTTTTCTCCATACTGTATGCTAAGCAAATAGTCTGAGAATCTGAACTACATGAAGAATAAGGCGGCCTCATGCTTAGAGGAAGACTTAGTAACAAATGCAAATGATATGATTTTTGCTTGCCAGAAGTGAAGAGGCCTGAAGCATTTCATAATAAATATCAAAGACTGAAGCTTTCATTAGAGATTACCTACCTCAACTCAAAGGAAATACAATTCCCCACAACAGGACTAATAAGCAATATTACGACAAATGGAGAAAGCACTGAGTAGGTAAAAAATTTAATTTTTCTTGGATCAACAATCAATGCACATGGAAACAGTAGTCAAGAAACCAAACAATACATTGCATTGAAGAAATCTGCTTCAAAAGGCCTTTTTAAAGTCTTAAAAAGAAAGATTTCATTTTGATGTCTAAATTGCACCTGACTCAAGCCATGGTACTTTCCATCACCTCTTATGCATGTAAAAGCTGGACAATGTAAAAGGAGGACCTATAAAAAATCGACACATTTGAATTAGCACGGGTGAAAAATATTAAATAAACCATGGCCTGCCAGAGGAATGAGTTAATCTTAGTTGAAATACAGCCGCAATGTTTCTTAGAAGTAAGGATTATAGGTCTTTGTCTCACTTATTTTGGACTTATTATCAGGTAGCACCAATCCTGGGAAAAAGACATCGTGCTTGGTTAACTAGATTATCAGAAAAAAAAAAAAAAGAGAGCCTCCAGAATATGAATTATTACAGTGGCTGCAACTAAGGGCTCAAATGTACCTATCGTGAGACTGGCACAAGACCAGACAATATTTTGTTGTCGTACATAGCATCACTATGAGTCAGAGCAGACTTAACAGTACCTTGCAACAACATTAGATTCTAGTCCAACTTATGCTGATCCACTGAGTCAGAGTAAAACTGTACCATATGATTTAATTCTTGGCTGTAACCTTTATAAAGCAGACTGCCAGACCAGTTTTTCCCTTGAGTCACTGGGTGTGTTCAAACTGTCAACCTTTCAGTTAGCGGCAGATTGCAAACCACTTCTAACACCCAGACTACAAATGAAAACCAAACTAATTGCCAGTAAGTCAGTTACAACTTATAGTGACCCTATAAGACAGAGTAGAACTGTCCCATAGCATTTCCAAGACTGTAAATCTTTACAAAAACAGACCACTCATTTTTCTCTTGTGGAATGGGTGGTAGGTTTGAATCACTGACCTTTTGGTTAGCAGCCAAATGTCTTAACCACTGGGACACCAGAGCCCCTATGTAGACTATATATGAATGTGTGTGTGTGTGTGTGTGTGTATATATATATATATATCTATCTGTGTGTGTGTGTATACATACTCTGGATAGACAGAAATCGAAAAAACAAACCTTTAGTGTAGTGTGAAGCAAATAATTAAGGAAAAATGTATATTTGGCTTTTCCTAAAATCAGGTCATGAGTTTTATGTGTGCACAAAGGACTAGCTTTAATTATTGGGGGAACAAAAGTCATATATATACATATGTATATATATGTGTGTGTGTGTGTGTAAATATGTATGTGTATATATATATGTGTGTGTGTGTATGTGTGTGTGTATACATGCATAAAAAGAGAAGAAAAACAAATTTGAGGAAAAAAAGAATTGACCACTCTTTATTTTGCTGTATCTCTAGAATTAGTCATTTCAAAGCTGCTGATGTGAAATATTCATCTTGGCTCTTAAAAGAAATTGGGTTTTCTTTGACCTTGTCAGTATTCTTGATGATATTTTATAAAGCACATTTCAATTATGATGCATTATTGTCCACTACCCAGAGTATTAAATATTTTTATTTTACTGTATCTACCATTTATTTTTGTGTGACAAATTGTGTTTTTTGGCCATTTTATGAAGCACATATTTTTTCCTGGTATAGCCACAATAACTTAATTATAAGTGAAATGGATTTTAAAAAAGAAATTAAAAAGAAAGTAAGTCTTTCTAAGAGCCTTTTTAATGCCTTTTTCTATACAGGCAATCTGTATATTATTCTCCTTTTGATCGACAGCCCTCTTCCAGTAAGCTCTGTGAAAACAGTATAAATGCTAATGCATTGTGGTCTAATTTTTACCTGACTGCATGAACACAACACAATCAAAATATGGTGTTCTTTTGGAACTAACTTATTAGTTGCTATTCCTTTTTGCTTATAACCTTTGGGAAAGTAAATATTATGAAGTTCAAATAATCATGTAAGGCACATCCCCAAATGAACAACAAAAATTGCACAGCATTTGTGTAATCTCTAAAATTGGTTTAGAGTCTTTTGGAGCAGAAGTGTCATCTAACATGTATTTTTCCCTTTATACTGAATCATCCTGTAAATCATATAGTTATTTTTATTATCAGTTGTTCTCTGGTTTGGGTGACAGCTTAATATTCCACACTAGTATTCAGGTATAAAATGGTACACATGACTGGTCATGGGCAGTAAAGAAAGACCTTGTACTTTCTGATTGCTACAGGAAAATCATTTGCACAGTTTGGAATTGAAAATAAATAAATAAATAGATAAAACAAATAAATAAATACAGTAACTTAGGCCTTGCTGCAGAGTGAGTAGAAAATCATATTGAAAGAACAGTTTATTTGGCATGTTCATGGAGTGAGTACTCTGCTAGAAAGGTCTGAGGGCAGGATATTTCCCATATTCATCACTGGCAGCAGTTTTAATTTTCTCTGTAGTTTGATTTCAGACAGATCAGAGCATCCATAAAATCACTCTGTCCTTAGAGGTCACTAATCATGATGGTTACTACTCTGTTGTTTCCATTTTGATAGTAATCACAGCATATTTATTATCTGCTTTATTTGAATAATAATGGAAATGCTACATAAACAACTCTACTGTCTCCAAAATTCATTTTAAGCTTTCAAATCACATTTCAATGTTATGTACTTTTTGAGTTCATTAGGAAAACACACACACACACATTTCTCTGATTTGTGGTCAGAGCAAGGAGATCAAAGAACCATCATGTTTTTAAAGGCAGCTCATCTAATCTTCAGTCAAAAGCTAGTGTCTAAAAGCTTTTCTGCTTTAGAAAGTTCTAGATCAATATTTCTCATATTTGTCTTCTCTCTGTGCCTATTGTTACGGCTGCATTTTATACTTTCATCTATCACTGGATCATATTTTGCTATAACTTACCAATGACTTCCCTGCCTTCATTCTGACAGCACTATGGACTAGCTGTGACATTGATACTACAATTAACTCCATAAGAGAAAATTGATCACACTGCTCTCATTACAATCTCTAATGACTCACGTTGTCTGCAGAATTATGTCCATATATATAAGCTGGGCAGTACAGGATATCTTATATCCTAGGCTATTCTCATTTTGAAGTTGTAATTGTCTCCTACAGGTTGCATATCTCTCTGACCATTCTTTACCCTTAAAATAAAGAACTTCCATATACAATTATTCACCTATTAAGCATTTTTGTACGCTAGTTCTTTATTGAATAAATAAATACTTTATAAGAACTGATAGAGCATCTTCCTATTTTTCTTTCCAGTATTTCTGTTAGTTGTTGTTATTATGTGCTGTCAAGTCAGACCTGACTCATAGCGACCCCTCCTTGGGTTTCCGAGGCAGTATCGCTGTGGAAGTAGATTGCCCTACCTTCCTTCCAAGGAGTCACTGGTGGGTTTGAATTTTCAGCTTTCTGGTTAGCAGTCAAGTGCCTTAGGCCCTTTGCTAGCAGAACACCCATTTATGTTAGTAAAGTTTATTTTGTTGCCTGCCATTGATTCCATAGGGATCTCTGGTGGTGTAGTGCTTAAGGCATTTGACTGCTAACCAGAAGGCTGACAGTTCAAACCCATCAGCCACTCTTCAGAAGGAAGGTTAGGCAATCTATTTATGTAGTGATACATCCTCAGAAACCAAGGAGGGGTCACTGTGAGTTGGATCTGACTTGACAGAAGTGAGTTTGTTTTTTTTGGTCATATGACAGAGTAAACTGTTCATAGAGTTTTCTAGGCTGAAGTCTGTACAGAGCAGATCACCAAGTATTTCTGCTGTGGAGCAGGTGGGTGGGTTTGAAGTATCTATGGGTTCAGCTCTAGAAGCATAGTGCCTAAGGCACTTGACTGCTAACCAGAAGGCTTGCGGTTCAAATCCACCAGCCACTCCTCAGAAGGAAGGTTGGGCAATCTACTTCCATAGGGATACTGCCTCGGCAACAAGGAGGGGTCGCTATGAGTCATGTCCAACTCGACGGCACACAACAACAACAACAGTGGGTTCAGGTGGCACCCTAGCTCTTAATTGCTGTGTCTTCAGGGCTTCTTTAGTAAGGTGTAGATAAATTATATTTTTTCTCCTCTGTATTTATAGTTCCACAAATATAGGAATGATATGTTTCACACGTAATAGTCACATAATAATTGTTGCTGGATAAAATACTAAATTATGTTGGATTATTATTGTTATTATTATTATTATTTTGGAGGAGTGGAACTGGTAGGGAAGGCCAGGAGGTGGTGGCAGATGGCTTTTTGGAGGACCAGAACTTGTAGGGAAGCTGGGAAACAGGAGTGGAGCATTTTGGAACAGCTAAGGGAGACAAATTCATCTATCAGTTTGTTGTCCTGTGGTGGCTTGTGTGTTGTGGTGAGACTAGAGGCTGTGCCACCAGTGTTTCAAGTGCCAACAGGGTTAGCCATGGTGGACAGGTTTCAGTAGAGTTTCCAGCCTGAGACAGATGGGAAGAAGGAAGAGGCCATCCACTTCACAAAGAAATGGCCAGTGAACACCTTACAAATAGTGCTGAACACTGTCTGATATATTATTGAAAAATAGCCCTAAAACATTGTCTGATATAGAAGATGAGTCCCTTGGGTCAGAAATCACTCAAAATATGACTAGGAAAGAGTTGCCTCACCAGAATAGAGCCAACTTTAATGATGTGGATGGAGTAAAGCTTTCAGGACCTCCTTTTGCTGATGTGGCACAACTCATGACACAAAGAAACAGACACAAATATCCATTAATAATCAGAACATGGAATGTATGAAGTACAGATCTAGGAAAATTGGAAGTTGTCAAAAATGAAACAGAATGCATAAACATTGAAATCCTAGGCATTAATGAGCTGAAATGGAGCAGTTTTGGCCATTTTAAATCAGACAACCATATGATGTACTGTGACAAGAATGAAAAATTGAAGTTGAACGGAGTGGCATTCATCATCACAAAGAATGTTTCAAGATCTATACTGAAGTACAATGCTGTTATTGACAAGATGATATCCATATGCCTACAAGGAAGACCAGTTAATATTACTTTTATTCAAATTTACGCACGAACCACCAAGGCCAAACATGAGAAAATTGAAGATTTTTACAAACTTCACAGTCTGAAATTGACCAAATATCAATTGAGATGTGTTAATCATCAGTGGTAATTGGAATGCAAAAGATGGAAACAAAGCAGAATCACCAATATTTGGGAAATATGGTCTTGGTGATAAAAATGATGCTGGAGATTACATGAAAGAATTTTGCAAGACCAATGACTTATTCATTGCAAATACCTTTATTCAACAACACAAATGGTGTCTGTACACATGGACTTTGCCAGACAGAATACGCAGGAATCAGATTGACTACATCTGTGGCAAGAGGCAATGGAGAAGCTCAATATCTTCAGCCAAAACAAGGCCAATAGCTGATTGTGGAACAGACCATCAACTTCTCATATGCAAGTTCAAGTTGAAACTGAAGACAATTAAAACAAGTCCAGGAGAGCCAAAATATGATCTTGAATATATCCCTCCTGAATTTAGAGACCATCTAAAGAATAGATTAGATGCATTGAACACCAATGGCCAAAAACCAGAAGAATTATGGGATGACATCAAGGACATCATTCATGAAGAAAGAAAGAGGTCATTAAAAGGACAGGAAAGGAAGAAAAAAACAAAGTGGATGTCAGAGGAAACTTGCCCTGGAATGCAGAGTGACTAAATCAAATGGGAAAATCAACAGGATAAAAGAGCAGAACAAGATGACAAAGTCAATTATTATGATGAAATATTCCAAGAGATATAGTTAGAAAACCAAACAAGAAGTACACCCTCAGCAATTCTCTGGCTGAAAGAACTGAAAAAAAATATAAGTGTCAAATTGTATTATTGAAAGATTCCATGGGCAATATGTTGAATGATGCAGGAAACATCAGAAGAAGATGGATGGAATACACAGAGTCACTATACCAAAAAGAACTGGTAAATGATCATCCATTTCAGGCGGTGGTATAAGATCAAGAACCAATGGTATTGAATGAAGAATCAAAGCTGTGCTGAAGGAATTGGCGAAGAACAAGGCTGTGGGAATTGATGGAATACCCACTGAGATGTTTCAGGAAATGGATGCCTTGCTGGAGACACTCACTCAGATATGTCAAGAGATTTGGAAGACAGCTGCCTGGTCAACTGAGTGGAAAAGATCCATAGTTATACCCATTCCAAAGAAAGGTGATCCCACAGAATTTGGAAATTATTGAACAATATCATTGATATCACTTGCAAGTAAAACTTTACTGAAGGTAATTCAAAAATGAGAGTAGCAGTGTATTACAAGGAACTTTTAGAAATGCAAACTGGATTCAGAAGGGGATGTAGAGCGAGGGATATCATAGCTGATGTCGGGTGGATCTTGGCTTAAAGCAAAGAATACCAGAAAGATATTTACTTGTGTTTTATTGACTATGCAAAGACATTTGACTGTGTGGATCATAACAAATTGTGGATAACCTTGAGAAGAATAGGGACTCCAGAACACTTAATTGTACTCATGAGGAAACTGTACATAGACCAGAAGGCTGTCATTCAAACACAAGAAAGGGATACTGCATGGTTTAAAATCAGAAAAAAAGTGCATCAGGGTTGTATCCTTTCACATACTTATTCAATTTATATTCTGAGCAAATAATCAGAGAAGCTGGAGTATATGAAGAAGAACATGGCATCATTATTGGAGGAAGGCTTATTAACAACCTGTGATATGCAGACAACACAACTTTCCTTGCTGAAAATGAGGATGATTTAGAGCACTTACTGATGAAAAGTAAAGATTACAATCTACATTATGGAGTACACCTCAACATAAAGAAAACAAAAATCCTCACAATTGGATGAATAAGCGCATCACTTTAGATGGAGAAAAGATTGAAGTAGTCAATGACTTCATATTACTTTGTTTTATAATCAATACCAATGAAAGCAGCAGTCAAGACATCAAAAGATATATTGCACTGGGCAAATCTGCAAAAGACCTCTTTCAAGCGTTGAAGAGCAAACATATCTCCTTGAAGACCAGGATGTGCCTAATACAAGCCATGGTATTTTCAATTGCCTCATATGCATGTGAGAGCTGGACAATGAATAAGGAAGATCAAAGAAGCGTTGATGCTTTTGAGTTGTAGTGTAGGTGAAGAATGCTGAAATTATTCTTGACTCCTGAAAAGACTAACAAATCTGTCCTGGTAGAAGTGCAGCCAGAATGCCCCTTGGAAGGGAGAATTGCCAGACTGTATCTAATCTTCTTTACTCATGTGAGAAGGGACCAGTCTCTGGAGAAGAATGTCATACTTAGTAAAGTGGAGGGTCAACATAAGAGAGGAAAGCCTTCAATCAGGTACACTGACACCGTGGCTGTAACAATGGACTCAGGTATAGTAGGGATAGTAAGGGTGGCACAGGACCAGGCAGTGTTTCATTCTGTTGTACATAGGGCTGCTATGAGTTGGAGACAACTTGACAGCACCTAACAGCAACAAAATTTTGGATTTCCAGACAAAAGGAGATATTAATCAATCAGAAATTAAGTTGTGCATTCAATAGATAACATAAAGAGAGAAATAACCAAAACACCCTGCATACTCTTAAGTGTTTAAAAATAATTTAAAGTATGTGAGAGTAGGAGTTTTTACTCATTCATAGATCACTAATATTTGGTAGAGTATCCTAGTAAGTCATAGTGTCACAGAGAGACATAATTGGTGCTCAATACTATGTAATAAGTGATTCTCCATCTCTTCTTAGGATGTCTGGTCTTGTAAATGTAAATTAATTTTTTGAAGATACTAAGAGTTAATAATTCAATATATTATTTAATCTTCTTGAAATTATTAAGGATCTAAAATGGACACTTCAGATTTCTAGTCTTACATGTCCAGAGTTGAAGTCATAGGGCAAACTTCTTCTGGCCTCTAACTAGAAACAGAGACATATACAGAGAATCCAAGATTATCAAGAAGAGATATGGCTACTGAGCAAGTATCAGGTAGGAATATTTCAAGATTAATTGATTATTGATGGGGAATGACTGTGGAATGTCTTGAGAAATAAACCATTCTGGAGTCTTTCTTACAAGGGAGCTCTGATGGCATAGTGCCTGAGGCATTTGACTGCTAACCAGAAAAATGGAGGTTCGTTCAAATCCACCAGGCACTGCAGGAAAGGAAAATTGGGCATACTAATTCCATAGAGATACCACTTCAGAAACCCAAGCAGGGGTTGTTATGAGTCTAATTAACTTGACGGCAGCAAGTTTGATTTATTTTTGGTTTGGAGTCTTACAACTCTTATGTGTTTTACCTCTAGGACCTTTACCATATTCTCGCTGTGAAGACAGGAGAAAAATCTCCTCCTTAGCAATGACCTATCCTAAAAGGAAAGTGTTTGACTAGAACCTAAAAAAATTGGATTTTACCAGAGTCTGAGAAATGTAGGTTTAGAGAAATACCCAACTCCAGTTCTCTGTCAATATAGTGCTGCAACCATTTTTGAATTATCTTCAGTAAGATCTTACTTGCATGCAATATTAATGATATTGTTCGATAATTTCCACAATCTGTGGGATCACCTTTCTTTGGAATGGGCACAAATGTGAATCTCTTCCAGTCAGTTGGCCAGGTTGCTGTCTTCCAAATCTCTTAGTATAACCAAGTGAATGCCTCAAGTGGGGCGTCTATTTGTTGAAATATCTCAATGGGTAGTCCATCAATTCCTGGAGACTTGTTCTTCGCTAATTGCTTGAGTGCAGCTTCCACTTCTTCCTTCAGTACATTTGGTTCTTGATCATGTTGCACCTCCTGAAATGGATGAAGATTGACCAGTTCTTTTTGGTACAGTGACTCTTTGTATTCCTTCCATCTTCTTTTGATGCTTCCACATCATTCAATAGTTTGCCCACAGAATCTTTCAATTTTGCAACTCATGGCTTAAAATTTTCCCCCAGTTCTTTCAGCTTGGAAAATGCCAAGCATCTTCTTCCCTTTTGGTTTTCTAACTCCTAGTCTTTGCACATTTCATTGCAGTAATTTGCTCTGTCTGGTCGAGCTGCTTTTTGAAATCTTCTGTTGAGCTCTTTTATCTTATCATTTCTTCCATTTTCTTTAGCTACTCTACACTTGAAGGCAAGTTTCAGAGTCTCTTATGCTATCTATTTTGGTATTTTCTTCTTTTTTCATCTTTTTAGTGACCTCTTGCTTTCTTCATGGATGTTGTTCTTGATGTCATACCACAATTCTTCTGTTTTTTGGTCATTGGTTTTCAGTGCATCAAATCTATTCTTTAGATGGTCTCTAGATTCAGGAGGGATATATTCAAGATCATATTTTGGCTCTCACAGACTTGTTTTAACTGTCTTTAACTTCAAGTTGAACTTGCATATGAGCAGTTGATGGTCTGTTCCACAATCAGCTCCTGGCCTGATTTTGGCTGAAGGTATCAAGCTTTTTCATCGCCTCTTAGCACAGATGTAGTCAATCTTATTCCTGTGTATTCCATCTGGTGAAGTCCATATGTATAGCCACCACTTGTGTGGTTGAAAAAAGGTATTTGCAACAAATAAGTCATTGGTCTTGCTAAATTCTATCATGTGATTTCCAGCATCATTTGTGACACTAAGGCCAAATTTTCCAACTACCAGTTATTCTTCTTTGTTTCCAACTTTTGCATTCCAGTCACCAGTGATAATTAACATATCCCGATTGTATGTTTGGTCAATTTCAGATGTCAGAAGCTGATAAAAATCTTCAATTTCCTCACCTTTGGCTTTGGTAGTTGGTGCATAAGTTTTAATAGTAGTTGAATTAGCTAGTCTTCCTTGTGGTTGTATGGATATTATCCTATCAGTGACAGCATTGTACTTCAAGACAGATCTTGAAACATCCTTTGTGGTAATGAATGCCACATTATTCCTCTTCAAATTATAATTCCCAGCATAGTAGACCACATGGTAGTCTGATTCAAAATAGCCAAAACCAGTCCATTTCAGCTCACTAATGCCTAGGATATCAATCTTTCTGTGCTCCATTTCATTTTTTCAACTTCCAATTTTCCTAGATTCATGCTTCATATATTCCATGTTACAATTATTAATGGATGTTTTCAGCTGTTTCTCCTCACTTTGAGTCTTGCCACATCAGTAAATGGAGGTCTCAAAAGCTTTGCCTTTTCCATATCATTAAGGCTGGTTCTACTCTGATGATTCAGCTCATTCTTTGTCCTATTTTGAGAGCCTTCTGACCTATGTGACTTATCCTCCTGTTTTCAGGCTATTCAGTGTTTCCAGGCTATTCATAAATTTGCACAGTAATGTATCAGACAGTGTTTCTCTGCTATTCATAAGGTTTTCCCTGGCCAATTATTTGAAAAGTGGATGGCCTCCTCCTTCTTCCTAGTCTGTCATCATCTGTAAGTTGCACCATGTGCAACTCTACTGGGTTTGAGACACCAGTGGCACAGCCTCAAGCCTAACAGCAACACACCACCACAATAGGACAAACTGACAGACAAGTTTGTCTCCCTTAGCTGTTCAAAACCTCTCCACCCTCCCCACCCTCCCCTTACATAAATCCCTACCTCTTTCCTGCTGCTTGGGAGGGCTGTGGCCTGGGTTCCTGACCTTACTAGGTCTCTGCCTCTGGTGTCTTGTTGTGTCCTAGCCCCCCCTCTCCAGGTTTTTCTATGCTTTCCCCAGCTTTCCTGCTGCTTGGGAGGGCCTTGGTCTGGGTCCCTGGCCTTAGCTGGATCCCTGTGAGGACAAGTATCAGCACTAAACTCAGATATGACAGAGATTTTGAAATTATCACATGAAGAACTTTAAATTACTCTGATAGAAATTAGGAGCCTGGTGGTCCAAACAGTTAAGCTCTCAGCTGCTAATTGAGAGACTGGCATATTGAACCTACCCAGCCAATTCATGGGAAAAAAAAAAAAAAAAAAAAAAAACCTGATGATCTGTTTCTGTAAAGTTTACAGCCAAGAAAGCCCTATGAAGGAAATTTGTTTCTGCCATAATGTGTCACTGTGAAACAGAATTGCTTCAACAACACTTAACAAAACCAAAAATGTGATTAACCTGTAAGGACTTTAATAGAAAAGTACACAATATAAAGGTACAGATGAGTAATGTAAGAAGAAAGATGGAAATTTGAAGAAATAATCAAAAATAACATATTAATTATATTAAGACTCTGAATAGGAGGAATGAAAATATTTTGATGGATTTATGAGTACAACAGACACAGCCAGGAAAAGATCAACGAGCTTGAAGATGTGTCGATAGAAACTTCCCAAATGGAAAAACAGAGGAAAAAAGAAAAATAGAAAAAAGGAACAGAATATACAGGTGTTAAATATGTATAATAGGAATATGAGAAGAAAAGAAAGGCAGAAAAGAACAAAAAAAAAAATACATGAGGTGATAGTGACTATTTTCAAAAATTAATGACATACAACAAACCACAAAAATCTTTAATTAGATATATCATATGCTGACTCAAGAAAATTAAAGACAAAGGAAAAATCGTAAAGAACCCAAATAATTAAAAATTTTCACAAGATTTTGACTCTGAAGGGTTATATTGTTTCTTTCACACTAGAGAATTAGTGAGAGGTGGTTCAACGTGAAATTAGTGATGGCCTATATAAGAATATTATAAGACAAGTTCAGCTTATTTTGAGAGGTTACTGGACAATTTCAGTGATGGATAATGAGTGCTGACAGCATTGCAGTGATATAATACATTTTCAGAGACAGAATAATATCTAGTAGTATTCATTAATATTCTTTATAGAAGTTGGAACTGTGAATAAACCTATTGTTGATGGAAATGATCATAGAAAGAAGAAGAAGTTCATCATTGTGCCTTTGGATACATCCTTAGTTTTAAATGAGACATATAATTGCCATAATAGATACAGGAAAATGATAGAATGACAACTGAATATTCTTTGTAATAGCATCTTCATAAGATGTCTATATATTTGTGTATATATGAATTAGTATACATTTGACCAAATATAAGAGAAAATTAAACTCAAAACATTTTGATAATAAATTAATAAATCATTAATGAAATACTTTAGCTGAATAATAAGTTCCTTAATATGTGGGTGTCAGTGTTTCATATATATTTATATATATATATATATATATGTTTCAGTATTTTCAGTTTTTATTGTTATTTCTGTGTTTGGATTGTCCTCAGTTTAGGTACCCTTATCCCTTATGTTCTGGAGAAAATAGAGATAGTAGAACAATGACATATGCTCACACTTCCATTGACTGAGGAAAAGTTCATAAAATAGGGCTGAGTGTCTCTCCTTAAGAATTAAGAACATTTACGAAACAAGTTGCAGCAGTTTTCTTCCCACAATAGTAAAAAGAATTGAATTTAATCACAGGTCTCCTAACTAATGGGACGCGTGTAGAGTTTGTTACTGTTGTTGCTGTTATGAGCCGTTGAGTCAGACCCGACCCCGTAGTGACCCCTCCTTATGTTTCTGAGGCAGTAGCACTACGAAGAGATTCCCCAATCTTCTTTCTGAACAGTGGCTGGTGGGTTTGAACAGCCAGCCTTCTGGTTAGCAGTCAAGTGCTTTAGGCACTACACTACCAGAGCTCCTAAGTAGAGTTTAGACTTTGTAAATAAAGAGGACTTGAAGCACTTACTAATAAAGATCATAGACTGCCTTTGGTATGGATTTCACCTCAATATAAAGAAAACAAAAATTATCATCTAGAACAATAAGCAACATCATAATAAATAAAGAAAAATTGAAGTTGTCAAGAATTTCATTTTAATTGGATACACAATCAACACTCATGGAAAAAACTGTCAAGAAATTAAGCAATATATTGCATTGGGCAAATTTGTTGCAAAAGACCTCTTTAAACAAACAAGCAAGCAAAGATGTCACTTTGAGGACTAAGATGTGCTTGACCCAAGCCATGCTATTTTCAAACACCTCATATGCATGCAGAAGACAGATAATCAAAAAGAAAGGTGAAAGAAGAACTGATGTAATTGAACTATGCTGTTGAAAAAGAATATAGAGTATACCATAAACAGCTGGAAGAATAACAAATATGTCTTCAAAGAATTTAGACAGAATACTTCTTAGAAGCAAAGATGGTGAAATTTTGTCTATTGTGCTTTGGGCATGTTATCCAGAGGAAGCTGTCACTGGAAAAGAACATCAAGCTTTGTGAGGTACAGAGTCAAGAAAAAAGAGGAAGAACTCCAATGACATGGATTGACATAGTGGTGGCAAAAATGGACTCATAAATAGCAATGATTGTGAAGATGGCACAAGAACAAACAGTGTTCATCCTGTTGTACACGGGGTAACTAAGGATGAGAACTGACTAGACAAGACATAAGAATAACACCTGGAAATCAATGTATGTCCCCATTGCCAAATTTTCAATATGCTTTTTCACATAGTGAATTCTTTTTCCTTTTTTTTTAAACCAAAATTTAGTTTTTCTTTTTTTCTATTCTCCTATCTATTTAAACAAGAGACTGTGGTGGCAGAGCTAGCAAAGCATTTGGCTAATAATCAAAATGTCAGTAGTTTCCACTCACTGGCTGGTTTAGGAGGCTCTGGTGACTCAGTGCCTAAGGCATTTGACTGCTAACTGGAAGGATGGCAGTTTAAACCCACCAGCCATTCCTTGGAAGGGAAACTGTGCAATCTACTTCCATAGAGATATCCCTTCAGAAACCAAAGGAGGGGTTGCTATGAATCGTATCTGATTTGATGACAGTGAGTTTGGTTTGGTTTCACTGCTTTAAGGGAGAGATATGTGGCAGTATGCTTTTTTAAAGATTTGCAGCTTTAGAAACCCTATAGGTCAGTTGTATTCTGTCCTTTACGGTTTCTATGAATTAGAATCAATTTGACAGCATCTAGGAATAATACTCCTGAGTTTATTATTAGGGTCACACTGACTGAGAGACAGTACAGAAATAAAATTGAGTTTCTGTTAGAAGAAATAATTAAGCAACAATAAATTTTGATGAATTATTTTGCTAATGATCTGCATGAATTGGTCTTTCTGGTTCCTGATATCTTTCCTACTAACACAGAAAATATGAAATTTTCTGTAACACATGTAGTGCTTGTGCTCAAATGTCCACATCTTGTTTAGTCAGGAATAAAATGCAATACAAATTGACTGATATGTTTAATGCTATTTCCAGATTAGGAATATTTACATAAATGATGCAGGTGCTCCGGTATCATACTGCCTAAAGCACTTGACTGCTAACCAGAAGGCTGGAGGTTCAAACCCACCAGTCACTCCTTGGAAGGAAGGTTGGGCAATCTACTTCCGTAGTGATACTGCTTCGGAAACCCAAGGAGGGGTCACTATGAATCAGGTCCGACTCGACGGCACATAACAACAACAACATTTACAGATTGACATTTATGTCTGAATCCAAAACTTCATTTTAGTCAAATAAAGAAATTGGATATTTTACTGTGAGAGAGAGAATTAAAAAAAAAAAAAAGAAAAAAGAATAGATTGCCAATAATAATAACAACAAAATACAGGTGTTTCTTCTACAATGTCATGAATATGTTCCTGAAAAATCTCCTGTTCTGCAAAATCACACATTAAAAACACAGTGCTTAAAAGAATAAAGATAGGAGAAGAATAATAAAAATGAGGCAATCACATCCCTAATCAACTCAATAACAATCCACATAAAATATTTTTTCAAATAAATGGTACACTTAATATAGGTTTTACTTCCTTTAAATAAACAAATATGTCATGATGGGAAAGTTTCTAAGGAATGGTTGAATCTGCTAAGTAATGAAGACATGAAAAAATTAAAATAAAAATGATATGGTAAACCATGGTAAACCAGATAACCCTCTGAGCAAAGAAGCAGATAGAGAGGGGATTTGATTTGTTCCCCTACTGCATGTTCCTCCATAGCTCTCTGTTTTCAGCCCTATATTTTTAATTCCAATACCGTTGCACATGCTAGCATGTCAGAAAACATTAACAGACTCATGTGGAGAAAATAACATATGTACATTTGAATTGTATCATTCTTGTATAATCAAATCATATATGAGTAATTCATATTACTGAAGCACAAAGTTGTAGTAAAAACCATATTCAAATAAACCAGTTTCAAATAGTTAAATTGGACACAAAATATCATTAGGTAATGTGATGATAATGTAAGTTTTGAAAAATATCTTCCTTTTCAGTAGGAAAAGAGTTTGTACGTACTTTTTAAAAGTTTGGGTATTAGAACCATATAATGATAGCATACCAATAAATATAATACTGGGACTTCTCTAGGACTGTGTAGAATGAATTATTACAGTCATCTTTATCATTCATGCACTGCTAAGAACCAGAGATATGAAACAGAATAAAGCAAGTCCCTCTACTTTTGGCATAAAAGGGACAATAATATTTTTAGGCAAACAGTGCAATTAGTTCTGCCCATAACACAATCCTTCAAAATTGTTAGTATGGATTGCATGTTTGGTTCTAGTCATGCTAGAAACCAAAATAAAGGTAGAAGGAAGACAGGTGTGATATTTCCAATATTTATAGTTAAAACCAGATCAGCTTCTCAGGAAAAATCAGCTTTGCCTCTCAGAGGTGTTGATACAAAGAAAATAACGTGATGTTGTGAAGCACATGTACAAAGTTCAGATTTTTCCTTTAGTGGTTTTTCATGGACTCAGAGTTCCAGTGCATAAATTCAAACAAGTAACAATAGTTCTGATCACAACAACAATTACTGTTTTAATGCCTGTCTCAGTTCAAGGATAAGGGGGAAAAAGAAAAAAAAAAAAAGGACTTTTAACTAAATACTTGAAGCAGAGTAAATAGCTATTTACATGTGTTAATCATCCACAAAAGCAAAGAGTAGTTGATATGTGGATACTGATATTGTCCTATTGAATTTTGCTTTTTCAAACACAACTTATGAATGGATTTCCTTTTAAATAGTACAGATAATGTATCATTGCTATTGGAAAGAACATATTTTTCTTTTGAGAGGGTTGTGTTTGAGTGGGATGCAGGCATTAGAATATTATGGAATTAATCTCTACTAAAAATAGAAGGGATACTTTGAAAGATAGTACTAACAAAGTCTACATTAATATATACATTTTCATAAAATTTAAGTTTCATTATCAAAAAGTGGTCTCAGATTGGCCAAGTAATAAAGATCAAGTCCCAGTTTTACAGTTTTTTAAATATAAAAGACATTAAACTTTCACATGAATATATTCATGTACCCAAAATCATATAGAGTAGGTTTGAAACCCACTATTACTGGTAGAGTGCAAGGAGATCTTGATTATGTAAAATGGAGAAGAAAGAATTCAAAATGGAGTTTCACCAGTGAGCAGAACACTTTTTTTCCCCTCTGGCATCTAAGGACTTTGAAAACTAGGTACAATAGTTTGCATTAAGAACTTTGGTGCTATGAACAGCTCACTGAATCAGAGTGTACCAAACACAGAAGAGCAGAATTAGAGGAAAGGCATAGGGAGATTATTTAGGAAAGAGCCACTGGCAGAAGATGGAAGGGCACCCAAGAGAGACCATTGCAAACTTTCCTGGGGCAGTCACTGTCTGCAGTGTGAGGGCAACTGCCTGAGATCCCCGAGCCAAGAAGGCATACCAGCAGAATACTAGTGACCACTACAATATTCTAGCAGACAGCAGCAGAGACCTGCCTCCAGCAACTGATTTTGTTGGTAATTTGGGTCATCTGGGTGCAGATGAGCACAGGCAACACTGCTGAGACTCAGGCAGATATCTCACTGTTGCACAGAAAGGTTAGCTCCCTCCCTTCCCAGCAGATCACAGAGCAGGCTTGGGTCAGACTGGGAGACACCGGGATTTTCTTTGCCAAGGATATCCGGACTGCAGGTCACTAGCAGGTACTCCTGCGACACCAACACATCTGAAATTGTGTGCATCTTTGGCGCTGCAGGTGGGCGGTATACAGACAAACTTCAGAGCTGGCCATTAGCAGTCTGGTGGGATTGCGTCAGCACCATGGACAGATGGGGCACAGAGAGCAAAGAAAATGCAGCTAAGTGAAGTCCCATGAATTTTGCCTTGGAGCCATGGGGCCGCGGAGGTAGTGTCTTTGAGTGTGCTTGAAATTCACAGAAATTTGCAACCCTTTAACAATAGGAATCTTTCCTGAGGTTGAGCCACAGTCTTGCAAATAAATACATCATTAATAATAGCCTGCTGAAAGCCCTAGAAAATGACCCTAGCAACACCAAGCTTTCCTTTTGCTCCACCTTCTCTGCCAATAACTTCATTCACTCAATAGAAGAAACCATATTCAGCCAATTACCATAAAAACTTCTGTTTCAAAGTCTAAACCCTCTTTACGAAAAACAGAAACACATATTGACACTACACACAGTGATTCCACCATCACAAAGAAAACAGCAGAGCGACCCAACACACCTGAATCAATAATAAAATAAAACACACCAGCTTCACCTTTTCAAAATATGAAACCATAAAACCAAGATAAAATAAATCAACATGTAACCAGCAGCTAGAAACAACCTAAAGAGACAGCGCTCTACCAGATTCCAAGGGCTTAAGAAGAGATTCTACTTTCCAGTAACCCCAAGAACTCTCCAGACCTGCATTACACAACTGAAAAGATCCTACTTTACACCTTCTTCTTCTTCTATTTTTTCTTTTTTTTTCCCCCTCATGGTTAACCCTGTTCCTTGTTTGTTGTTGTTGTTGTTGTTTTCCCTGTTTGTTAGTTTGTGTTCTTTCTTCATTACTCTCTTTTTCTACCTTTTTTCTCTTAGTGACCTATCCCCAGATATTGCATATTTACCTGTTTTCTTCTTCTTTTCTCCCTTTTTTCTTTTTTTGGGTTACTATTCCTGTGTGATTTCACAGTGTATTTTTTGTCCATGTGTTTTTAGTTGTTTTGATGGTTATTCAATTGTAATTTTTACCTAACTGAGTCTGAGACAGCAACAGTCCCCAAAAGATACAAGTACACCCACACCTCCTGCAAATTCACTTACAGAGTAAGAGCCAGCACCTCCTTCTCCACCAATGGGCCAATGATAAAAAGCCACTAAGAGGAGCCTGAATCACTCTTGGCTGCTCTTCACAAACAATTAACAGATATCTTAATACAATACCACAATGCCTAGGAGAAAACAGACCATCACAGTGCACACAAAGAAGCAAGATAAAGTGGTAGAAACAAGGGAACAAGTTAAAGATCAGAACACACACCTGTGGAAGGAGCAGCATTGGAACTCTCTGATAAGGAATTCAAAATAATTATATTTAAGTATCTTCAAAGGATTGAGAGACAGACCAGGGAAAACACAGAAAAAAACTTAGAAGAATTTTGGAAGAAAATAAGAACAAAATGACAAAATAAATGAAAAATGAGAAATGATTTTAAATCTACAGATAGAAATTCAGAAGATTAATACCAAATTGTTACAAATAGATAACACATTGAAAGGGCAAAGGGGTAGAATTGATTAAATGGAAGACAGAATTAATGAGATTGAATACAAATACCTGAATACTTCCTTGGAAAGGGATCAGTCAGAAAAAAAAAAAAAAGGAGAAGAAAGCCTAAGGTTGATGTGGGGTACCATCAAGAGAAATAATCTACGTGTCATTGGAATTCCAGAACAGAAAGAGAAAAATAAAATCACTGAGAAAATCGTCCCAGATTTGCTGGAGGAGAACTCCCCTGATATGATGAAAGAGGAGAACATATCCATTCAGGAAATCCAAAAATCCCCAAAAAGGATAGACCCCAAAAGAAAATCACTGAGGCATATCGTCATCAAACTCACCAAAACTAAAGACAAAGACAGAATCCTGAGAGCAGCACAGGAAAAACAAAAAAATTACATACAAAAGTCAGCCAGTAAGAAGCAGCTCTGATTTCTCAGCAGAGACCAGGTAAGTGAGAAGACAATGGGATGGTATATATAAAACCCTGAGAGAGAAAAATGTTCAACCAAGAATTATATACCTGGCAAAATTATCCCTCAAATATGATAGTGAAATTAGGAGATTTCCAGATAAGCAAAACTAAGGGAATTTGTTAAAACCAGACCAAGCTTACAAGAGACACTAAAGACAGTACTTTGATCAGAGAACCAAAAATAGAAAATATCAACAGACTCTTACTACACAAGATGACATATCCCAGAAACCACAGCTATGGACATAGCCAAAATAAAATGAGACTACAAGATTGTAAACGGAACCAGAGACATCAATGGGCAAGTGAGGACAACTACACACAAAAAGAGGGAAAAGACTGTGTAGTTATAGAACTTGTAAATGGTGAAGAAGTTAAGAGAGTTGCAAGACAGAATGGACTGTTCTAAACTCAGGGAGAAAATTATAAATCATAGGGTAACCACATAGAAAAAATATAAACCTTCATATTACAATAAAAAAGAGGACAAGCACAAATACTCAACAAATACTAAAACATCAGCAACAAAGGAAATGATAACAGGATTCATAAACATAATGAGCTCAACACAAAAAATAATATGGAACAAAGAAACCAGGGACACCATGAAAAAACACATAGCAAAATGACAGCAACCAAATCATACTTGTTAATAATTACACTGAATGTTAATGGATTAAATACATCACTCAAGAGATGGAGAGTTGCAGATTGGATAAGAAAACAAAACCCATCAATATGCTCCCTACAAGAGACA
>NW_006922115.1:916939-924178 GCF_000298275.1 Orycteropus afer afer | reverse complement strand
TATGGTACATACACACAATGGAATACTATGCAACCCTAAAGAATAATGTAGAATCTGCAAAACATGGCATAATGTGGATGAACCTGGAGGACATTAAGCTGAGTGAAATAAGTCAATCATAAAGGACAAATATGATATTAGTCCATTATTGTAATAGTCAAGGAAATGTTTTTCTATGGAAGACCATTTTCTTTGTTGGTGACCAGGGGTGGGAGGGTAGGGTAGGGAATACTGTTAGATAGATAGTGATAAGTTTCGATTTGGGTGAAGAAAAGGGCAATGTACCAAATGTGAGTGATCAATATAGTGGCATTGAGGAAGAGAAAGACATAGAGAGGTCCGTGGGCAGTACAGACAACTGAACAATATGAACCTTTTTGCACATAGAGTATGGCATGGTCAGTGAAGGCGAACAGAGGTATATGGGTGGATAGATGGGTGGACAGGCTAAAATATTAGGTATGCATATGAAGTGGAAAGTGCACCCAAGAACGTGTATAGGGTTGGCAGAAAGTGGTCCAATAATTTTATGTGTATGATCTGAATTCCCAAATGTGTATAATGGGGCTGACTAGGGGCAAGGTTGTAGTCACTGCTTGGTCACAGAAAGCTACCCAGAGGAACCAAATAGTTGAACCTATGAGCTCAGGACCATAGTCACAGAGAATATCAAGCTCAATTGGCATAACATACTACACAAATCATTGTTCCACCTCCTACTGTGGCAAGTAGTGACTGAGATCTTAAAAGCTTGCAAGCTGCCATCTAGATGCAGTGGTGGATCTCTCCTTACCCAGAGCCAAGAAGAATGAAGAAAACCAAAAATTCTTGGAAACAAATAGTCCTAGCAACTGATACACCATCCGATCTGCAGCCATTATGACTATGAGACCAAAAGAAATAGATGGTGCTCGGCTACTACTCTCAACCACTTGGAAGAGGATCTTTGTAGGAGATCCTGGATAGACTGGGAGAATAATGTGGAATAAAACTCAAAATCATTTGGGAAAAAAAAAAAAAAAGCGGGGAACAGGTTTACTGGCCCGAGGGAGCCTGGAGGAACTACTGAGACTATGGTGCCTAGCTGCCCTTCAGGTCTGGAATTGAACCCACACCTGAAGCTTCCAGCCAAACAATAGAGAGGAATATCAATTGAGCATTTACCTAGGTATATACACTCCTTGGAGAGAATAAGCATGAGAAAAAGAAGGGCTGCTCAGGCACAGGGAGACAGCTCAGGGGGTAGAAGTGCACGGAGAGATGGACACAGGGAAGAGGTAACTATTGGGAGTAAGTGGGAGGGGAGATGTTGCATTGTGCTAAATTGTGGTCAATGTCATGAGACAAAGTGTATGTGAACTGCTGTCTAAAAAGTGTATTTGCACTGTAAATTTCCACCCAAATCGCAATTAAAAAAAAATAGAGAAGATAACTTTTTATTATGAATTTAAGATAGATATAATTAAGTGGAGGCATTTGAATAAATATTTTGAAGTAGTTGTTACTTTTTGTTTAGTTGCTTTATTTCAATTCGGTATACATTAATAATATTAAAAAGAAGTACAGAAGAAGAATGTTATTTAAGTGTATCTTCATTTGAAAGTTTCACTGTTATTCATAAGCTTTTCACTGGCCAATTCTTTGAGAAGTGGATGGACCCTTCCTTCTTTCAATTCTGTCTTAGTAGGGAAGCTTCACTGAAACCTGTCCACCATGGGTGACCCTGCTCTGCTGCTATTTGAAATACTGGTGGCATAGCCTCCAGCTTCACAACATGCAAGTCACCACAGTATGACAAACTGACAGATGAGTTTGAAAAGTTATTTAATATGACAATGTCCCTCAATTTAGCATCTTAAATTTTGGTCTCTTCTTTACTGTGTAAATTTTATAGAATTATCTCTATGGAAAATTTCTTCTCAATCTCTTTGTTATTCTTTATGTCTTCTGAAAAGTCCTAGCACTTCTACCATTCTTTGTGACCTTCCAGTTCCCAAACTAATGTGCACTTCTAAATACTAGTCTGGAAAAATAACACTTTACATTTGGTAGATAAATACATAGATAATTTAAATAAAATTTTCTGCAGAACACAGACATACACATACATATGTGTATATATATATATATATATATATATATAATGTTATTCCATATATAATGTTGTATATATACATAAGGACATATAATATCTTTGTAAGTTAGCAAATAAATAAAAAGTTAGATAAGCACTTTAAATCAAGTGAAGATCTCTCCAAGAAAATGACAATTAGTCTGACAACTGAAATATATGAAGGACTAGTGAAGAAAACAAAGGCATGACAATACCCAAAGAAACTTTTAGGAGCAACATGTGAAATTTTATTGAGGTCAGAAAGAACTCTTCAAAGAATATAAAATGTAGTGAGATGTTAGAGAGGTACTGGATCTTGGTAACCAGGGGTGAGTATGTTATATGTTTGGAGACATAATCAGAGAAGGCACTATATTGTCTTAGCTTTGGTCAAGTTCTCATTTCTCCTAGTTTCCATTGTGCCAATAATTACTAATATGAGGAAACTTGGTCATTTTGCTTTCCTTAAGTACATTTTCTGGTTCTATAAAGTGGAAATGACATTTTTTTTCTTTTCTTTTATTAACACTGTTATTGTGGGGATCATGAAACATGACACATGTGTAAATGATTTGAAAAGTTAAAAGTGCTGTGACATTTTTAGATGATCACTGCAAAAAAAAGAACATAACTTGCTTGAAGAAACGATATCTCTGATATGGTTTGATATACACACACAAAGATCAATTTGATTTCACCAAGATGCCATGAATATTTTTCTATAAATTTGCTAGATCCTTTGAAATCACTAACCAAAAAAACAAAAAAAGGAGCTCTGATGGGTAGTGACTAAGGCATCTTACAGCTAACCAGAAGGCTGGTGGTTTACACCCACTAACCACTCCTCAGAAGGAAGATTGGGCAATCTACTTGTAAAGAGATACCACCTCAGAAATCCAAGAAGGCATCTCTGTGAGATCACTAGGGAACTTAGAAACTAAGTCAAAGATAAAAGACAAGGTAATGAAATAGAGTGTTGATCATGCTGAAAGTTAATATTGATCTTACTGCAGAGAATTCTCCTTCCAGAAATTTTTCATTAAACAAAGGAAAGGAGTATTACAACCTTTTGGGATAAGTAAATGTTAACTAAGAAAGCATATTGGGATGTGACTTTTTTTCAGGACAGGCAAATTATAAGGTCATCAGAGAGCAAAATGTTGGTAATATATCTGAGAAGGATTTTTGGTGTATTTCTCTATTTTCTCACTATTCATGTATAAACAAGACTTAAAGAAGAGATGACTTCTCTGATTTCCTCCAGATCCTGCTAACACCTGTAATACTTTGATTGAGACTTCAGTCATATTACTCAATAAAATGCAAATTTATGTAAAATGTAAATATTTGACATTATTTATAACTCATCCAGTGTACAATATTTATTTTACTGAAAAGAAAATGTTGAGAGGAACAAGGGATTTACAGGAACATGATAAGAATATGGGAACTTGGAGCAAAAAGAAATAATATGGTCTTGGCAAAATTGACTGCACAATATGAATTATATGATATCCTCAGTTTGATTCTTTTACTCTAACTTCTTTGTGTCTTTCACAACATTAAAAAAAGGAAACAGCATAGGATAGCCAGGTAATTTTTGTTTATACCATATCATAAGACTTATTTCAATTTCTGATTGAGAATTTCTTGACAATCGTGCATAGGAGAGTAGGTAACTGAGAGTTATGCAGACTGTTATTCTTATTCAGAATTCCAGGTCCAAATGATACCATGGAAAACATGTTGGAGGGGTGTACGGAGGGAGAAAGAAAGAGAGATAAACAAAAGACCCTAGCAACCAACAAAAGCTAAGAAAAAACAATTAACATGTTCAAATTGAAGTGAAAGATAAAGTCAAGCACATAATTCATTCCGAAAATATTACATACACATATAATCCATCACACTTCAGTCAGTTTACTGTACTGTGGTTGCTTGGGTGTTACTATGAGGCTGGAATCTATGCTACTGGTACTTCAAACACCAGCAGGGTCAACCATGGAGGGCAGGTTTCAGCAGAACTTTCAGCCTAAGATAGATTGGGAAGAAGGAAAAGACCATCCACTTTGAAAAAAATTGACCAGTGAAAACCATATGAATGACAGAAAAACACTGACTGATATATTACTGGAAAACTATGAATAGCCCTGAATTATTGTTTGATATAATGCCAAAAGAAGAGTCCCTCAGGTTGGAAAACACACAAAATATGAATAAGGAAAGGAGTTCCTCCTCAAAGTAGAGTCAACCTTGAGGATGTGGATGGAGTAAAGCTTTCAGGACCTCCATTTGTTGACATGGCACTAAACTAAATGGGGAGAAACAGTTGCAAACATCCAATAAAATGTTGTTGTTAAGTGCCGTCAAGTCATCTCTGACTCATAGCAACCCTACGTACAGCTGAAAGAAACACTGCTCTGTCCTGTGCCAGTTCTATGATCCTTGCTATACCTGAGCCCATTATTGCAGTCGCTGTGTCAATCCAGTTTGTTGAGAGCCTTACCCTTTTGTGTTGACCCTCCACTTAACCAAGCATGATACCATTCTCCAGGGAATGACCCCTTCTGACAGCATGACCAAAGTAGGTGAGATATCTTGCCATTCTCACTTCCAAGGAGCATTCCAGCTGCACTTCTTCCAGGACAAATTTATTAGTTCTTTTAGCAGTTCATGGCACTTTCAGCATTCTTCATCAACACGACAACTCAAGAGCAGCTACTCTTCTTCTGTCTTCCTTATTCATTGTCCAGTTCTCACATGCATATGAGGCAATTGAAAATGCCATGGCTTGTGTCAGGCAAATCTTATCCTTCAAGGAGGTATCTTTGCTCTTCAGCACTTGAAAAAGGTCGTCTTTCACAGCCAATTTGCCCAGTGCTATGTGTCATCTGATATCTTGACTACTGCTTCAATTGGTATTGATTGTAGAACCAAGTAATGTAAAGGCAACATCAATCTTTTCTCCATTTATCATGATGCTGCTTATTGGTCTACTTGTGAGGATTTTTGTTTTCTTTATATTGAGGTGTTAAACCATTAACAATAGGAATGAGGAATGTACATAGTACAAATCTAGGAAAATTTGAAGTTGTCAAATATGCAATGTTATGCATAAATATATATATATATATCTTAGGCATTAGTGAGCTGAAATGCACTGGTATTGGCTATTTTGAATCAAAAAATCATATGCTCTAATATGCCTGCAATGAAAAATTGAAGAAAAATGATGTTGCATTCATTGCCAAAACAACTGTCCCAAGATCTATCCTGAAGTAAAATTCTGTCAGTGACAGGACAATATCTATACACCTACAAAGAAGACTAGTTACTACTACTATTATTCAAATTTACACACCAAACACTAAAGCCAAAGACAAAGAAATTGACCATTTTTACCAAGTTCTAGAGTCTGAAATTGACCAAACATAAAATCAAGATATATGGATAATTACTGGTGATTGGAATACGAGAGCTAGGAACAAAGGAGAATCATCAGTAATTGGAAAATATGGACATGGTGATAGAAATGACATTGGAGATTGGATGACTGATAGAATTTTGCAAGACCAATGATAAATCATTTCAAATAAACTTTTTCAGCAACATAGATGGTGGCTATACACGTGGACCTCACCAGATGGAATGCACAGTAATCAGATCAACAACATCTGTGGAAATAAGCAATGGAGAAGCTCAATATATTCAGTCAAAATAGACCAGAAGCTCACTGTCGAACAGACAATCAAATGTTCATACGCAAGTTTAAGTTGAAGCTGAAGAAAATGAAAACAAGTCAATGAGGACCAAAATATGACTTTAACTATATCTCACCTGAATTTATAGACCATCTGTAGAAAAGATTTGACAAGTTGAACACCAATCACTGAGAACCGGATGAGTTATGTGATGACATCAAACACATGCTAATTAAGAAAGCAAACAGTCATTACAAGGTGATACTGCCTCAGAAACACAAGGAGGGGTTGCTATGAGTTAGGTCTGACTCAACGGCACATAACAACAACAACAACATATTAGAGAAACTCTGAAACTTTCCATAGAACTGAGACTAGCTAAAGAGAAAGGAAGAAATGATGAAATACAGAACTGAACTGAAGTTTTCAAAGGGAAGTTTGAGAAGACAGAGGAAAATATTATAATGAAATGTGCAAACACCTGGAGTTACAACAAAAGGGGAACATGCTCAGTGTTCTGGTTAACTAGTGCTGCTCTGACAAGAAATATACCGCAAATGGGATGGCCTTAACAAACAGGAGTTTATTGTTACAATTTGGAGGCTTTAAGTCCAAGTTCAAAGTTCCAGGCTCTAGGGGCTGGGTGAAAGCCCCTCAACCTTGGGTTCCAGCTCTGCCTCCTGCTCCCGACCCATTGGAGCTAGAGGCATTTTTTCAATCACACAGTTGCTGGATGCTAAGGCTGAGAAGCCCCAAGGTTGACAAGTAAAAAAGGCACAGTCCCAATATTACCAAACCACACAGCAGGCCATTAACTTAAGTCCATTGTAAGTCCCAGGGTCGGCAGAGCATGGCAAGCTACATGTAGGGTCCAAGTGTGCCATAGGTTAGAGACCATCCCCAAGGCTTCTCCTTAAATACAGAAAGCAGACCACATCCCAAAAGTAGCTACTCAGCTGCTTATGGTAGATCCCACTATGGAATTGCTTGCCAGTCTCATCATGGGGAATAACTACCACCAGCTGCCCAGTTACTCAACCAGGCCCAGCCAAGTTTACACACAACATAACTACCATGCTCAGCATCTCTTGAACTGAAAGACCCAAAGAAAAAATTTGAGTCTTGTGTTGACAGATTGTATGAAGACTGGACAATGTACTTCCATAGAGAAACTGCCTCAAAAACCCAAGGAGTGGTCATTATGAGTTGGAACCAACTTGATGGCAGTGAGTTTTTTGTTTTTTTTTTTTCCCAGTGTGGACAAAATATTCAATGATATAGGAAGCATCAAAGTAAGATGGAAGGAATACACAGAGTTACTATACATAAAAGAATTGGGAGGGGGAGCGGAAGATGGCGGACTAGATAGAAGGACTGCACAGACCCTCTTCAACAAAGAAAAGGAAAACCAATTGACACAGACAC
>NW_006922115.1:896224-908791 GCF_000298275.1 Orycteropus afer afer | reverse complement strand
GAAGTGGTACCTTGGGGAGGAAATTGGAGGGGAGCTGTTGCATTGTGGTAAACTGTGGTCAATGACATGAGACAAAGTATATGTGAACTGCTGTATCGAGAGTGAATTTGCTCTGTAAATCTTCACCCAAATCTAAATAAAATAAAATTTAAATTAAAAAAAAAAAAAGAATTGGGAGATGTTTAATTTTTTCAGGAACTCCAAGCACCAATGGTAATGAATAAATAAGTCCAAGCTGCACTGAAGGAAATGGTGAAAAAGAAGGCTTCAGGAATTGACAGATATACCCACTGAAATGCTTCAACAAACAGATGCAGTGCTGGAGGTTTTTACTCATCTGTGCCAATTTGGCCAGATGACTGCCCAGTTGACTGGAAGAAATAGATATTACTTCTACCCATTCCAAAGAAAGGTAATCCAACAAAATTTGGATATTATAAAAACTTTGTTAATATCAAACAAAGTAAAATTTAGCTGAAGATAATTCAATATACAGTTACAACAGTATATTGACTAGGAACTTCCAGAAATACAAGCTGGATTCAAAAGACACGGAAAGAGGATATGATTACTTTTGTTAGACGGATCTTGGCTAAAAGCAAAGAATATCTGAGGATGTTTACCTGTATTTGATTGACTATGCAAAAGCTTTTGACTATGTGGATCTTAACGAATCATGGATAACTTTGCACAGAATGGGAATTCCAGAACCCTTAATTGTTCTCATATTATTTTGAATCACCGCTGTTTGGGTTGGGTACAAACATGTATCTTTCCAATCAACTGGCCAGGAAGCCATCTGCCAAAATTCTTGGCACAGTTGAATAAATGCCTCCAGTTTAGCATCCACTTGTTGAAACATTTCTATGGGTCAATACCTGGGGCCTCGTTCTTTGCCAATTCCTTCGATGCAGTTTCAACTTCTTCCTTCAGTACCATTAGTTCTTGGTTATATGCCAACTCCCAAAATAGATGAAAATCAACCAATTCTTTTTGGTTCAGTGTCTGTGTATTCCTTCCATCTTCTTTTGAGGTTACCTGAATCAGTCAATATTTTGCCCATAGAATCTTTGAATAATGTAACTGGAGGCTTGATTTTTTTCTTCAGTTCTTTCAGCTTGAGAAATATTAAATGTATTCTTCCTTTTTGTCTCTCTAACTCCAGGTCTTTGCACATTTCATTATAATGAAAGAAGACTTTGAAATATTCTTTTCAGCTCTTTTATCTTGTGATTTCTTCTCTTTGCTTTAGCAACTCTCTGTACAAGAGCAAGTTTCACAGTCTCTTCTAACATAAATTTTGATCTTTTCTTCCTTTCCCATCTTTTCTGTGACCATTTGCTTTCTTCAACTATGATATGCTTGATGTCATCCCACAATTCTTCTGGTTTTCCATCCTTGATGTTCTGTGTGCCAAATTTATTCTCCAGATGCTTTCTAAATTCAGATGGAATATTTTCAAGGTCAGATTCTGACTCTTATGGGCTTGTTTTAATAATCTTCAACTTCAACTTGAACTTCCATATGAGCAGTAGACAATCTGTTCCACAGTCAGCTCTAGACCTTGCTTTGCTGAATATATTGAGCTTTTCTATTGCCTCTTTCCACAGATGTAGTCAATCTGATTCCTGTGTATCCCATCTGGCAAGATCCACATGTACAGCCACTGTTTATGTTGTTGAAAATGATATTTGCAATGAATAAGTCATTGGTCTTGCAAAATTCTTTCATGTGATCTCTTGAGTCATTTCTATCACCAATGCCATGTTTTCCAACTACTGATGATTTTTCTCTGTTTCCAACTTTTGTGTTCAAATCACCAGTTATAATCAGTACATCTTGATTGTGTCTTTGGTCAATTCCAGACTACAGAAGTTGGTAAAAATCTTAAATTTTCTCATCTTTGGCTTTAGTGGTTGGTGTAAATTTGAATAATGGCAGTATTAACTGTTCTTCCTTGTAGGCATATGGAAATTACCTATCACTGACAGCATAATACTTTTGGATAGATCTTGAAATATTCTTTTTGACAATGACTGCCACATCATTGCTCTTCAATTTGTCATTCCCCGTACAGTAGATCATATGGTTGTCTGATTCAAAATGGCCAAAATCAGTCCATTTCAACTCAATAATTGATATTGGTATCGATCTTTGTGTATTCCATTTCATTTCTGACAACTTCTAAATTTTCTAGATTCATACTTCATACATCCCATGTTCCAATTTTTAATGAATGTTTGCAGCTGTTTCTTCTCATTTTGAGTCATTCTACATCAGCAAATGGAGATCCAGAAAGTTTTACTTCATCTGTGTCCTTAAGGTCTACTCTACTTTGGGGAAGCTACTCTTTCCCAATCCTATTTTGAGTGTCTTCTAACCTGAAGGGCTCACCTCCAGTACTATATCAGAAAATATTTCAGGAATATTCATAAAAAATTTCCAGTAATATATCAGACAGTGTTTCACTGCTATTCATAAGGTTTTCTCTGGCCAATTCTTTGAGAAGTGGATGACCCCTTCCTTCATCTGAGTCTGTCTTAGTCTGAAAGCTTCATAGAATCTTATCCACCATGACTGAGAGAAGTAGAGACTTGGACAAAAAATAATATTTCAAAGTTATATTTTTTAAATTATTGCAAACACTTTATTTTTTTTTTTTACCACTTCAGTCTGAGCCACACATTCTTTAACATATTTTAAAGACAAGTAAGATATATGAACTTTTTCTATTCTGATATCTTAAGCCATTTGTGTTAAAACTTGAATTCTTTAAAAGATTCAGTCTCTTTAGAAATGCTAATACCACAAAGATTTTATTTTATTTATTTATGTTTTGTTTAAAAGTAATCACTCTTCTTTGTGTGTAATTATACACTAAATCTATTTTATTTCTATTACATTTTTATATTAATCTTTTTTTCTGTTAATACTCTGGTAATGATGCTGCCTATTTCTAATAACCTTTTAACACAAAATGAAAATGCTTTATTGGAAGATAAAAAGAATTATATTAAAGTTTTATACAAGTTTTTTTTTTTTTTTCTCTCTCTCTCCTTCTCTTTTCCTTTCTGCTTCAGAACACTGCACATTGTAAATGCTTTTACATTTGAGACTAAGTCAGCAGCTCAACAATATTTATTCTTTTATCTGCAGAATGTTCTTGGCCATAGCATAGCACACAAATGAATGGAAATACATGTATTTTCATGCTCTTTCAAAAAATACGAATCATCTGTCCAAGTCCCTTCATCATCAAGGCACTGATTCTTTTCCTTAAATGTTATGTAAATCTTCTCCACAGAATGGATCCAACAGAAGATTCTTAAAAAAGCAAAGGAGAGTAGGACTAGAAATCATTCACTAATGATTAATGGCATCACATATTTATCATGTGTTTCTAAATTCAAAACACTGTGTCAGAGTTGGGAGATAATATGGTTACAAAACCTCCATGTTTCTTGTTTGCTTGGGATTTTCATTCTGGTATAGTGCCTAAGGCACTTGAATGCTAGCCAGAAGGCTGGTAGTTCAAACCCACCAGCCACTCCTTGGACGGAAGATTGGGCAATCTACTTCCATAGTGATAACAACTCAGAAACCCAAGGAGGGGTCACTCTGAGTCAAATCCGACTCCACGGCAGTGGGTTTTTGGGATATCGGTCAGGCCAGTTTATTGTTGGGGACTTATCTTGTTTTTGCTGTTCGTTTTGTTGTTGGTATTGTTGTTGTTAGTATTCCCTTTCATATCTTCACAGCCTTTTCACATGTCCAGGAACACAGTACGCACTTAATATAAATTTTTTTAAATAAAATATTTGCAAACACAATATACATTTTTAATGATAGAAAATAGTTTAATTTTGGTATTTAACAGTCATCGAGGACTCTACTTTTCATCTAAAATATGTGTATTCAGTGCATCATGGTAATTGTTGCTGCTGTTGTTAGCTGGCATAATGTCAGCCCTAACTCAAGGTGATCCCAACTCATGGTAATCCCAGATGCAACTGAAGCCCAACCATATGCCAATTCCATGTCGGTTGCAGATTGCAACTTTGTTATACATAGGGTTTTAATTGACTGTTCCACTGAAATCTGTTCAACATCATAGCAACATGCAGCCTCTACTGACAAATGGCTGATGATTGTATATGGGCTTTATTGGCTAGGAATCAAACTTACATTTCCCACATGGAATTTTATCCCTTAATACTTCCCCTCCTATCACATTAATACATCCTTATTATTCCACTGAAAACACAATTTTGACTCATAGTGACACTATAGAACAGAACAGAACTGCCTCATAGGTTTCTCTTGCAATCCACCACTCATCTGTCAGTTTCTTATACCATTGTGCCTTGTGTGTTGTTGTAAGACACCTGTATTTCAAATATCTGCAGGGTAAACCATGGTGAACAGGTTTCAGTGGAGATTCTAGATTAAGACAGACTGAGGAAGAAAGATAAGGCCATGTACTTCAGAAAAACTTGGCTAGTGAAAACTTTATGAATAGCAATGAAACACTGTCTGATGTATTACTGGAAAACTTTATGAATAGCCATGAAACATTTTCTGATAGAGTTCCAGAGGATAAGCCCCTAAGATTGGAAGGCACTCAAAATACAACTGGGGAAAAAACACATCCTCAAAATAGAGTTGACCTTAATGATGTCAATAGAGTAAAGCTTTTGGGACTTCCATTTGAAGAAACAGCTGCAAACATCTGTTAATACTAAGAACATAGAATGTATGGAGTATTAATCTAGGAAAATTGGAGGGTATAAAAAAATGAAATGGAACACATAAATATTGATATCCTAAGGATTAGTGAGCTGAAATGGACTGGAATTGGCCATTTTGAATCAGACAATCATATGGTCTACTATTCCAGGAATGAAATATTGAAGAGCAATGGCATCACATTCATCATCAAAAAGAATGTTTCAAGATCTATCCTTCAATAAAATGCTGCCAGTGATAGGATAATATCTATACACCTACAAGGAAGACTAGTAAATATTAAAATTATCCAAATTTACCCACTAGCCATTAAAACAAAAAAAAAAAAAAAACAAAGAAACTGACAATTTTTCTCAACTTTTGCAGTCTGAAATTTACCAGACATTCAATCAAGAAGTATTGATTGTTACTGGTGATCGGAATGCATATGCTACAAACAAAGTAGAATTATTGAATAGCTGATTAGCAGAATTAGCAGCTGATGCTTTAATCACCACCAGGGCTCCTTAAATGTATGATACATGGAATTTTAATATTGTATTTATTTGTGAATTACTTAAAATATATAGTATTATTTTTAAATATATTAATCATTAAATAAACATTGATTTAATGAATTGAATATGAGTTTGAGTAAAGAGATAATTCATTTCAAAGATTAAAAATGTAGTCAAGGGCTCAAGTTGACCCTAATATAGAAACAATATCTTATATGTTTAAAAATATAGAAATGTCAGAGATAGTCCCAATATTCCATTTTTATCAACAATGATAGAGATCTGAGATCAATAAACACAATGCACTTTAATAAAAGTAAATTTAAAAAAGAGTAAATAAAGACAGAAAATCTCTGTGTGAATCAGATAGTTCAAGGATAAAGATACAGAGGTGGATGCTCTGTATGTTGATGAGAAATATAGAAATAACTGATAGTTCTGACTAAAGATATATACATTATGTGGAAATAAAGAAATTTAAAAATTGGTTATTGCAGATAATGTTACCATTTTATGGTTGTTGGAACATATAGTGTCTACTCATATTTAATACCTCTAAGTTTTAGTGAGAAGTGTCATCTCATTTGTACTGCATGCTCCCATCTTGTGGGAGGCCTGTATGAATCTGAAGAAATGGACCTCATCCCTCCAACTTTAGAACCATAGACCCCTTGGATCACATGGGTCTCACTATTTGTATCAATAACTAAAACAAACCAAAACTCACTGTCATCCAGTTGATTCTGACTCTTAGTGACCCCCATTGTGTTTCCAACACTGTAAAACTTTATGGAAGTAGATTGCCTCATCTTCCATCTATGGAGCAGCTGGTGGGTTTGAACCCTTGCCTTCTGGTGAACAACCTAATGTCTCACCCACTATACTACCAGAGTTCCTTGTATCAATCCATATCACTTAATATGTTCATATATATTTTTTACATTCTATACATGCAAAATGTGTTCCATTACTGAAAATATATTGTTTCAACACAAACTTAAAAGCAGAACATAATTAGTTCTTGAAAGAGTTGAGATTCTGTTTTCAAGAACAGGATATTATTCAAATTTACATACCCAACATATAGTTTAAACACACTTACAAAGTAGTGTATCAATAAATAATTGTTGAATATTTGTGGGCTATTCTACCTTACATCTAAAAATATGATTTAAAAAATGTACTTTAAGACTAAAGCTATATACTTATTGCTGAAAATGTAAGAAAAATATCTTTGGACAGGTACTGAATAGGTAAGTTGAAATCTAGTAGTCTATAAAGCTTAAAATGCCTATTGACATATAGAACACAGTTATCTGAAATATATATGAAACATGTATACAGAATTTGGAAAAAGAAGAACAGAACTAATTAAAAATGGCATCTATGGAGGAATTTATAAACATGGATGAAATGTAAATTTAAAATATATTGATTTTTTTGATCATGCTAAATACTCATAAAATGACAAAATACACCAGGAGAGAGGGATACATACCACAAATATATCTTGAAAGATTCCCTGAATTAAGATCACTTCTACAAGCAGAGTTAAGCTGGTGAAAGATCACACAATTCATAATAGTGAGTAGCATAGCCCTGGGGCCATAGAGCCATGCATTTAAATAACAGTCCACAAATTAAATTGGTTCTCTGACCCAAGCAAAACAACTCTTGAAGTCATATCATCATCCCGCATAAAAGAAGTTCATAGATTTACCTCATTTGTCTAGTATATGAATCTCGATCCATCCTCACATGACCAAGTTATTTTATGCTTTGGATATTTTGTTGAAGTCATGTGTTTTCAGTAATGGAAAGCATGCTGAAATCAAGGCGGAAATATTCAAGACAGTATATTTATCTAACAGAGAATGTTTCAAGATCTATCCTGAAGTACAGTGATGTCAATGACAGCATAATATCCATACACCTGCAAGGAAGACCAGTTAATATTACTATTATTCAAACTTTAACAAAAATCACAAAACCAAAGATGAGGAAATTGAATATTTTTACCAGCTTCTGCAGTCTGAAATCAACCAAATATATAATCAAGAAGTGTTAATTATCACTGGTGACTGGAATGTAAAATTTTGGAACAAAGAAGAATCACTGGGAGTGGGAAAATATGGCCTTGGTGATAGAAATGATGCTTGAGAGGGCATGATAGAATTTTGAAAGACCAATGACTTATTCCTTTAAAGTACCCCTTTTCAACAACACAAACAGTGGCTATAAACTTCACCAGATGGACTACACAGAAATCAGATTGACTATATCTTTGGCAAGAGGTGATGGAGAAGCTTAGTATTTTCAGCCAAAACAAGGTCAGGCATTGACTGTGGAACAGACCATCAACTATTCATATCCAAGTTCAAATTGAAGCTAAAGACAATTAAAAGAAGTCCATGAGAGTCAAAATATGACCTTGATTATAATCCTCCTGAATTTAGAGACCATCTAAAGAATGTATTTGATGCATTGAACACCAATGACCAAAAACCAGAGGCATTGTGGGATGACATCAAGAACATCATACATGAAGAAAGCAAAAGGTCATTAAAAAGACAGGAAAAGAAGAAAAAACCAAAGTGGATGTCAGAAAAGATTCTGAAACTTACTCTTGAACAGTTGTTGTTGTTGTTGTTATGTGCCGTCGAGTCGGCCCCGACTCATAGCGACCCCTCCTTGGGTTTCCGAGGCAGTATCACTACGGAATTAGGATTGCCCAACCTTCCTTCCGAGGAGTGGCTGGTGGGTTTGAACCGCCAGCCGTCTGGTTAGCAGGCAAAGTGTCTTAGCCACTATGCTACCAGAGACTCTTGAACAGAGAGTAGGCTAAAACAAATGGAAGAATTGATGGGATAAAAGAGTTGAACAGATTTCAAAGAGCAGCTAGAGAAGACAAAGTCAATTATTATACAGAAATGTGCAAACACCTGGAGTTAGAAAAACAAAAGGGAAGAATATGCTCAGCATTTTTCAAGGTGAAAGAACTGAGGAAAAAATTTAAGCCTCTAATTGCAATATTGAAAGTTTCCATGGACAATATGTTGAATGATGCAGGAAACATCAAGAGAAGATGGATGGATTACACAGAGCCCCTACACCCAAAAGAATTGATGGATGACCATCCATTTCAGGAGGTGGCATATGATCAAGAACCATAATACTGAAGGAAGAAGTCAAAGCGGCACTGAAGGAATTGGTGAAGAACAAGGCTCCAGGAATTGACAGAATACCCATTGAGATGTTTCAACAAATGGATTCCCTGCTGGAGGTACTCAATGGTCTATGCCAAGAGATTTGGAAGACAGCTACCTGGCCAATTGACTGGAAGACATCCATATTTGTACCCATTCCAAAGAAAAGTGACCCTGCAGAATGCAGAAATTATTGAACAATAGCATTGGTATCATATGCAAGTAAAATCTTACTGAATATAATTTTAAAAATTGCAACAGTATATTGACAGAAACCTTTTAGAAATGCAAGCTGGATCCAGAAGGGGACATAGAGTGAGGGATATCATAGCTGGCGTCAGATGAACTTTGGCTCAAAGCAAAGAATACTAGAGAGATGCTTACTTGTGTTTTATTGACTGTGGAAAGCCATTTGATTGTGTGAATCATAACAAATTTTGGAAACATTGAAAAGGATGGGAATTCCAGAACACTTAATTGTACTCATGAGGAAACATACATAGACCAGACCAGGAGGATGTCATTCAAACAGAACAAGGGTATACTGCATTGATTAAAATCAGAACAGAGTAGATCAGGGTTGTAATCTTTCACCATATTTACCCAATCTGTATGTTGACAAATAATCTGAGAAGCTGGACTATATGAAGAAAAGTGTGGCATCGGGATTGGGAGAAGGTTCATTAACAACCTGAGATATGCAGATGACACAACTTTGCTTGTGAAAAGTGAGGACGACTTAGAACACTTACTAATGAAGATTAAAGACTAGAGTCTACAGTATGAATTACACTTCAATATAAAGAAAACAAAAATCCTCACAACTGGACCAATAAACACCATCACAATAGATGGAGAAAAGATTAAAGTTGTTAAATACTTCATATTACTTGGTTCTACAATCAATGCCAATGGAAGCAGTAGTCAAGACATCAGACAACATTGCATTGGGCAAGACCTCTTTCAAGTGCTGAATAGCAAAAATATCTCCTTGAAGACTAAGGTGCTTCTAACACAAGCCATGGTATTTTCAATTGCTTCATATGCATGTGAGAGCTGGACAATGAATAAAGAAGACCAAAGAAGAGTTGAAGCTTTTGAATTGTTGTGTTGGTGAAGAATGCTGAAAGTACCATGAACTGCCAAAAGAACTAACAAATTTGTCCTGGAGGAAGTGCAGCCAGAATGCTCCTTGGAAGTGAGAATGACCACAGTCTTTTTCTCACCTACTTTGGTCATGTTGTCAGAAGGTACCATTTGGTGGAGAAGGAGGTCATGCTTGGTAAAGTGGAGAGTCAATGAAAGAGGGGAAGGCCCTCAATAAGATGGATTAACATGGTGGCTGCAATAATGGGCTCAGGTACAAAAGAGATCAGGAGGCTGGCACAGGACTGGGCAGTGTTTTGTTTTGTTGTACGTAGGGTTGCTATGAGTTGGAGATGACTCAATGGTACATAACAACAAGTATATTTCTCATGGGTCACTTAAATATTAATAGGTAAGCATTCAAAATAAATGCGTTGAATATTTAATTCAACACTTAAATATTTAACTAGCGGATTTTACCTCAGTTATTCTACTAAGATATTGCTATTTTTATGTGGAAATAATGTAAAGCAAGAACCAATAATTATGAACAAAAAAATGGAGAGAGGCTTCACTCTGAGGTGAAACTAAGGAGGTGTTTGCTCACAATGAAATTATTTAGGCCATATACAAAAAAGTAATATAAAAACAATTTTAGGCCAAATTCTTGGTACAAATCCAAGATAAAATATTACATTATATTAGAAACACTACAAAATTTTGGAAGTTGATTATGGAATTCCATGGTTACTAAGTGAACTTATTTTGAGATATTTTAACATTATATTTCATTAGATTATTGTTATAAATAATAAATACATGCATTCATATATGTATGTGTATATATCACCATCTCTGTGTAACAAGTTTATTTTTCATAACATTTTGTGGGCTTTCATGATGTTAATTACTCCATTTTTAAGAGTTTAGCTTTTCATACCTCAGTTGCTGCCATCACCAATAAAAAGGGTGCCCTTCCTCCACCTGTAGCTGCTATATCTTATTAGAGCAATGGATCTAAAATGAGCACATAAGAATAGATTGAATATCAGATTGATGATGGATATTCCAGTCCAAGGATACCAGTAATCATTTCTGAAATGAGAAGAGAAACAATTTTTAACAATCAATCAAGCCTTCTTATATGGAAGAATATGTGCTCTTATAACTGGCACAAAGACATGTATGTTCAGATTTCACAAATTGAAATATGACATAAAGGAAAGTTGATAATTCAGAGATTGTGCTCAGAAGGAACATTTACATTTTTACTATTTTCATGAGAGCAAAAGAAAACATATTTAACTGTGTAAAATTTATTCCAAGATTAGGTGGGAAAATTAATTAATTCACCAAAATGTGAACCAGTTGTGATATTTAAGGTTGTGTCAAGTTGGTTGGACCATGATTCTAAGTGGTTTAAGTAGTTGTGATGTAATCATCCCCATTTAAAAATTTGATGTAATATAATCACTTCCATGATGAGCTATGCTATGAGCAGCCAACCAGTTGAAACAGAGTTTACCAGGGGTGTTACTTGCTTCCAATATGTATATGGAAATTCTGGAAATATTCTCTGGCTTTCTGATGGATCTTGATCCTGTATCTAGCTCATTAACATCTGGTTCCTGGAGCAGAACCAGCGGCCTGCTGTATTTCCTGCCAATCTTGGGGCTTTTGCCTTCACAGCTTGTTAGCCAACAGTCTGCCAGTTTACTTGCCTATCTTGTATTTGTTGTGCTCAGAGCAGCAGCCTGCTATACTGCCTGTCATCCTCCTCTGCAGCTGAGTCAGGAAAAGCTTCCAGCTTGTTGTTTGACCAAGAGATATGGGACTTGCCAGCCTCTACAACTGTATGAGCCATTTCTTTCAGAAAAATATCATATATATATATGAAGAAAGATACCTAAGATGTCTAAGACAGCAAGAAAGACAATAGTATTAGTAGTATGAAAATGGAAGTTAGAACAAAGGAAATGTAGGTATACTGTATGGAAAGAAAGGGAATTCTTATAGAAGGTACCAGATTAAAAAATATATACAGTGGAGATGAAAGTAACAATATGTCTAGTAGAGAATTGTGTGAGCTATTGAAAAAAGGGATTCAGATATGCCAAATTTCTTCTTGATGTCATTTTCTTAAACATTTTTATATGGTCCCTGTGAATAAATGTAGATTTATTATCTGTTCTTGTTTATGATTATATAGAATTCTAATTTGACCCAGAATGTACCTTCATCAGATTATTGAACAGAATTAAAAAATTGGCATGGGATTTTTAGTGTTGTTATAGGAAGTTAAAAAAATAATAATAATAAAAACTCAATATTATAATGATTTTAGTTAAGAGTTAAGTGTGGTATAAGATCTTCTTATAAATGAAATACAAATGAAGATTACCAAAGTTCATGTTGGATTAAAGACTACCAAAAACTAAAAATGTGAAATACCATTTTTTTTTTAAAGTTTCAAGTGAATATTAGCCCAAATTGTGTAAACATAGTAAAACAAGTGGAAGGAAATACACTGAGAATTTTCAGTGCATCAGGTATATATTTGTATAGTATTTCCTAAAATTATTTAATACATTATATCATGTGCTAGTCATGAGTCATGGCAAGTTTCATTTTTTCTCCTCTTGTGTATTTTTTTAAATGGCTAGTAAGAAAATCAACCAATTTTTTTCAAGACCCCACAGTTGGGTAGTTCAGAAAGACAGCAAGAACTTTGTTATTGTTGTTGTTATGTGCCTTTGTTTGGATCCAACTCATAGTGACCTCTCCTTGGGTTTCCAAAGCAGTATCACTACGGAAATAGATTGCCCATCCTTTCTTCTGAGCAATTGCTGGTGGGTTTGAACCACCAGCCTTCTGCTTAGCAGTCAAGTGCCTTAGATGTTACACTACCAGAGCTCCTAGCATGAGCTTAGTTCTCCAGGAAGTCATTCTAGGAAAGTAATGATAACTAGAGCAGTATCTTGCACTGTCAAAGATGTGAAATTGGAAATACATACATATATATATATATATAT